>NW_015544192.1:168469-210487 GCF_001515605.1 Sinocyclocheilus anshuiensis | reverse complement strand
CTGGCCTTTGGATGGAGATTTACTGCTGATCACAGAACCGTGCTTCACTGAAAGATACGCATGACAATCGCAGCTTCTGTCGAATCGCGATCTCGATTCCATTTCGATTTATCGTGCAGCCCTAATTGTAACCCAATGTTGGGTAAACTGTGCCAAACTGGTAAAAACTTGATACATTTGTTAGCGGTCATTTTGTGTTCTGTCCTGAGAGAAAACTTCCTGGGGAAACTTCCTGAATTAAATTAAGGTATGTATTACATTGTATTCCTATCAAATTATTACTGTATAAATAGTAAAACGTCTGTAATCTCACGTTTTTCCTTTTTTGTTTAAATGTACATCGCAGCTAACCTCTGCTTGGAACGCTAGCCTTCTACAAACGCATGTGTGGTCGCGATATGCGTTTGACGGGTTGAAACTTAAAGGGTTAGTTCACCCAAAAATGAAAATTCTGTCATTAATTACTCACCCTCATGTCGTTTCAAACCCGTAAGACCTTCGTTCATCTTCGGAACACAAATTAAGATATTTTTAAGATATAAGATATCAAATTAAGAAGCTACGAGAATACTCTGTTGTTTTTAACCCAGCATTTTTTAGAGACTAGAAACACATTTTACAAAATATGAGATTAAATAGTGTGTAAGCAACAATTTTTATAAAAAGAAAACACTATCTAAAAGATCAAAACCAGCAGATAAAGTCTCTTTTGCCTCCTTTGAGCTTATTGCATTCTCACAAAGTCCTAAAGCATGGTATGAACGTGAGCAATAGCAAAAAAGTCACACTGTGATTGGCTGCTTGACCTGTCAATCTGATAAGGCCTATATCACGTCACGTGGTAACCATTTAATTTTGTTAATTAGTTATTTTTGAAGTTATTAGCAATTTTTAAAAATTAAAAAATGTGGAAACTTAAGAAAATATACTGCTCTGCAAGTCAGTAAACTTTTATGCAGCAAGCGTGCATAAAATTGACCAAAAGTGACAGTAAGGACATTTATAATGTCCAATGCCCAAATAAATGCTGTTCTTTTGAACTTTATGTTTATCAAAGAATCCTAAACAAAATGTGTCATACTTTCCAAATGATATCTGAAGGATCGTGTGACACTGAAGACTGGAGTAATGGCTGCTGAGAATTCAGCTTTGTCGTCACAGTAATAAACTACATTTTAAAATGTATTAAAATAGAAAACAGATATTTTTAAATTTTAAAAACATTTCACATTCCTGTTTTACTGTATTTTTGATCAAATAAA
Organism: Sinocyclocheilus anshuiensis; assembly: GCF_001515605.1. Lineage (NCBI taxonomy): Eukaryota > Metazoa > Chordata > Actinopteri > Cypriniformes > Cyprinidae > Sinocyclocheilus > Sinocyclocheilus anshuiensis. The sequence continues at coordinate 209,225 of NW_015544192.1, read as the reverse complement.
ATGCAGTCTTGGTGAACATAAGAGACTTCTTTTAGAAGCACAAACCTTTGAATGTTAGTACATGTTATACCAATATGTTAAATAAATAAAATAAATAATAGCACTGATTAATGCTCCATTCACATTTAACCTCCATACTGTAAACACCATCACTGTCCTTGAGAATGATCTACTACTACTGAATCTACGCTAGCGAAGTCCATTTGACAGCTATACAAAAAAGTGATGTCTATAACTCCCACATATATGAAACCAATCCAGACTCCTAAGTCGAAAGATGCAATTATATTAGACATTGATAAGCATGTAAGTGGCTAGGAAGTTCCCTGTCTCGACTGGTGATGCCAAGTTCTGGTCGGTGTGTGATAATCAGCAAGGTGCTGGATCTCATTACCCTTTCGTTGATAGGGATGAAACTCTCAAAAGAGCCCTTAAAGTTGATGACTCGACACTTTAAACAGCCATGAACCACAGAGACCAGGAAATGAGTCCAAGAAGGAGTCCTAATGTTTTGAATCAGTGATTTATCTTCATAACCTTGAGGTTCACTGATGAGTAATGACCCCTCTCAGTAAGTAGACATCTTTCATATGGGAAAAGGATATTGTATTTTTCCTCTTTCTCTGACACTTCCACTTATTTGATGAGATGTTATCTAGTAAAACTATTATTGAAGATATTAAATCATCAAGCTCAAGTTCAAGCTGAAGGTTGTCACTTCCTCAAAATTGTTAATGTATTGGAATTTCAAACAAATCTATGACCAAAAGCCTACTATATTAACTACAATATCAATCTACTTCGACCTTGCACATGCGCACTCATGATATCAATTGGCATTTGCTACATAAAGACAACAACTTCCGCAAGTATGTGAGTTTACAAACTTGATGAATCCGATATAGCTGAAGCTCTTGTTAGACTTGCATTTTTAAAATCACACAATGGTTTCAAAATTCACATTTCAGGTATGGCTGTGTGTCACTTATGTTGACAGGAAACAAACAGGAAAAGTCTCTTCAAGTAAATGTTTACCACAGACCTTAACCAAAAATAAATAAATAAATAAATAAACTGATATTCTAAAAGCCCTTAAAAACAGAACAGCTCCATTATCACAATACAACACTCATAACCTGGGGCCGGATTCACGAAAATCTTCTTAAGAAATAAGTTAACAAATTTCTTAAGATAAATTAAGAATGTTCTTAAGTGCAATTCTTGAAAAATTCTTAAGTTCTCAAATATATTCTTAAGAACATCTTAATTTTTTTCTTAAGAAGAAAATAACAGTCGTTATCGGAGTGAATACATGACGCACTGATAAACTCACACTTTATTGTCTTTTTGCGCTTCCTGCAGATTACCCTAATAATCTTAATAAGCACGCACATTATTCTCGTCGCGAGTTTGACTGGCACTCAGCTTCACGTTTTTAATGTGCCGTGTTTTTGAACAGCTACTTTTAAAATAGCCTGTCTCAAGCTGCAGCGATATGGTTAATTCATTTTTGTGCTGTGTTTTTGCGCTCTCATCTGAGTGAACGCTTCCGGTATGTGTGTCCGTGCTGCTACAGCAAACGCGTCCTGCGCATTCATGTGCGCTGAATACTGCCAAAGTTTATGTCGAATTTATAAGCTAAAATTAAAAGCGTTCAATTAAAGCTCCCTATCTGACTCATTTTAGAGTTGCTACTGAGTTTTGAAGTCAGCAAAAAATAGCGTCACACATAGGCTAATCATTGCATTATCAGTCATCGCTGTCACTTCAGAAAACCTGTGCACATCCCTATTAATAGTCAAAAAAATTAACTTAAATGATTTTAGCAAATGGCTGCAATATAACAAAGAGTGAAAAATTTAAGGGGGTCTGAATACTTTCCGTACCCACTGTATGTAGCTAGTGTTGATGTAAGGCTTAAATATAACAATTTATTTGAAATAACCCAATAAATTAATTAAATGATTCTTACTGTTTGGGATTTAAGACAAGTCTGGGGCTGTCCTAAATTTAAGAAGTTATTTACGATGATTTTTAAGAAGATTCTTTTCAAGAAATATTCTTAACTTTTTCTTAAGTTAAAAAATAAGAAGAAAATGGCAGTTAAGAAGAAATTTCTTGTTAAGAATGTTTCGTGAATCTGGCCCCAGAACTACATCGTCACAACAAAATAAATTCTCTATGATTTACCTTTGTTGTGAGTTTCCTGTTTGAATTGAATAAAAAAGACTGTGTACTAGGGCTGCACGATAAATCGAAATGAAATCAAGATGGCGATTCGACAGAAGCTGCGATTGTCATGTGTATCTTATCGCTGCAGCTGAATAAACAGAAGATTTAACTGCTTTTATTGATTCAACGTGACTAATAAACACACGATTATGACAATATATGGTTTATCTTAGTTATTATTATAATTTTCATTAAAATAAAGTATATTTATATTGCAATGCCTTCACTGCTTATAATACTATGAAATATGTTGCGTGCCTTATTCTGTGTAAGAAGCCACAATCTCACAGAAGGATTTATTTCAAACACTCGACTGACGTTATGAAGTGAGTTTGGAGTAAAAATATGTTATTAAATGTGGTATTTTCACATGTTTTCAGATGGAGTAGCATTTACTACATAGAGCCATAGTTCACTGAGAAGCTATGCAAACAGCTTTCATTATCGCGAACGATTTCTTCGATTTCAGAATCGCGCAATAAAATCGTCTGCGATTTTTTTGCGTAACTTGTCAGTGAACTACGGCTCTGTGTAGTAAATGCTGCTCCATCTGAAAGCACGTGATGATGATTTACTGCTGATTACAGAACCGGCTTTACTAACAGAATGCGCATCACAATCGCATTCGATTAATCGTGCAGCCCTACTGTGTACTCCTAATTAATGCAAGAAAACTCACTGAATCAATCAGATCGCTAACTGAATCCATCCGACTCATTTACGTTCAGTGAAGTCTGTGAAACTTCAATTGGTATCATTACTGACTGGTTGCTCATATGACAAGTTTCCAAGTTTCAGCCATCATAATAGATGTCAGGCAACTGTAATGTCTGAGGTCATAAGTCGATTTTATTAAACAGTGTAAACACATAACGCAAAAGATTCAACGGTATGTTATTGAAACGCAGCCATCTTAAAGAGTAAACCTTACTCTTCCTTCCTAGACCTGTTCTCCCCTCTGATTATTGCAGGCCCTACTGCCTCATGTAAAACATTCTACAGTAAGTAATTAATCTAAAAATCAATTTGTCTGGGAGAAGAGAAAACAATGTTGCTTGCATGTGGGTGTTGGAATTGCTTCATTACATACAATTAAATGTTTTCCTCTTGTTTCCTTCTGGTTTGTTTTCAAGGGGCCGGAAATTCTGCCAGGGCAAGTCTGGGCCTAATTACACAGATTTCTTTGGTCACATTATAACAGGAAGACCCCCGTGAAAGTTACAGAGGTGAACATAAATACAAAAAATAAAAAATATGAATCTTGCATTTCCAAATAGTGACCTAAGTCAACAAACAGCTTAGCATCTTGACAACATGCCTGAGACAACTTTTTTTTCCTGAACAAGTAATTATTTAAAAATGTTTCTCCAATATTGAAGAAGCAAAAACAAGTAACAGAATTCAAAACTCTCAAGTGAAAACTACTAACTGGATGGCATACAGTGTATACCAGATTGTATGTAGATTCTGAAACACATTAGCAGCTGTCAGCTCTATGGGGTGGGTCATATAAGGGCATGTGCCAAACAACTCAATGATAAATATTAATAAGACAGCACAATAACTCTGGGCAAGACACGCCATCATGGCAACATCATTTTTTTCCTCTTTGAATATAATAACTTCAGTCTCATCCATCAGTAATGGAGGGGAAAAAAGCTTCCAGCTTATTGCAGCAGCATTATGACAAATGTTTAATGTAAGTGACAGTGGTGTTATTCAACCTGGTGACTCCAGGTAATTCTCACCCGGCTAAAGGCAAAGGAACGGAAAAGGCAAAGGAAACATTTGCGCAATCCGCAATGACTAATTTACAAACATTGAGGAACAAGTTGTCCCAGAATTTGTTGCCTGATAAGACACCCACACTACACTGACTAATCATGGAGGAATACAAAACTCCCATCCTCTTCCCCTTAACTCCATTCAGATGTCAAATGTGTGATTGACAAATACAGTTTATTTGCACAAAACACAACGCCTGAAAAAAAAAGCTAAATTGAGAGAGGAAATTCATTAAAGCCTGTTTTACAAAAGCAATTTCCACATTGTGAAATAAGTTTAAAGGGGTAGTTCATACAAAAATGAAATGTTGTCATCATTTACTCACCCTCATGTTCCAAACCTGCATGACTTTTTTTCTTCTGTGGAACACAAGAAAGAAGATTTTTGTTCATACTTTTGTTCATACAATAAAAGTCACTGGGGTCCAAAACAACACTGGACACCCACTGACTTTGATTATATGGACAAAACCTGGGTTTGGAATGACATGAGGGTGAATAAATGATGACAGAATATTAATGTGAACTACCCCTTTAAGAATGATTTGTACCCACTGATAGAAATGTACACGTTTTAGCACCAGATTCACTAAAAATATGCAAATTAGATAATGGAGAAAATGTACTAGGCGTAAACTATAATAATGTTCGGCACTATTTCAGTGCTTCAGCACGCCAATCCAGGTACCTGAATCATCAAAATGTGTGCTCATCTGGATATATGCCTGGTTATAATGCTCTGCTCCATCATCAGGTGAATTAATGCTGCTATGATCAATAGAAAATGTACACAAATATTTCTTTTAAATTAAATTCTGTTCATTGAATTTACCCCAAAGTCATAATTACCACGAATAAGACGAAGAAGGTGAGACAGATTTACTTGAGAGAGACAGACAGACAGAAAAAAGGAGAAAAAGAGCACATTTCCCTACCCTCCTAGTGGCAAAAACTTTTTTGTTAAGGGCATCAGGAGAGCTTGGTGAAGCAGAAACGGTTTCAAATCCATTTTCTCTTTAGGACCTAATGATAATCACTTCCTTCTATACGGAAATGGACCGATACTATTATTTTCCTCCCAATTGTATTAAGAGACCAAACACACGCACGCACACACACACAAACTAAGATAAACTATACCAGAGATGTCTAATTACTCTTTAAATCGGAAAAGCCCATGAAAATAAGCCAACTCATTTCCAGCTCGGAAATCAGTCCAATAACACATCTAATCAGGCATGGCAGATCCAATGAACACTGCTGGGGTAATGTTCCCTTTGAGCTATGCTCTTGTGGACTTCATAAACAGTAGTAGGAGTTTATATCAGTGCTTCTCAAACTGGTGGTATACAATTTTGCATAATGTTGACTCTATGCCATTCATAGCACTGCCAATCCAATACTTGTTTCTTACTAATTTTGGGGTACCCATTCTAAAAACAGTGCCTATTTTGTTTTAGAACGTCACAATTTCTTACAAAATATTATGGGCATTTCGTAGTATTTTTGCTTTTGTCAAACATTTGTAAGGTGAAGAAGCCTTGTATTATTCTTTAATCACCAGGAGAAAAAAAACAGCCCTGCCACAAAACACGATTCCCATCTTCCGTGTAGTAGGTTACAACTACTACAACTCAATTCTCAGCTGATTTTCACATGTATGAAGACGTTATTTTATGCCTAATGCAAACATGACCCTTACGTGGGTGTTTTATTATACCCAAAGAGTGAAAAAAAGTCATTTTTTGAAAAAAGCTTATTTATATATAAACTTGTTTTTATAAACTTTTCATCTCCTTTGCAGAAGTTAAATTAAACATTTTGAATGCTTTGTCATTACAACTTACACTTTTGACATTTGACTGCTTGACTGCTGAGTCCATTAAAGCTGATGAAAAAAAAAAAAACGTATTTCTTATTTTAAAAACAAAGAAAACTAAAAAAAACAGTACATGATGGAAAGTTTTATGAACATTTTTGAACTTAGCATAATCCAATTAGGGTATATCAAGGCTTTTTTTTTCTGTCAAATCAGAGATTTTGTTTTTCAAGATGAAGGGCTGTATAGTAGTTTAGTCCTTATCTAAGAGGTTAAAAGCATAATATCTTATATTGCAGAGTGGAAAATCATAATATGTGATGTTCAAAGCCACTATCGTTGAAGCAAACAACACCACTGTCAAAGCTAACACCAACAGACTATTTATCTACGCATAATGTGATTAGATAGGACTCAGCATAAACAAAAGATTCAGAAATATAGTTAATGAGCAGCACATTAATAACAATGATTAGGTCGGAGTATTTTGCTCAGTGTGTAAATGTAGCTTGCGTCTGTCTAAATATAATGTCTGTATTTGGTGATTCATCAGCCCTCTATGCTGAAGATCTCCAAATGTATTTGGAAAGCTTCAGTCTGAAGGGAGGATGCGTTGGCACACAAAGCAGCAGCAACGGAAAATGGCAGGATTTCACTCTTCATTAAGGGAGAGGAAAATTAGTCTTTCCTCGTCAGATGAATTTGAGCAGCATGGCACATTTACACTAGCTTCTGAGACGTCCAACATTTTAATGATGGTTGGAAAAAAAAAAAGAAAAAAGGGGGTAAATAATTGTAGGTGTTAGTGGAGTCAACAATTTGTGACTATGAAGAACAATCCATAGTCAAATACAATCAATAACTTAAAATATATATTAAAGGGATGTCCTGGGTGTCATTCAAATCAATCTTTGAAATGCTGTCTATAAGCATGGAAATTCATTTAGACTTTCATTTAGACTTTTTAATAAAGACTATTTTCCTGTTTAACACTGTACAGCTGCTTTGACAATCAGTAATGTATAAGGCACTATATAAATATAGGTGACTTGACTTAAAGTATAATCATTTGTGTGTGCTGGCAGTTTCAGAGCAAGACTCCAGCTGTGTATGAATTGCATGCTTGAATATGAGTCCCACTATTCCAATACTGTATTGAAGGTGAGCCTCAGAAATACTGTGCAGGAAAATACCAGTTTCTAACAAATGCCTCCACAAGCTCTGTAGATTGACTTGTTGATATCATCGAGTGCAATTTTCTTAAGAAATCATCTATTATGGAAAGCACAATAGCAGTAAACACATAAAGCTAGAGGTCGACCGATTGATCGGCCGGCCGATTGATCGGCCGATTTTTGGCATTTTTTAATAAATCGGCATCGGCCGATTGTGCTGCAAGTTAGGCCGATTTATAGGCAGGCGCACTGGCGGGCAGCTACGCGTTGTTGCGGAACTCCCTCTGGCTGCGTGAGACGGAGCAGCTCACGCTCTGACTGCAGCCGCAGCTTGCTCACACACAGCCTCAGCTAATGGCAGGGCAAAACACACCGTTTCGAAAGCGGAATTACGTTTCACCCTACTAGAATTTATCGTATTTCTGGGCTGATTATAACGTGCACGTTAACTTTCCTCATGAAATGTGTCTGTGGGTCTGAATATAGCCTCCACGATGTCATATATTCGCTCGTGGCCAGCGCACTCTTAAGCAGTTATGAGAAGCAGGCAGTGAAATCTTTGATTTTTATTATCACTATGGCCATTTGACTTATAGCAGTGTCCAGTGTTTCCTATACATTGAGTTATTTGTGGCGGCTCATCACAATATCAAAACTGACCGCCACAAATACATTTTCCAAAAGGCTTATACTTTGTTGAATAAAATGAGCGCTTCACGTTTCAAAATTAAAATGCAGCGCGGGTGTTTTTATATTAATCTATTTTTGAAAAGAACCGACTGTCTTCAGAAAAGCTTCAATGTCATTTTCATTTCTTCTTTCCTGTAATGCCTGATAATAGCGTTTGTGAGCAGCGCTTATTTGATTACAGCCATTACCGGGGAAACCGCTATATCTCCAGCTCCCAAAGCGCCTCCTGCTGGCAGAGAATTAATTTGCAGTCTGTGGGAAACACTGGTGTCTGTCAGCAAACATAAACAAAAAGCATCCTTCAGAACTGTTTTGAGAAGGTGCTTAAGTTTTGAGCCATGTATTATTACTCTAAATTGGGCTACTACTACCATTACTATCTTGTACCCTGCAATAATCATTTGCTCAAACACACTTTTATGAGATGAATGAAAAAAAAATAAAATAAAGAAAATCGGCCAAAAAAAAAAATCTTATATCGGCCATCTGCTGCCCTGATTTCCAAATATCGGCATCGGCATCGGCCAGTGAAAAACCCATATCGGTCGACCTCTACATAAAGCCATGCAATTTTTTACTTTTCATCTATGGGGCCATTCACTGTGGACTTCACTGACAATCTTCCCTCTGTCCAGCATGGACTGCCAGTGTTTGATAATTGCTGCCACTGCTCCAGACCTTAATGAAGGTGTGGGTGGACTGGAGGAGGGCATTTTGACAAGTGTTTAAGAGACTATTTCTGCTACGCATCTCAGCCACCCATCTCTCAAAGCAACTCCGCAATTACAGCTTCATTTGAGGGTAGTGCTAGACCTGCGTGGAGCCGCACATCAAAATCAGTGCTAAGAACTTCCCACAGGTGAAAACGCAAGGCAGCACTTTCAGGCATCAGGCAAAGGTAAACTGTCGTCTCTTTCTGCTTTCAATTGAGTTATGTAGGCTGAAAAAGATGGTTTCGGTTTGCATGTCAGCAATTATGAAACACAAACATTGATGATTTATGCGTTGCCCTCAGAAATTAAGAAATTGCCTGTAATCAGCCACCATTGTTTATTCAGCAGAGTAATGAAGATGCTGACAGATGGTCTTTTCCTCATCATTCTACCCAACAAAGTTTTTAGTTGTTACGTGGGGAGGCTACTGGTTTATGATGAGTTTTATTTCTCAATGCTGGCGTCGTCAAAGCCATCAGTTCATGAGACTGCTACTAACCACGTGAGGCATGAGTATATCTTTATAAATGTCCTCATATGGCCTCTAGCTCAGCATAATCAGCAGATCATTCTGTAAGTATTTTTACCCTCAATCTACATATTTTCTAGCACTATAAATCAGTCTTGTAGAAGAAAAATATTCATCCGCACAAACACACACAATTACAGATTTATCCTTTATAAAATATACAACTATGAGAACATTTATCTCCTCCCTCCCACTCCTTCAACCATGCAATTACAATGAAGGAGAATTAAAGCTTTTAGGCTTCTAAATGACATAAAAGTACTTTATGTAGAAAATAATGTTCTTTTTAGCAGCATCATATGACCCCTTTAATATGACTTGAGCACTATAAATATACCTATGACGTATGTCTTCTGAATCCATATGATAGCTTAGTGTGAAAAAATATGGCTAATTAATTATTTCTGGTTTTGAATTGACAAAGCAATTGATGAAGCGAATCGTTCAGACCAATTCTGAATCAAATCACTCAGACTGAGGCTCTGTCCCAAATGAGGTCTTGCAATGGCCGCCGCATGCTCATGTCAATTAAGTCCACGAGACCATAGGGTGTCTCATTCATCATTTTAATGTTTTGTCGCAAAACTCGGTCTGAATGATTTGATTTAGAATCGGTCTGAATGATTTGCTTCAGAATTGGGCCCTGTCCCACATTGCACCCTAAACCCTCACGGTCTGAATCAAATCAGAAGGGTGCTTGCAAGTGCCCCCTTTGTAGCTGCTATGCTCCCTCGATGCGCACTCCTGCCGAGTCCACACTGAGGCGAGCTCCACAGCAGACTTCTAACCGACAGTCAAAGTGGCATTACGTCACGAAAGTGTGGACTTAGAGGAAGACCGTGAGAGTTTAGGGTGCAATTTTGGACAGGGCCCAATTCTGAAGCAAATCATTCAGACCGATTCTGAATCAAATCATTCAGACCGATTTTTGAAACAAAACATTTAGACCAATTCTGAAGCAAATCATTTAGAATGATCTGTTCATAAATTTGACTTCGCTACAAAACTCTCATGACATATTGCTATTATATGCCTTCAGAGGACTTGGTATGTAGTTTATGAGTTGTACGTATGAATCACTTTTCTGATAGTTTTATGCTTTTGTATTCTTTTTAAAGATTGAATGCTTCTGTCATATGCAGAAAAACAAAAAGAAAGAAAGTCACGTGGGTTTGGATAGAAATGAGGGTGAGTAAATTAAGACAGAATTTACATTATTTTGGTGAACTTTCCCTTTAAACTTCCCCGATGCTTCCACAGTGTGTCATCCCATGCCATGTTATTTGAAGCGACCGGGTTGTCTATATGAATGCCGGCATGAATCACAGAGGGACCACGTGGTCTTTGATGGACCCTCCACGGGGACCAGGTAAAAAGCAGCCCCTCATGTCCGGCGAAACGGGGGCACTGATAGGCAGCCTCTCTGATACCTCTGTAAATTACAGCACTGAGGAACCACTGCTCAAAAAAGCCCTGCCACCCCTCTGTTATCCATCTCACATTTTTGATTGCTCCATGCGGGAGGGACAGGGGAGAGGGGGTGGAACAGAGGGAGGGCAGAGGAAAGATGAGGGTTTAGACAGTTATTCTGTGAAGGACTGATGACACTTTCTGGAAGGGAGTAAAAAACAAGGAGCGATTATCACAATCGGCTCTGCTTTTCTCAGATAGATGGGCTGTTTGGGGGTCTTTAGCTCAGAGACCACCACTCAGTCTTTTCAGCAGAAGCTTTGTGAAGATATTAAATGCTCTCAAAAGCTCCTACTGAGGCATTTTTCTGCCTCCTCCTCTTTTCGTCAATGGCATTTGAATCTCACGCTGAAGGATTTCTCTCTTAAAGGTCATGTGCCAATTCATTTCCTCCCTTATTCATATTTTAGGGGAAGAGTTCTCAAAAATGAACACCCAGATATGAACAGCACTTTTTGATTGGCACAGAGGGTATTTGGCATATAGCAAATGCAGTTGGCGTGCAAATCAAAAAGAGAGGATCCCAAGAGACCTGTTGAGTTTTCTTGTTTTGGAAAAGGTTTATACAGAGCACCGGAGAACTACACAGTTATAAAACTATATCAGTATAACTTCTTCATACAGCAGTGTACAGAGTAAGAGCGACATTTATATGATGGCAATTCAGTCTAAAGGGAGTGAATTACATGGTTCTGATTCCAATTAAACCAATTCTAATTACTTAAAGGATTCATTTACAAAAAAACAATTTTTTTAATTCTGTCATCATTTACTGACCTTCATGCTGTTCCAAACCTGAATGCCTTTCTTATTTCAGTGGAATGTTATTTTGCACCCCCATTAATTGTATGGACAAAGAGCCCCAAAACTCAGAACCACATAGCAGTAGCAGGCAGCAACTGAATGAGAGGCACACAAAACAAAACAAAAACAAAAAAATACAGGATATGATGAATTTTGCTTTGAAGCACATTGTGCAAGGTGCATTCAAAATGGATTGGGTTTTTGGATTGCAAGAAAGCAATGACTCACATTTTCAAAAGTTGATTGCTGATTCATGTGCACATAGCCAACAGAAAATAAGATGCACGTTAATAGTCATGACAATGATTATGATCCTTATACTGCATATTTTATTAGTGTTCATTCCACATCTGTGGAAGAATGCAATCAATCACTGGAAACAAAAATATTGTATTTTTCCCCCCTAAAGGTGTGAATTTACTCCTGCAAACTTGATATTACTGCACAGGACCAGTTTGTCTTTCTCCTCTGCCTCTCTGAGTTCTTCAACCGCCTGAGGTACAAACATTTATAATTAAGGTCATGTCTGAATCGTTTCAGTCAAATGACACTCATATATTCCTCTTTTAATTGTGTTTCTATGAAGCAAGAGCAGGGGGTCGGATCAAAGGACTTGCTGGTTTCAGACTCCTCTCTCTCCTATTCTTTCCATCTCTCTAATTGTTTGGACTATTTAAGCTGAGACTGAGAAAGCAAACAGCAGCTGCAGTATCCTTGCTAATACTAAAGAGGCCTTCATGCTCAGCCCTCCCTTTCCACACTCTTTTCCCGTAAAAGCACACGGACACACCTCATATTGACAAAGGCACCAATCAATATCTACTACACTTTATCTTTACATGTAATCTTTAGCTCCAGACGCATTCACTTCTTTGAATCCATAATTATAACACTGCTCTTCTCTATGCCCCTGCTAATGGTGTGAAGATAGTTGTAGCTCTAATGCCGAGTTTGGTGCACATGAAAAGAAAAAAAATTATTAGGAACAGCAGGATCTATCACACTACAGAGGATGATTCCCAAACATCAAGATTTGAAACCTCGAGCCTTTGCTGATAGAAAAGATACAAGGATACGACACACTGCCTCGTCCTGCTCCTCGTCTGCTGATCAAATCAGCAATACCGTTCCTCCACCCCAGCCCTCTAAAATTGGAACGCACATGCGTCGCTTCAATGCAATTCTGAGTGATTTATTACCTCTTATAACTTTCATGTGAGACTTCATGAAAAGCTCTGCGGTCTTACATTTTTTATTGGTCTGACAGGATTTACCAGTCGAGGGAGGCAGATCTGCGGGAGAGAAAAAGAGGGATCGATTGTGCCTGCATTTGATCCTTGTAACCTTGGTTACTGCACACAGGCGTGAGGGCAAGCATACGCACATATGCCAACATACACGCTGTGGCCTACTGTATGTGGATTGTTTCTATGCATATACATACTAAGACCCTTTAACAAAACAAGAGTTACTTTGTTGAATGTATTTTTGGTTTCCTGTAAAATGCATTTAAATGCACAAGGCTTGGCATGTGTTCTCAAGAATTATCTGAGAAAAAAATTCAAACATTGTTGGCATTTACACAACCATTCAAAAGATTGTCTTTTCAAAGAAATTAATTTTTTTATTCGGCAAGGATGCATTAAATTGATGAATCAAAAGTGACAGTAAAGCCATTTCTATTTCATGTTACAAAAGATTTCCATTTCAAATAAATGCTCTTCTTTTTCATTAAATAATCTACTATCATACAAAAAAATGTAACGGAGTTTCCACAGAATATTAAGCAGCACAACTGTTTTTAACATTGATGATAATATTACATGTTTCTTGAGCACCAAATCAGCAAAAAACATTATTACAGACCCCAAAATTTTGAGCATTATAGTATACATAAAAAATGAGTAAAATAAACTGCACTTTTAACTAATTTAAATGCTCTTTAAAGGGATAGTTCACCCAGTAATGAAAATTCTGTCATCATTTACTCCTGTCATACTCATGTCGTTGCAAACCTGTATGACTTTTTTCTTCGGAACAACATGAAGGTGAGTAAATGGGTAAACTATCCCTTTAAGATGCATGTGCATATTAGTTATTTACGATTTTTTTTTATTGCAACAAGGAAGGGATTTTTATGATTTTGAATGAGTATTATAGGAAATGTCAACAACGCTTCATTAAGCTGTGAAATTTGTCTTTTCAGCAAAAAAAAAAAATTGATTAGATGGTTAGATGGATGTGTTTATTGTTTTGACAAACATGAAAATGTTGCTTGCAGCAAAGCACCAGAGTGTTGGAGAGAACACTCTTCTATTTTTAAGCCAATGCATAATGAAGTTCATGCAGCAAAAAAAAAAAGACACATTTTAACCTGATTTTGCTTTCCTGCAGAGGCTAGAAAGTTTTTAAAAGAATCACTACCATTAATAAAAAATAGTGTTGCTGCTCACCATAAACAACTTTATTTATTTATTTTTGGTTTTGCGTCCCGAAAGCTAGACAACTGTAGATTTTGCTTTGGGAACATAAAAGTACAAGACGACAAACAACTTCATACCTATTTGTTCTCCATTAGTCTCTCATGGGCTGTTTCTGAGCAGGTGGTGTGAGAAAACCTTCAATTCACCTTCATGAAACTCACTAAATTTAATCTTGAATCTCTGGCAACGTACTCATTGAGTGGCCTGACCACCTTCAAATTACCCATTACCCATCTGTGCCACCCCACCAATTTCTCCAGGGACCCTCCAGCAGCAGATGCAGTGTAAAACTTCATTGTAAAACTGTAGAGAGGAAGCAAGAGATGCTTTGCCTGAAGCCTGTATTTCTAATTCAGGGACCACACTGAGGGAATCTGACTGCAGATCAGCAGTCCTGTGTCAAACCTCTTTCAGAAAAGGGACTGTATCGGTGAACCTTGGCCTCCATCTGGTATGTACAAAGACAAGTAGCTCTTGTTAGAGAATGATCTGCCCTGCACTCTCAACCTGCCCATGAATCAACCAGACTGAATGCAATCAGAATAGCTGCTTTCATTTACTTGTCTAAAAGTGGTCCTGCTGAAAATTTCAGATTTTTATTCAGGACGATAAAGTTATTTGTTGAACAAAGTGGTGGTAGAATTCTTTATTTATCATTGCACAGATGGGAAGTTTGGAACCGATTTACACTGCATCCTAACCATCACTGCAATGTCCATACAGCGACAAGAATTAATGACATTTAAATGTATTTTGTCCGAAGCCAGGGGTTTTTAAACATATTTTAAACATAAGGACCCCCAAATACGACGACATAGGGACCCCCATTCCTAAAATATAAAGCTATATGGCTATAACTAATGGCACCATGAGAACCCTCATAGTCCTATGTCCTAAGTGACTATCCTGTGCTGTAAAAAGACAATGGACAGGGAGAAATATTGTTAATTTCTCACAAATAAAGTACATTTCTCACTTTATAAAAAAATAAATGGGGTACTGGTAGAACAACTAAAAAATTAAATGAAATAAAACATTAAAAAAGCTACACAGCTACACATTTAACTATAACTATTTATATTATAGCTAAATATCTATTTATATTTCCTGCACAAAAAGCCAAATAAAGATATTAAATGATTTATATAAAAAAAAAATAATAGATAATTGGTTTTATATTGTTTTTGTATAAAGCAAATTGTTAAAATATTATCTGGAAAAAATTATATTTTTAAGATGACTGCATATGTGCAATTAACACATTTAGAATTTTTTCCTCCACAAAGGTTTTTCTGACCTTTCAAAATTAGTGCTATCAGTAGAATGCTATAATTAATCTCATGGTTTTTGAAATAATAGTGAAAACTCATATGACCAAAATCGGTTCCACATATACTTATAGGAAACCAAGGGTTCACATAGTTTTTCCTGAAACTGCATATAGATTGACTGTCAAATGTGGCGTGCCACAAGGCATTTTTACTTGACTTTCGTGTCACTGGAAACTGCACTGCGCCTGGTTGGGACACTGTACAGTACAGTGTCTGTACATTTGAGGCTCATTGGAAAGAAGTTGACTTCATTGGTCAGTTTCATTACACTAGCAGGGTATGTTAGACATGATAATGGAAATGGAAGCACTAGTAAAGAATCTGCTCTTCATAGTTTGGAAGTTGCTGACATTTTAGCATTAAATCCTTGAAGATTTGAATCCCATGAACTAAAAATACCACAACAAACTCACACGCACTTGAGTTGTGAGCACTTTCCTCAAATAAAATAAATTCTAATAAAATTGTAACATAAAAATGTCCCATATGACTGGTAGAAAAGCTCATAAATTGTCTAACATTAAACATTTTTGTTTCAGAAGAATGAAAATAACACAAAATATGTCAATATAATGTAAATATAAATTGAACACATTTTTGGGTGAACATAGCATGACCAAATATCTACATAATGTAAGTAGTACAGCAATAAAACTGAAATTATGTGAAAAGATGCATAAAGCACCCATTGACATAGCAGGAGTACTATGCTGCACTCTTTAACTCGAATCTGTCTCTATTTTAAGTCAGCAATAAATCTGTACACACTATATCTCTATGCCTGCTGACTGACAGTCACCACACACTGTACTGTTAGCCTAAGAGTTCTCTTGCTGACATTCTTTTTCAATAAGGCAGCACTAATATAATTTTTTTGGGGTCACTTTTTTGTGAAATCCTGCCACTGAGAGGTGGGCCTATCAGCTGAAATGCAGGGGATCTGGGCCCAATATCTTTGTCAGATGCATTGTAATTGTGAGGGGCACTGCGGATGAACCGGCTGGTCGGGATATTGCTTTGTATTTCCCCAGAGCCCCTGTCGCCTCCTCTAGACTTTCACTACATCTCTCGCTGATTTTGTGTGGTGAAGAGACAAAGACAGAAAAAGAGAGAGAGAGAGCACGGCACAGGTGGGACCGTGGCACACATACTCATTTGCTTGGGTGAGAACAAGGAATATGTAGATATCTAAAGAACACAGAAACAAAAAAAGCCATGTTGTTCAGCAGAAAAAGTTCTAGTGAAGCTGGTCAAGAAAGTCCACATTACCCATTTATATTCCCATAAATCTCATTCTGCCATCTTTGCTCATGGGCACTCATGCCATCCAGGTTTGTTTGAGCCTAACTGTCAATTAAAAAGACAATTTTGAACTGAATTCTCCCCTTCCGACAATTCTAGGTAAAGTCCAGACTATCTTGATGGTTCTACAGATTAACTCATCAGATTTTCCTGTGGTGTGTGGGGTGTGTTAAGGGTGATTGAATCTGCTCAGAAGAATGTCAGAACCACACCAATCTCAAACCCTAAATATCCAACATGTTGAATATTTACGATCAGAAATCCTGTTGTGTGGGGGGATCCCCAAGGACAAACGTGCGCACACTCTGTAGATTTTCACGTGGAACAAAACAATTCCCAATTAGAAAATAAGCTGACGGAAGACGGAAGTATTACTCCCCTCTAGCTTACACTATAACATGTAAAGTCCATGTTCACGCAGTCTCGACGACTTCATCCAAACATTTTGTTCTTTTATTTCCTTGAATTTTCTGTTAAAATCAGTCCTAACACTATTTTCGCCATTTCTTCTTGCCTGTCGTCTGCTATTTGCTTACTCTAAAGTCATGTTTGACCTGTAAGATTTCTGTTGTTGGGAGTTGGGACTCTGGTTGTTTGTGAATGGAATCAGTTAGTGTGTGGTGCGCTGTCTTGTTCACATCATGGCACTCCACACACTATAGTAACAAAGCAGTTAAATCTAAGGCTGGGCGATATGGCCAAAAATATTTCACGATACAAATTTTCATATCAGTCGATATCGATAATTATCACAAATTTGCTCCAAGTAAAAAATTAACAGACCGTTAATTGTGGTTTTAGACTACCCTTTATGGTCAGGACATGACAAACACTTCACATATTTGAATTCTTAACACTCTTCCAGTCATTTTTCCTTAAAGGGGTTTTTAACATTAAAGCATGTCAACATATTCTGTTACACCAAATACACAAAATAATGATCTTTAAAAAAGCATCATATGACCCCTTTAACATAAATATCTGAATAGAAAAATATATTTCTTAGTTTCTGCATGTTCTAACAAGTGATATTGTTTCAAATCATGAAACAGTTTTTTGTTGCCTGACTTCGATGCCATGTATCTTCAGCACAGTTTGCAGTGCAGGCTTCAATATTAATAATATTACATGTTCTTGTCACTTAGAAAAATGCACATTTGACAGTAGCTTGAGTTGACACTAGTAGTAGCTTGAGTCAGGAGTTAGTTACAGAGTTAGTTACATTTAGATCATGATAACTACAGTTAAAACCATACATATAGCACCTCAATACCACGGTAAAAATGTAACTGTGTTTTCTATGTATTTATGAAAATATATGAAAAACAGTAGTCTAAATACATTTAGTAAATGCACAGACGCTATAGCTTAATCATAAAAAATACTGTAATTATATTCCTTACTCCTTTAATATATTTAATATGTCTACGTTAATAATATAATAAAATTAGATATGAATATCCCACATTTCTGCCACAATACCATGGTGCAGTTAGTGTTACTACAGTAAATCCTTGGTAAATGATGGCGATTTGTAGATTGAAAAGCCTTCTGACTGTATCACTTTGCACAGTGTTTCTCCTGTTTGTCAGCGCTGTTTCATCTGGATTTAAACTAGCTTAAATCATGACTCAGCCTTAAAATTATTTTTATTTTTCTATAATGTTGGACACAATGTGACTGGAACATCATAATTAGTGCAGTAGCGTCTAACCTGTGTCTAAATTCATATTGGCACAGTATTCATTGAACAGTGCGAACAGCCTTTTCTAAAGACTGGATTTGTAAACCAAATTGGAATTGGGTGCAGTGTGAACAAAACTTAAGTTCTCAGTATTTCTCTCTCTCACACACACAAACATAGGCACACATACTGTCCACACAAGCGATATTTTCTAACATTCGCAAGCCTCGTTATATGCCACATTTTCCCCACAGCTGCAAATCCACACATTTCCATATTTTAATCTGAATTCTAGAACAACAGTGTTCACAGATAAGACGTGAGTGTTGTGTGCCTGGTTTGCAGCAGGCAGGATAATCTTCCTCTGGGTTGAGTGGCTCTACTGTAACTACCTTAGTACTTTATCTCTCTTTTTTCACTTTCTCTTTGCTTCTCTTCCTTTCTGCCTCATTTTTTCATTTCTTCCTCTCTTCTTCTCCAGTTAAAAGAGCCATGCTCTCCATTAACTCTTCTCAACAAGAACTCTGGAGGAGGGTAGTCCATTAAACACAGGCCCATTTTAGGCAACAGGATTAAAAGGGAAAGAGTTCAGCAGAATGTGTGAGGGGGAGGGTTTATAAAATGCTGGAATAAAGTCAACACTCACATCTGGTAAAGAGAAAAAGCAGTTAAGAGTGCTTCTTAGAGATATGCTCTTCCAAAAGGTTCACAACGCTGAGAGAAGAGAGGAGACAGCATGGCTGGACACACAACACTAAACCTCTCTACGTGGTTTGGATTGGTTCCCACAGCCCCATCCGTCCCTTTCAAGCTCAATGAAGGCATTATATCGGAGTGCTCTCAAATCTCCCGCTACTAAAAAACTGGCAACACAAGTGGCTAACCAACATTGCAGAAGATAAAGACAAAGAATGACAGGTCTTTGCTCTGTTCATGATAAGACGCTGAAGATGACAAATGGCCCTGTGCTCAGTGTTAAGAAGGTAAGCTGCCGTGAGTCCACTACAGCTTGGGGACGGATCTTTTGTTGACAGTTCTCAATTCTCAAGCCTAAATGCAAAAAAATGGGGCAGTCTACATAAAAATGCATTCGGTTAATTAAGACGAAGTGGACAGCAAATCTATATTTATATATAAATATATTTATCTATATTTCTATATTATCTATATTTATCTATATTAGTAGATATATATATATATATATATATAATTCATATATTTTTTATGTACTGTATATTTTTTTCTTTATGCTATTATTTTCATTGTTTAAATATATATATATATATATATATATATATATATATATATATGTGTGTGTATTGGGGAACAAGGGATTGAGACATCCATTATGCTATTCGCATCAAATCTAAAATCTATATAGAACAGAATTTATTTTAAATATAAGTCTGTACAAACACTTTTGACCATTTAATGCATGCCAAAAAATTAGTGACCCAAAACTTTTGAATTGTAGTGTAAAAATAAAAACAATTGAAAAAAAAAGAAGTAAAGTAAACATCTAGATACTGATGACTGTTTAAATGCTGGCCAGATCTTGTGACATTTTTTGAATAAGTGAGTGCAATAAGCAGGTCCAGGAATCTGTGGACTCTCATAGATTTCATGGTAAAATGTGTTAAGAGTATTGAATGCACTATACTCCCACTGGTAGCTGAGAGCATAATCAAATTACCTAAAATATCTAATAAACAAACACACAGGATACTGGGGACGTGCAGAAATTTGTCAATGATAATGATAACAAGGCTGCAAAAATCTTGCTTGAGTCTAAAATGTGCAGATTTAATGTGGCCATGAGCTCTGCATTCAGTGTATATATGAGGATGGAAGACTTTTTCTAAGCCTTTCATATCTATGCAGTACACACACAATGCGACATGAGGTGCAGACACAAAATGAACAGAGAGGAAGAATGAAAAGTGACAGAGAGAGAATAAGAATCATATTACAGTGACGGCGGCAGGGATCTTATCAGAGATCACGAGCTGATGAGAGCAACACTCATGTTAGAGAACCCTGATCACTTTAGAGGAGAGAGGGGGCAGTGTGGAGGATGGGGAAATATAGAAAGAGAGAGAAGAAAAGGATAAAAATAGGAAGAGAAAAAAAAAGGGGTGAAGGCAGTGAGCTGTTTAGGATCAGACCTGTGGTGTGCGGGGCCAGACACTACAAACATACAGGCTGCACCAATCAGTGAACCTTGGCTGAAGAATTGTTGAATGCCTCTTGGGCATGCAAGTACAGCTCCTATTTCTTTGAATTGGGAAACATCAAATTGTCCAAAACTGTTCCGTCAAGCTTACGATTAAATTTCATATTTGAAATCACCAATGAAATCTGACAACTGACTCATAAATGTTGTTTCTTTTGCTCAAATTGCGTAAAAAAAAAAAATAAAAAAAAAATTATTCAGGCTAGACCAGCCAGTGCGCATGCGCAGTCCTAAGCTCACGTCTCCAGAACGCTGACTGTTTCTATAGTAACCAGGACTTCAGTGACACGATAACTTTACCAATTAGCGATTGGCTCTGTTATTCAGAAGGCGGGGCACCCTTCAATAGAGCAGCCATATTGAGCTTTGCATTTTTCCCCATTCAAAACTATATAAGTGACGCATCTAAAGTACGGAATTCTATAGTCTCTGTTATAATGCATCTTTATCTTCATTTTCAGGTGAGGTAAAAAATAAAATGCAACTGCTTTCTTCATGGCTCCCTGCTGTTATTAATAGTCATGGCAGCTTAAAATTCCTTGCAAAAATTTGAGGTGTATTAAACACCCAATAGTGTTTTTTAATGTAATGGAAAGCCAGCGTTTGATTGAATAGGCCTGAAGTTGCAGCATGAATGTCTCAGAAGCCTGCATTCTCAAAAGAAGGGAGGACGTATCGTGCATTTGCTTTATAACCAGACAGCTTTGTTATGAATCGCTGCCCTGAGTGTGACAAATTACTATAAAAGGGACTATCACAATAAACCAGAAAGTGAGGAACACTCCAAATTGAAGTGTGTGGCACACACACTCTCGCCCTGCATTCACGCATGCTATGTAATTATGTGAACGAAGGGGTAAATAAAACAGACTGGGCTTTTATCGCTGCTCTCTGTAATTGATTTGCTAGATCTGCTTTGTTGCTAATGGCCAGAGGATACATCGCTGACCTGTACTGAAAAGAAACGGGGAGGGCAGCTAGGCACTATGGGGGTGGTTTGATTTGATTTGTCGGGGTGCTGAAATACTTGGCGCGGTTCGACTTAATCACATGGCTTAATTAAAAACCGTCAGCGTGTGGGGTTGGACGGGTGACTCCCACACCGCATGCAAATACCGCCGTTGCCACCTGTCCAGACCACATCATTAAATAAAGAAAAAAAAAACAGACTACCACTGGCAGCCATAATTAAGCGTAAAATTGGGCTAATAACGAGCGTGTCACAGGTGAGCATGCTATCAGATATTATAATAAGGTAGACTTTGTAAAATCAGGGAGGTTGTGGAAAGAGATGATGAACATTTATGTCTCCTGTGAGCTGCCAGAAGCACCTGAAGCAGGGATTTGGCACTTGGAGAGAATTTGGAAATGCAGTTTGATCATTTAGAACCAGTCTAGGTATAAAACATAACCTTAATAAATCCAAATCCCAAAAAATGCACTTCCGATGTGGCGTTCCAGTGTTTCCACAACCTCCTTCCAGGATTAGTTTGCATAACGCAAGTGCATGGCATTGAAAAGAAGCAAAAATTTACACTCCGTATGCACAGAAGTTGTAACAGAGACAGCCAGAGATATAAATTGTGAAGACGTCCAAATCTTTGTGCGGCACGCAATGTGTAAACAGAGAATATTAAATTAAGACTCTGAGCACGGAGGTTGTTTTTATGCATCAAATAACCCTGGCATCAAACTGTAAATAACACACCATTACTAATGTTATGACCAGCACCTAAGCTATGTTTTTTTTTTTTTAAACAATACAATATTTTTCTGCTAGATACGCTGCCATCTGCAATATATTAAGCAGTAAATTTGAGATAACCTTCTTATTATGTTCGATTTCACAGCTACAGATCTGGGGGCAGCTGTACACTGTGTTCTCTAGACAAACTGCAATGTAGTCTTTCAGGAACACGACCACTTAAAAGCTGAGATTAACTAGATTCAAAAAGGTTACATTTACATAGTCGGTATCTGGGACTGTCAAGCGTATTTATTAGTAGGTTCCTAATTCCTAATTTGTCCTATAGGGTACAACGGGGCTAAAGACCCACCTTAAGAAAAGATTTGCTATTCACTGTGCCTAAAATGTATAATTGCAGAAGAAAGATATACGTTGTATTGACCATTAATGGAGCAATAGATATTGTGTGAAAATAAATCATTCAAGTTCTTTATTTTGTTTAAAAATCTTATAAATGTATAAGGTGGCAAGGGGGGCCTTTTACCCCACACACGGGGTAAAAGGCCCATGGCATTTATACAAATACTTCAGCTAAAATAATGTTTTTTAAGTAATGTCTAAGTTAATACTTGTTCAAAACAATCACTTTAGCAAGGTTTGTACTATTTTCTGATTATTTTGAAAAATAATAGAATTAATTTTTTGTTCAAAAAATATACTGTCATTAAAATATGTTAATATAAAAATATATTTTAAAATACAGGAACAAAATCATTTTAATAAGTAAAGATTATGAAAATATTGAAGAAGATCCAATAATAATTGAATATATATTTACAGTAGTAACAACAAATGACATTTTATTATATGATATGATTAATATCATGTTTTTAAATATGATGGTTTCATTCTAAACATTGTGATCATCTCTAATATGGACACCCAACATAATATATGATATTTACCATCTGAATCTAACCATGTCATGTCAACAAATGGAAAAGTCAACCATCTATTAATTATCATGTTAATTACTGTGCGCCTTTAGCCCCAATGGCAGGGGCGCTTTTTAGCCCAAATACCATACTTTTACATATTCTTTCTTTATTTAAAAACTGTTCCTTAAATTTTCTTAAACAAAACTGAAAATCATAAAGAAGGCCTTTGTCTCAAAATATATGCATTAATTTTAGCGATTCTCATTTTTCTACTTAAATCTACAACATTTTAAAAAACTTCAAATATTAGATCAAGTAAGCACAGAATCAACTTTGCACTGCTGCGCGCGATCGCGTCAAGGATCAGACAAATAAACATGTGCATCTTGAAAAGCGGATGGTTTGAAAAGAGCTACGCCACGTTTTTGTGCCATCTAGTGGTTTAGATGAAAATAATATCAAAGGCGCCTTTTACCCCGGGGCGCCTTTAGCCCCGTTGTACCCTACATATAATAGCAGACTAGAGTTGATTGACATCCCTAAAAATAGCAAATTACAGAGCAATATTATTCAACCAAATTCTCGCTCAAATTTTTTTTTTCTGACTTTTGAAACTTTCACTTCGGTTATACAACTATAACTGTATTTAAGGTGCCAAACAGGACTGGCATCCTTTGTCTTGTGTTGTTTGAACATAGTCAAAGTGACCGCCAACCTAAAAACAGCTCTAAATACTACAAAACATCACATTACATATCATATAACACGTGCCTATCCTGAGAAACAGTCAAAACAACTGGGGGTAATCTATTGCCCGCAACTGGGGGTGGCATAATGATCCATCCATCATGGGTTTATTGGAACACCATTGGCTAAAATGAGGCACCATCTGTGTTCCTCCGTCTGGCCTCTGTCAGAACAGGTGACGGCAGCATCACTCCTTCTGGTTCTCATCATCTCGCTCTCAGCCAAAATGTAACATCTCAACGCTAACAGGGCTCGTAAAATATGAGCATCTCTTGCCATGGTGAGCCCACGCTCGGTTTGGTCAGATCACTCAACATGAAAACATCTGAGGTGGAAAGAGGATGCACAGCACTTGTTTCTTCTGTGCCTACACACGGCCGGTTATGACTGGTTTTTCATGATCAGGAAAGCTATCAGGATGAGAGGGAGGTGAGCAATTAAGATGGGTAATTATTGGGTAATTTTTCTTTAGCTAAAAATGAGTAAGACCAATAAACATATTGCAAGATATATTCTTTCAGAACAAGTTTACATAATTTTACTAAGTGAATTGTTCTTGTTGCAAGGATGTTTGGGTAGTTTTAAATAAGACTTCTGTGCAGTGCTTACACATTGATAGAGCTTTAGAACTAAAAACAGATAGAATTAAAAACTAAAGATAGATACATAGAATAACAAATAGAATGAAAATTAGACAATGAAAGACAACTAAAGATATAACAGAAGATAGATAGAAAGAACGAACGAACGATAGATAGATAGATAGAACGATAGATAGAAAGAACGATAGATAGAAAGAACGATAGATAGAAAGAAAGAACGATAGATAGAATGAAAGAACGATAGATAGAATGATAGAACGATAGAATGATAGAATGATAGAACGATAGAACGATAGATAGATAGATACAATGAAATATAGAATGAAACTTAGATGACAGAGAGAACCACAAATATATTGGATTTTTGTATGGGAAATATCCAACTCAAAAGGTGTCAATGATGACAGAAGGTGCTTTTTTTTAATTTTTTTTGGCTGGACTATTCCTTAAAGATGGCAAGGAGACAGAGAGACATTTAATGCTGTGTATCAAAGGCCTGCTGAAGATCAATCAAGCAGAATAGCAAAAAGGCCTTTCAATGAAGTGGCTTTAATCTCCTCACAATGTTTCCATCAAACTGAAAGTAAGTGTCATTAAGGGGCCCAGAGGCTTAATAGGCTTAACCCCTGTGATGAGTGTAAATCTTTAATAGGGGGCAAACTAAGCCTGCAGCTACTCTGAAACATACACACACACATACTTGCACACAGATATACAGACGGCACACAAACAGCTTGACATTCTCACAGAAGGAACTACAGTGCAGTGCATCAGCTACTTACAAATAAGTCTCATTGGTATCCACCCTTCAGGCAGTCCCTGTCTGTAAATATTTATAAACCGATTTTTATCAAGGCTCATACTGATTTAAGCCAATTTGCTCTCCATGAGTCAGTGAGATTCTGATATACGGTGAGCTGATGCAAGAGCAAACTCACAACAATTAGATCACAGCTGCGACATTATTGACAGAGAGGTAGTAGAGAAAAGGAAACAGGAACTGAATGAATTAAATAATAATCCCAGCCACAATTCTAGAATGTTGTAAGTGTCACAACTGCTACTGTGGAGGAACGAAGGAGCGTGGAGACGAAGGAGTTGAAGGAAAAAAGTCTTTAATAGTCCAAACTGGGGTAAAACTCAGGGTAGCCAGGAGACACACACACATAGCATCGGGATAAGATGTTTAACACAGCACGCTAGCCACAGGAAACACTGGGCTTAAGTACACAACTAAACGAGTCTCGATTTATTTCTCTGTTTTTGCCATTGACATCCCGTGGTAACTAGGATTTATTGTTGTTGTTTTTTTGGCTGGGCTATTCCTTAAAGATGGCAAGGAGACAAAGAGACACATTTAACTCTGTGTAAGGCCTGCTGAAGATCAATCAAGCAGAATAGCAAAAAGGCCTTTCAATGAAGTGGCTTTAATCTCCTCACAATGTTTCCATCAAACTGAAAGTAAGTGTCATTAAGGGGCCCAGAGGCTTAATAGGCTTAACCCCTGTGATGAGTGTAAATCTTTAATAGGGGGCAAACTAAGCCTGCAGCTACTCTGAAACATACACACACACATACTTGCACACAGATATACAGACGGCACACAAACAGCTTGACATTCTCACAGAAGGAACTACAGTGCAGTGCATCAGCTACTTACAAATAAGTCTCATTGGTATCCACCCTTCAGGCAGTCCCTGTCTGTAAATATTTATAAACCGATTTTTATCAAGGCTCAAACTGATTTAAGCCAATTTGCTCTCCATGAGTCAGTGAGATTCTGATATACTGTGAGCTGATGCAAGAGCAAACTCACAACAATGAGAGGTAGTAGAGAAAAGGAAACAGGAACTGAATGAATTAAATAATAATCCCAGCCACAATTCTAGAATGTTGTAAGTGTCACAACTGCTACTGTGGAGGAACGAAGGAGCGTGGAGACGAAGGAGTTGAAGGAAAAAAGTCTTTAATAGTCCAAACTGGGGTAAAACTCAGGGTAGCCAGGAGACACACACACATAGCATCGGGATAAGATGTTTAACACAGCACGCTAGCCACAGGAAACACTGGGCTTAAGTACACAACTAAACGAGTCTCGATTTATTTCTCTGTTTTTGCCATTGACATCCCGTGGTAACTAGGATTTACACAAGCTTCAGTCTGGATCCAGAACACCTGAGAAGAGATGATGCCAACCCCTCAGAGGACCTCAGGTAATGCCAACCCTGAAACAACATACAGAACTACCACATTTTGCTATAAGTTTTTGATTGCATCATATAATAATTGCTGTTAATAGTGTTAATCGTCTGTTTGATTACGTCTTTAATTGATATTTCCGTGCATTTATGTCATATGTACATTAACTGACAGTCACCACTGATAAGCTACTACTAAATATATTGTAGAAACTTAATTTTCTGTAAAGTTGCTTTGCAACTATTTGCATTGTGAAAAGCGCTATACAAATAAACTTGAATTGAATTGAATTGAATGGCGAGACACACCTGGACTCAATGAAACACAATAGGAACAGGAAGGAAACCAAATATGGGCATGTCACACAAGGGAAAACTAGGTCATGGAAGGCACATGGGGGAAAAAACACAACACAGACAGTCCATATTTCTGACAGTAAGTGGTTGCCAAGTTGTTGCTATATGGTTTCTAAGGACTTGGGCCATGACATTGAATATTCCTGTCATTATTTACTCTCATGTGCAGACCTGTAAGACTTTTTTTTGTGTGTGTGTGTGGAATACAAACAGAGAAATTCTGAAGACTACACTGGTTGCTCTTCTCCATGCAATAATAATGAAAGGACTAAAGCTTTCAAGCTTTAAAAGGACACGTAACTATTAAAGGGATGGTTCATGCAAAAAAATAAATCCTGCCATCATTTACTGATGCTCAAGCTGTTCCAAACCTGTATAAGTTTCTTGCTTCTGTGGAACTTAAAAAGTTATTTTTAAGTTGCTGGTCCCCATTGACTTCCATTGTAAGTAAAGTCAATGGGGACCAGCGATTGATTTGTTACCCACATTCTTCAAAAATATTGCCTTTAATGTTCAGCAGAAGAAAGAAACTCTTACAGTTTTGGAGCAGCTTGAGGATGAGTAAATGTTGACAGAATTTAAATTTTTTAAATACTTTTTTTTAAAAATATTTTTAATATTTATACTTTAATATTTTATTCAGAATTAAACTCAAGAACCAATTCAGTCTGATTCATGAACAAACCATTCAAACAAGTTTTGCAAACGATTAATTGAAAAGGTCCAACTCAAAATAATGATTGATTCATGAATCTGAAATTGTTACTTCTTACATGAACGTGCCAGGTTTACATAAACTTTGGTCTATGGCTTCTATATAACTATCATATGGCTTCAGAAATCCTGGAATAAAGCATCAGAGTAAACCAGTCTAATGCTATTTTTAATATACCATAGTAGTTCTTTTTGAAGCCTAAAAGCTTCTATCACTGCAATTGCATGAAAAATAAAAAAATCATGGAAAAGAGTTTTCAAAATTTCTCCTTTGTTTTTCACAGACGAACGGAAGTCAAATGGATTTGGAAAGACATGATTGTGAGTAAATGACAGAATTTTCATACTTAGGTTAACTATGCCTTTACGAAATTTGCAGTGTGTTATATGCATATACCTATAATCATCTCTTGCGTACGTGCCTTGCTTTCTTACAGCAAATTAACATTTATAATTAAAGGAAGAAAAGCGAAAATTTCATTTATTTCATACAGTCCGTTTTCTGAGCCGAAGACTGTAGACAATAATCACTTCTCATCATGCTCACCCAGAGAGGGAGGAAAGGGACATTTTGGCAGGCAATTAAATGTGTAATGGCAGCAATTATAGCTAATGATGGATTGTTGATCAGTGCTGGAGAATGTAACAGCAATTCTTTAGAGAAGGAATGGATGAGGCTAGAACAGAAAGAGGATGTGTATGCGATGGCACAGCAGGGAGAGCATGTTCAATAGTCCAGTGAAAAGCTACAATCAGACTCATTGAAAAACAATGGGCTGGAGCCCCTGGGTTGACAGAGAGGGAAAAATTTGCTCTATTTGTCGAGGAGAGGGTCGGGGGGGGGGGGGCGATAATTAAGGCAACTTAACCAGTGAACTCAAACAGATGTTTATGTCATTTTGACAGGCCACCGTTCCATGGACATTATATGTACAGAACAACAGTTCTTCTGGTATATTGTGCGATTTTCTTTCTCGTGTACTAACAAGTCCACTTCAGACGAGAAGCTGAATAGGATGTGGGGAAAAGCAAAGGGTGAAGACTGCAAGGCTGAGTCTGCCAACTCAATAAAGGAAACCTGAACACCTTCCTCTGAAGAACTTCATCTGGCAGACCTTCTGGACAAACCTCAAACCTTTCTCAATGGTACTTATTGCACCTTGTCACTAGTGTTAATTTTGTCAGCTATTTTGATTTTAGTCTTAGACTTATTCCCGTGCTAAAATGTCTTCACATTAAAAACGTGACATTTTAACAATACGATTATTATTAATTAACCGTACAGTATTAATTTTGGAAGCCATTTTTAATTTAGTCTTAGTCTTACTCAAATGTACATTTTAGTTATCATATTTAGACAACCTTGTCCTGTTTTCGTTCAGTCAAGTTTAAGTCAATGAAATGTATGAGCATTTTAGTCAAGTTGAAATCAATGAAATCGTCATTCTGTATAATGGTTAAACTGATAAAAAATATTTTTTCTCAAAATTATAATCGTAATGATTGTTGTCATTTGAGAAATTTACTTTTGCATTTCAGGTATTGCACTTTCACCAGTAAGCACAAATTAATAAAATGTGGACACATACATGGTGTATTTTATCTCATCTAGTGTACTGATTTCTTATAGGCTTTTTATTACACAATTTAATACCAAAGACTTATGCAATCTCTCTGTCTACATTATGAAAACTGCTAAAACAAACGAAAAATATTATAACAGTGAAATTCCTAGTAATTCCAAATGGCAATAGCCTTTCTCTATTAAAAACAACAGCGGCTGAGTAAGTGCATTTATTCAGCGATCACAATCGCAAACAATAGAGTCGAGATCTCATGACAGAACACAGACCGGCTGAGTGACGCTTCCATTTAGATCGCTAAACTCCAGCTTGTTTGTCGCTGTTTTCAGATCATCGCAGCGGCGCTTCCGCAATGAGGAGTGAGCATTTGCACATGGTTGCCAGATTGCTTAAAATAAGCAAAACACCGGGCAGAAAATGTATCAAATGTATATAACAGCGAAGCTCTGATTCGGGGATTTTAACTATTATCTGATATCTGGCAACCGCACTCATGAGAGCTCGCGTAGTAGAGGCGTGTAGAGCAGTGCGCAATAACATTTTGTCTCCCTTTTTTGACGAAAATAAAAAGAGGTTTTTAGTAAAGTTTTTATCTTTTTGAATACATTTTAGTCTCGTCTTATTTTGTCAACGAAATTGCATGTTGATATAGTCTTAGTTATCGTTTATTGACCTTATTACCGTCTCGTCTTGGTCATGGGAAAAAAGCTCGTCAACGAACATTTTTCGTCATAGTCTTCGTTAACAAAATTAACACTACTTGTCACAGCTAATAAATATTTTCATTTTCATGACACAGGAAAACCACATTTTAGCTCCAAAATGGAGTATGTCTGGTATAAACATTTGTTTTGGGTGATCTGCAGTAAATGGGTGAAAATCATTCAGTTATATTCCACTCCAAAATAAATACTTAAAGAGAATTAAGTTTTATTAAGTATTATTAAGAATTAAGGAGCATTATGACTTCACATTATGATGACAATTGCATTTTAATTTTAGTTTTAAAAATCATTGTATAACAATATTGCAATATAAATTATTTTATTACTGAATTTGAAATAATCATTGAAAATAATGGGAAAAGGAAAATAAAAAAACTAAAATACACTTTATTGGCTAGACAAAAAAATAAAATAATAATAATTAAAACGATGCGAAGAATGCACATCCAAATGTATTTATTTAAAAAAACAACTGAGACATTGTACTGTATGGTGACGCGTCCGGAAAACACACTTCTCTTGTTCACACCCCACAATAAAATCTAGGACTCCAAGCCACATTCTCCTCACCATTACTTCACTCTATTCTTTAGATCAGACCTTTCCAAATGCCTGCGCTAATAAAGAAGGTACCATGATTTTACACCTGTTTTTGGGCATGTTTCATAGTATTATTTAAAGTACCTTGCGTATGTAAATATGATGGCAAATAAATATAATCCCTCAGTACCACAGTAGCATAGCATTACCATCTGATACTATCACTCTACCATAGTTTCACCACTATACAGTACCTGTTCATAAGGGTGTAATATACTTTTAGAAATTGCTGGGGCCGGAGCCAGCAAATAAAATGGACAGGCAATAGTTACTTTTTTTTTTTAATGTACAGTAACCTGCAATCACAGCCATGTGATAGACCAGCCTCACAATTTTACCACCTCATTCATCAAAGCAGCTTTTAAAAGACCCTTTTCATTTCCCTCAACAATGTAGTCAAAGTGAATTTAAACATTATTAAATTTATTACATACTGCCAGTATGCTAACTTTCTAATACAAGTTAATATTAAGAAACACAAATTCACTATAACTCATCTATAAAAGTCCAGAATTGGATACATTGTATTAGGAATTAACCAATTTTATATTAAACAGTTAGAACAGTTTTCACTGTCAAACTTTCAGCATTTGGATGTTATCGCAAATTTTTGCTGCTAGATGGAGAACACAGTTTGAAAAGGCCAAAAGCAGTCTTTCAGTATTGTCAGTACTTTACGGTTATTAAAAAATAAATATGACTTAATTAATTATGAAACCTTCTGTAGATTAATGCGTTTACCAATTAAATGTCATTTAAATAAAAGTTTTACACCCTGTTCACATTGCAAGCGTCGTGGCATGACAAAACTAGAGTGCTTGAAGTGAATGTAGCTTGTTTTGTAGATGTGCAACAATCCTGATCTTTCACATGCAGTGCAGACACAGTGACACCAAAGACCACTATAAAAAGCACAGCATTATAGAGTCTGACCTGGCCTGAATGATAAAAAGCAGTGAAATATATATATATATATATATATATTTCTGCCATTCTATTATACAAATGGCAAGTGCAGAGCCATATTATATTTTTCTTAGGATTTTTTTTTTTTTTGGGGTACAAAATCGTTAAAACACATTAGGCTTTATGAAATGAAAAGAACATATGTAATGTTTTTATATTGATTTTATTCCTTTTTTAAGAAAAAGACATTTGAGGAAAAGTTATACTGTTGAGTAATGATTCATTGTCTTCATTCAATTTTAATTAAATGTTGAGAATGTGAATTTTACGTGTTGTACAGTTAAATCAAGGTGGCTTGTAAATTGCCTGTGTTGAACATGAGCTTTAATAGAACATAAGCGCTGCATGATGCACCTCCAGTGTCTTATTGCCTAACCACCTTTCCCTGTTTTTATAATAAAATATTTACAAAAATGTGAGGGGTGTACTCACTTCTGTGAGATACTGTATATATATATATATATCTCATTAACAGCCCTCGGTGGAGCAGGGCAGAACTTGGACTGGCTTCCTTGGCTTTAATGCCCACAGTATTGATCCTGCTGGCGAGGTCCACGGCCTATTGCTGGGAAGCTGACTGCATGGCAACTACCAGTGTGTATATGTACACAAGGCAGTGCATGTTTATGTGTACGTACAAGTGTGAGTGTATCTGTGAGAGCATCTTGGCGTCGGGTGGCCGGAGAGCTCGGTGGTTTTGCACTGAAGATGGGGGGGGGTGCAGACAGAGTGGAACCGGGCCGATGCGTTTTTAATGGCACTGCTGCTCTCTGGAAACTGATGTACGAGGCTCCACACTGTGAAACTCAAACCTCCAGCCAGTTAATTTTCTGATTTCTAATCCATCCAATGCTACGCTGTTCCTCTCTATTGACCAGATGGCTACACCTGACAAAACTCCAGGGCAAATGGTCCTATTTGCACAGATTTATCTGTATGGTGTGGACCATTGTTTCAGCTTGTACAGCTTGCAGTTTTGCAAAGTAATTTTTTCAGAATATTATTTATATTTTTTTCCTGAGTATTTCCATCAATTGCAGATTGGGCAGTGGGCTGGTATTGGTAACCCTGCACTACACTTTTCACAGTACTAGGAATTATTATTGCATACTTATTATTGCAATATATATCATATACAAGTTGATTACATTTTATATTTTATTCAGATGGTCACATGACATGCAAGTAAACTGGCATAATATTTCATACATTATATTAAGTGTTTAATAATTAATTAAGTTGACTGTTGTAATTTCAAAAAGATGTATTTTATTTTAACATTTTTATGATTTAATTAATTATTAACTTTTCATTAAACTCACAAATACCCTGCAGTTCCTTCACAAACCCCAGTTTGAGAAACTTTCATGTAATATAACGTTTATATAACGTGCAATGTCTCGTTCCCGTCTCTCAGGGAACCGAGGTTACGACAGTAACCGGAGACGTTCCCTTTCGAAGACGGTTCACTTCAACATTGTGTCAGGAATCTGACATGACGGGCACTGTATAGAACAATGCCATGAGAACAGCGAAGTGAGCTCAACCTCAGCGGAGCTGACAGTGCACTACACACCAAACACTTTTCAACCAATCACAGACGACCCCGACAGGCCCCCAGGCGATTGGATGTATATTCCCACCTATAGAAACCAATCAAATCACTCAGAATCCAAACTCTTATGCCATCTTACTAAAGATAGGACGTTATAGAGCACAGCAATATGCATATATATAAGCATGTAAATGCAAAGTATAATAATGCAGACACAGAAACGCCCTTAGTCCAAGCCCACAAGGAGGTGACCACTCTCGTCAAATGAGCTCTAACGCCAGTAGGACATTCTATACTCTGGCTGGAATAAGCCAAAGCAATCGCATCGACTACCCAATGTGATAGCTGCTGCTTAGAAAGAGGCTGCCCTTTAGTTCTGCCTCCAAAGCACACAAATATCTGCTCAGACTGACGTTATAGAGCACAGCAGTATGCATATACAGAAGCATGTAAATGCAAAGTATAATAATGCAGACACAGAAACGCCCTTAGTCCAAGCCCACAAGGAGGCGACCGCTCTCATCAAATGAGCTCTAACGCCAGTAGGACATTCTATGCTTTGGCTAGAATAAGCCAAAGCAATCGCATCGACTACCCAATGCGATAGCCGCTGCTTAGAAAGAGGCTTCCCTTTAGTTCCGCCTCCAAAGCACACAAATAGCTGCTCAGATTGCCGAAACTGAGCCATGCAGTCAACATAAACACGCAAAGCTCGCACCAGACATAGTACATGATGAGGGGCAGCATCCGAGGAGGCCACCAGCTCTGGAGTGAAAGCAGAAAGCGTCACCACTTGCACTCTGAACGGCGTCGAGAGCAACTTGTGCACGTAGCCTAATCTTGGTTTGAGTGTGACATTACAATCACCTGGCCCAAACTGCATGCAAGCAGCATTCACAGATAGCACTTGTAAGTCCCCCCACAAGCTTGACCGAAGCAAGGGCGAGCAGCAGAGCGGTTTTAAGCGAGAGCTCCTTCAGGCCGATAGACTGAAGCGGCTCAAAGGGCGGCAGAGCCAGTGCCCCCAGCACCAGAGCCAGATCCCAGGATGGCACAGTGGGAGGGCGAGAGGGTCTCAGCCCTCCCACCAAATCATGTTTACCAACCGATCGCCCATTGATAGTAGCGTGAGAGGCTGAGATAGTTGCAACATAAACCTTAAGAGTGGAAGGCATACTGCCGCCGTCCATCCGCTGTTGCAGAAAGCCCAGAATGTCAGACACGGGACAGTTCTCCGGGTCGCAGCCATTCGATTCACACCATTTAAAAAAGACTGCCCATTTAAGAGCATACAAGCGTCTCGTAGAAGTAGCTTGCGCCTCCGTAATCGTGTCCATTACGCGGCAAGATAATGAGCGCAGGTTTACCGGTTCCCACACACCATCCACACATGAAGTTTCATGTGAAGAGATGTCGAGAGCAAACCACCGCGGCGGAGATTCGACACTTAACACAGAGGCAAGAGCATCGCCGGTTGCACGGGGAGGCTGCGAGCCCGAGTCTATTAATGATTCCCCCACCGAACATAGAGTGTGTGAGACCGTTATAACTGGAGGAGGAGAGGAAAGCTCTTTTTGTGAGTGTGTCACAGACTTTATTATATTCTGAACAGACACAACAGAGACAGAGACATTCTCGTGGTCGCCTGCAACCGCTAAGGGGACCTCGTGAGAACATTTTGGATGCTTTACGGCAGGCCCGCCACTCAGCGATCTCCTCCTCTGAATCCTCCCATCAGGAACGAGACCTCTGATCTGACGGAGGGGGGCCCCCGGGACGGCCATCCTTCTTCTTGGGGCCGTGACGCATCTTCGGTGCCCTCTGCCATGTGGTTTTGGCACGAACAGAAGGCTACTGATCTAGCGCCGATGCAGCGGGAGCTGGGGGGGCTTGCTTCGCTGGGCGGCGGGAAGCAGACATTAACCTACTGCGTGCTGAAGGCTGTGCCGCTCTAGCACAGCGTGACAGAATGTGACTCATTGCTTTGGAGTGTTTCTGAGCTTCTGAGAAGCGCTCCGCGATGGCCTCCACGGCATCTCCAAAGAGGCCGGAGGGAGGCAAAGGCGCGTTGAGCAAAGCCTTCCTGTCTGCGTCCTTCAGCTCTGTCAGCATCGGTCACAGATGCCGGTGGAGCACCATGTAACCCATGCTTCATCCGATTGCCTGGGCCATCTTTTTTGTGGCTTTTAAGGTGAAGTCCGTCACCGCGCACACAGATCTTTAAATGCCTCAGGATCCGTCTCCCAACCGTCCAGGGATTTCAGGAGCTGTGCCTGAAAAACCTGTAGCACTGCCATCGTATGAAGCGCCAAAATCGTCTCTCCCGAAACCAGCGTATGCTTTGTCCGTGATGTGGGCGGTCAGACGGCAGGGCTTTGATGGCTGCATCGCCTCCACTTTCAGACAGGCCCACGAGGGGCAGAGGTGTGTGGCGACAGACTCCTCAATGGGCGGAATGCACGTGTCCCACTGCCGGGAGAAATCACCAAGTGCTATATTCCTCCGGGTCCTAAGTACCCGCACTGAGAACTCATCGCAGTGCGGGCAGTCGGACACGGCGAGTGCTGCATGGGCGAGACCCAGGCACAGGATGCAGAACTCGTGGGTGTCCGGAGCCTCAATGGGTCCCGAACACAGCGTGCAATAGCTTGACATGCTGGAACGCCAAGAGGAAAATCCGTCTTCTTGCATCTTCTCCTTGAAGTAAGATGCTTGAAAGAGGAAGATTCAGAGTTTAAGCCACCAAGACGGCGCATTATATAGCGGCGAGGCTCTGCCCCTTTTCGCAGTCTTGGCTGGCAGTGGCCAGTATGAAGTGCAACTTCACTGGCGTTGTGCAATAAAATTTCAGGTAGGATAAGGAAGGAAGGGAGTCCCTGTCACGTCAGATTCCTGACGCAATGTAGAAGTGAACCGTCTTCGAAAGGGAACAGTAATATTGTAAAAAACTGAGCTGAATTTTCAGAAGCCAGTGCTATGCAGAAGCATGCTAATATGATTTCATGCTCAAGAAGCTTTTTTTAATATATGTTGATTTCTTTGTAGAAAAAGTGTATATATATATAACGCTGTCCGCATACTTAATCTTAATGTATGTGTGCACATTTTCACATTTTTTTATATCTAGGAGTCTCAACCTTTGTTTCAGTAATAGCATGTACCACATGCTTCAGCGGTTCTTATTCCTCTGTCCTTGAAACACAAACATGCACATATACACACAAACACAACAGGCCTCTGTGACCTTGGCATTCACAGCCCACAATGTGCGGCGCTACAAGATGCGGTGAAGAGAAAAGCAGAATGGCAAGCTAAGATTAGCCTTGTAGTTCTAATACAGAACACGAAAGTGGAAATGTAAGTATGTAATGAAATGTAAGATCTGCTTGCTGTCTTTTTGGGCAGCTTATAGAATCAAATAACACCCTGAAGTGACTCTTCTTGCCTATTTAACAAACAAAACATCCCCTTTGGGAGTGGGATGTCTTCCACTCATCAATAGATAAACATTTGTCACGATGCATTTCTTTGTGAAAACTTTTGTTTCTATGGATAGTAGAGAAATGGTTTGTATTGACCGTCTCTGAAGGTAAAAAGAAAATCACTCTCAAATTGATTTTTAAAGAAAGCTGTAATTTAAAGAAATGAGTAACACTGTTATTTACACTTACATTATCGTAATCTCTTACTTCTCTGTGTCACTGTAATTCATTGGTGTAGTATCTCTAACCTCAGAATATGTAGAACTGCAAATTAAATTTAACTTTGCAGAATATCACTTAAAGGGACAGTGCACCCAAAAATGAAAGTTGTGTCATCATTTACTCACCCTCATGTCATTTCTTTATTGTGTAGAAAACAAAAACAAGATATTTTATAAAATTGTGTGATATTTATTTATTTATTTAATCCATGCATTGAAAGTCAACGGGGCATTCATTGTAGTTTTGGATTCCACTGACTTTAATTATATGGAGAAAAAAAGTAGAAATATTCTTTAAAATACCTTCTTTTATATTCCACAGAAGGAAGAAAGTCAGAATGACAAATGGGAGTAAATTATGACACAATTTTCATTTTTGGGTGCACTATCCCTATTGAGAGCATTTATAACGGAGCAAATTTTCATCCTTTTCTCAAACGAATCTATTCGATGACTTCAGAAGACTCAAAACAAAGCATTCATCGCATATAATTGTACATATCCCACTTTCTAATGATGCCAAACCATCTGCGTGTCAGTACAAATGAGCTGCTAATGTGCAAACTCATCTAAGACATTATGATTCAGATTTGATTAAATATGATTCTCAGCTCTATCAAACAACACGTGACTGAATGACAGGAACTTCTGGAGGAATAATAGGAGAGTATATTTCTTTTACTCATTTTCTTCAACAAGACTTAATCACATCTTCCCAAACAGTACTCAGGAAGTGTCTTTTGGGATCGCCTGGGAAGGGAAATTAAAAAATGAAATTAATCTGACCTTCTGGAGAAGAGGAATGGTTCCTCGAAGCGCTGCAAAATAATGATACCAATCTGCACCTTTTCCCACCGACACCCCAAGAGAGGGGACCACTGAGCACATTTCTCTCCCTAGAGCTCTCTCTCTCACACACACACAAACTCAAAAAGCTTCATAATACAGATCTCTTCACCACTGCCTCGTAGATATACTACTGCAACTGCCACAATGTGCATTTCAAGACTCAGCAAAATATTCTAATTAAATATTACTGATATAGACTACCTCACACAACATATGATTGATATTTTGTTTGTGGTGCACTTTATTTATGGCAATCATTGCTTTTGCCATAAATAAAATACAGCACTTTAGGATTCTTACTGACTTGGTACAGTATTAGTCTCACATACATTACACTTTATAATAAATTACAATAATTAAATGTATAAAATGTATAAAAGATAATATCTAAAACTTTATACTTGTAAGCATTATAATTTACTATACTGTATAGTGTATTTTAATTTACATTAGCGTAATATATATACAAATTAATGAATATTTATAATCTAAATTAATCACATTTTTGGTAAAAAAAAATTTTTTTTTCATCATTTCAATTGTTTTTCCTTATTATTTACAATGATTAAGTCTTCCAGATTAAAGGGGTCCTATTATGCTTTTTCACTTTTTGAATTTTAGTCAGTGTGTAGTGTGTATGTCTGACAAATTGCTGACAGTACAGTACTGGACAATGATGTAATCTGCAGAATTTACACTTCAATTATGAGACTATGGTATAAATAAATTCAACTGTATAACAGTTTCACTGCAATTCATGTTATAATGTTAGAATTAAAGAACAATAAAAATAATACATATTACCGTTGCACTTATCTGTACATATTTTTAAGCGGTTGTTGACATTGTATCTAAAACGTGATTTAGCCAAAAAAAAACAACAATAACGTTACCACTCTAATACATCTTGCAATAACCAATCACGTCACATTTCGTTTTTCGGAAGGCAGGCCTTCATCAAACCCGGAACTAATCGATCCATTTGTGCCAGGCTGGGGAGAAAGGTATAGTAATAATGTAAATTATATGAAAAATAATGCATTTTTCGAACCACCAAACATGAGAGCATACCCAAAACAAAAATTTTTTATTATTATTTAATATAAGTATTATTATTATTATTATTATGAAAAATAAATACTAAAATAATTAATAAAAAAGGAGTCATAAAATAATTAAATTTTACACTAAAATTACAATACTAACATTTATGTATATCATAATATTTAAAGGCTTGATTCACAGTAAATGAACCGAATGTTCTCAGATGCTGAAACACTGAATCATGAATTAAACATCTAAATGCTATGATTCACTCTGAAACCAGTAAAGCATACATTTATTTAATTAAAATGAAGCCGACACAATTTGACAATTGCACTAAGCCATATCATGTTATTGATTTCATTTCAATATATTGTGCAGCCCTAATACTGATTAATTTAAATAAAAAAATTATTTTAATATTTTACTGCATTAGGATTACAGTTATTGAGTGAAGTGAAACACAACTCAAACATATGACTTTAGACTTTTTACCATTAAAGTAATATATTGCATTGGTTGAACGTGTGCTGCGGCAATCCCCACTCACAATAGCATGAAATAGCATGACATGAAAGCCAATCAGTGATTTCCGCCCGGTGGATAGTTACGTGAAGTAGAAAACACTGGCTGTTACTGTGAACTAATCGATCCATTTGTGCCAGGCTGGGGAGAAAGGTATAGTAATAATGTAAATTATATGAAAAATAATGCATTTTTCGAACCACCAAACATGAGAGCATACCCAAAACAAAATCAAGACTTTGTAAAAGAGCATAATAGGACCTCTTTAAAAAGTGTACTAGCAGATGCTAAATGTTTTCTAAGCAAAATAATTAAAATAATTAAATGACAAATTTAACCACCAAATGATCAATAAAACACTTTTACCTCAATTAGATTTTTTTTTCTTAAAACACATTAAAACGTCACAGCGTATCATCATCAAATTGCTATCATTAATAAATATTAACGTATACCTCATCCCTCAAAGACTCCCAAAGACATTCAAAGCACTCTGAAAGGACAAAACGGTTTTGTTACTGATAACTTTTGTGCTTTTCTTTTGGTTTGATAAATGAGTTTTGCTGGACTGCTATTAAGCTCGCTGTCCAACTTTCTAGATGGCAGCCAATTTAAAACCTGTATAACAACCTCTGAGATTTGACCCCGCCAAGACACATGTATGCAATAATTCATAATCTGTGCAATAACCTCTAAGATTCTGACCTCTTCATGAATTAAAATGAGGTCGATGTTTTGGGTACTTCACAAAGATACTTGAATCACAAAAGCTAGAAGAAAGCAAAAATAGATAATACTTGTTAAACTTGGCTGAGTCACTCTTTCCTTTCTGGGCTGCCTGATTCATTAACTTAGCGAACATTGAGAAAATCTATTTTTATCACAACAGTGTAGATGGTTTTTGTCTCCCCCGAATTGGAATATTTGATGTAGCCATGGATACAGATTTAAAAGCAGTGTGTAAACACTAATGAGAAGTAATTATGACAGAATGATTAGAGCTCAGCAGTTCTCATTAGTTCTCAAGGCCCATAAACAATTGTAGCCCATAAACAACTGCTTTGTGAGCCATCTGCTGTGCTTGTTTGGTATCTATGGGTGGGTTTACTTTTTTATTGATGATTTCATTTTGATTTGGGTTCTGGTACTGTCACAGATGGCAAAATAAGTCTGATCTCACTCAGGAGAGAAGAGAAAACATTCAGCAGATACTGTAGATGTCCTACAGACAGAAAAGCTTACACCATGTTTAGTCATGTCCACATGTATGAGGTCACTGTGTTGCCTTATGGGTGTATGGCAACAAAATACATACTTTCCATATCATACACATCCAGCCAAATGCTAATGGAAACGCCTATATTACTTAATGCTTACATTCAAATAAATGTGGGTTTCACTGAATCTATTAATGTGGAAGAGCTTACATCTGCCTGAGCCACATGTACATGTTCCTGACACATTGAGCTGTGACAAAGATTGAGCCCTGTCTGCAACATGTCTTAATCCCATTTAATCAACAATAAACTGATTAGGGCTGCACAATATTGGGAAGAAAAAAAAAGAATGTGATATTTAAAAAAAAATACAGGAATTTTCACCAGATGAATATTTGGAAATAAATAATCATTCTAGATTTTGTTGGGGAGTGCATCTGCAAAGAAAAAGAAGAAAAAAAATTATATAATTTTTTTTTCTTTGCAGATGCACTATA
>NW_015544192.1:155220-168033 GCF_001515605.1 Sinocyclocheilus anshuiensis | reverse complement strand
TTTTTTATTTATTTATTTTATTTTTTTTTTAAAGAGAGTGAAATTCTTTTAGGGCTGAATGATTTATGAAAAACTTGAAAAATGTTGGTGTTCACTTCATACTTGATTTTAATTTTTACAAGAACCAACTTATTATTATTTACAAGAACAACTTTATTTTTTATTATTATTTAATATAAGTATTATTATTATTATTATTATGAAAAATAAATACTAAAATAATTAATAAAAAAGGAGTCATAAAATAATTAAATTTTACACTAAAATTACAATACTAACATTTATGTATATCATAATATTTAAAGGCTTGATTCACAGTAAATGAACCGAATGTTCTCAGATGCTGAAACACTGAATCATGAATTAAACATCTAAATGCTATGATTCACTCTGAAACCAGTAAAGCATACATTTATTTAATTAAAATGAAGCCGACACAATTTGACAATTGCACTAAGCCATATCATGTTATTGATTTCATTTCAATATATTGTGCAGCCCTAATACTGATTAATTTAAATAAAAAAATTATTTTAATATTTTACTGCATTAGGATTACAGTTATTGAGTGAAGTGAAACACAACTCAAACATATGACTTTAGACTTTTTACCATTAAAGTAATATATTGCATTGGTTGAACGTGTGCTGCGGCAATCCCCACTCACAATAGCATGAAATAGCATGACATGAAAGCCAATCAGTGATTTCCGCCCGGTGGATAGTTACGTGAAGTAGAAAACACTGGCTGTTACTGTCCAGTTCACTGTAACTGATATAAGGCCTTCGTGGTCCAGCCATCCCTCTGGCATTCACGGGAGCCAGAATCTAATTATTTTCCCTGCATGGTCCAATGAGCCCTAAAGGTTAATTATTGTCTGTCTGCATGATACCCGACTGCCAGAACACAATAAAAGCTGTTAGTCGCTGCAGATAGCAGCTAATGTCAGACTGCGTGTATCCAAGTGGCCTACATGAGTTACCAGGTGCACTTGTGAGGAGCTCTGAAATTTCATCTAGGATTCTATTGGAAACCTTCTTTCTTGCTTCATTTACTATAAAGACTAGCATGTTTGCCTTGAATTGCAGAGAGAATGTATTTCATAAAATATATAATTTTCAGGGTAACTGACAACATGTAACAGATGCTCAACAGAGATTAAGTTGTATTGAACCTGGAACAAAGCTACAAATTTTCCTTTTCCTTCTGACAACAAAGCTAATGCTAATGCTCAGCCTAGATTTACTTTGTAAGGCACAGCAGCTCCTCTTTAGTCCCCTAAAAATACTGTCCTTCAGTGGGCTGTTGCAAACTCTGGCTGATTTAGACAGCATCTGTGTGCTCTCCGTTCCCATGCACGTCATTGTTTAATTTAGTTTTCATATCAGAAAGAAGACCAAAAAAAAAAAAAAAAAAGCAGCAACAACTGGGGCCTTTACCAAATAATACCTCTCTTTCTCTCCTTTTCAATCACTAACTCTCTCTTTAAGGAATGCTTAGCCAGTAAACATGGAGGTCAACCGTTCTGAACCCTGATGAACTTGAGTGAGGCATGTTTTACAGCTCCTATCCATTTGAATGGGTAAAGTTATGTTATGATTACATTTCATTCATTTCAATTAGCAATAACGTCTACCATCTATTTCCATCCATCTATACAGATATGCATCTATACATTTATTTATCCATCTATTCATCCATTCTCAGTGGTTCCCTATTCCAGTCCTCGCGACCCCCTTCTCTGCATATTTTGCATGTCTCTCTTGTTTAACACACCCGATTCAAATCACCAGCACGTTAGAAGAGAGCTCCATGCATGAACTGTGTTCCGTTTTACATGGTCCCTATGCAGTGTTCATTGCTCCCTACTCCCTGCACATGGGAAATCTGTTGAAGTTTACTTCACTTCGAAGTAACTTCGAAGGAACATTCATTCACGGATTTGTGATTCGTCACTGCCTGCAGCGTCTTCACACACAGACGAAACTTACTAGAGAAGCGTTAAGTGTGACATAATATACAGTGGGTATAGAAAAGAATCCCCCCCCTTTAAAATAATTACATTTTGTTGCTTTGCAGCTTGAAATGAAGACAGAAGCTGCGTCCCAA
Source organism: Sinocyclocheilus anshuiensis (assembly GCF_001515605.1). Classification (NCBI taxonomy): domain Eukaryota; kingdom Metazoa; phylum Chordata; class Actinopteri; order Cypriniformes; family Cyprinidae; genus Sinocyclocheilus; species Sinocyclocheilus anshuiensis. The sequence continues at coordinate 165,924 of NW_015544192.1, read as the reverse complement.
ATGACACACTATACACTATGTACTTATGCACTATGTACTCAACCATGAGTTCAAAAAGATAGATACTTAGAACAATTCCAAAAAGAAAAAGTGCACTTTAAATACCCAAAGTGTGGAATGTTGGACACTTCATGCACTCAACTGTCGCAGCTTTAATTATGTAGCGAAGGGGGAGGGGCTATCAGACTCAGTTTATAGTTTATAGTCTGATAGCCCCTCCCCCTTCGCTACATAATTAAAGCTGCGACAGTTGAGTGCATGAAGTGTTCAACATTCCACACTTTGGGTATTTAAAGTGCACCTTTTCTTTTTGGAATTTTCAGTGTGAACGCACTACTCACACTATTTATAATAAAAAACGTCATAGAATGGTGCATAAGTACACGATTTGGGTGGGATGCACCTAAACACAGTTTTTGTTTTATCCAGCTGTATTTACTCAGTGCAACTTTTAACATCCAAGTGAAAGATAAAACACCAACATGTCAGAAAATAAAAATCACTCCCTCCTAAAAATTACTTGTGAACTCAACCAGGTATAGCTAATCACCTTCTCAATGGCACACAAAGCCATTTGACTTTCAACTGTGATCAGCTGTGGCCATTTTGATTAGCTCAGCATGAAAAGAGCTTTCCTGGAGACAGATAGATAAATAGATTCCTATCCATCTATCCATCCATCCATCTATCTGTCCGTCCATCTGTCTATCCATCTATCTATCTGTCTGTCTTTTTAAACGATAAGTTTCAAGTTTAAAAACGGTCTTGACATACTTTGCTTTTCTAGTTTAAAATGACTCTTATACGAGTTTCTTTGAATTGCAATTCTGCAATGAGTGTGGGGACCCTCAACAAGATCAAGACGGGACAGAGAGTATTACTATATATGCTTAACTAAACACATTCTAGGCAGTTATAAAATAAAAGTTTCATAAAACAGGCAGGGTTAAAGTGAAGAAAGCCTAATTGGCTTAATTTAAAAACATTAGAAGTCTATGGAGGGCTTCCCAAGCATAGCTGTACATGTTTGTGTGTATGTACCTTGCGTGAGCAGCTGCAGAGTACGGACCTCTTCTCTGACACGGAGCTGGAGGACCTGCTGTAGTATGTACTGTCTCTGACTCTCCTGCATGATGCCCATACGCTCCAACTTCCTGTCAGTGAGCCTCATCAGAGCTCGACCTGCACACATACAAACACAAACACAAACACAAACACATGAACATGAAACCAGGCTAGGCTTTACAAAGAAAAAAAATATTACAGATTGCACATTTATGAATAAAACCACATAGCGCATATCAATCATAACTGTATTTGTCATTTATAAGGGGCTATTAGAAGGCCCTTGTGGAAAAACGGATCGAGTATTGTAATAACCTACATTACAAAAAGCTAAAGTGAATATATTGTAATTAGTGAAACAAAATAGACTGGAAATTTTTCCTCCAGATAGAAATATGATCAAGGTCAGATGAAGTTCACTGTCATTTAATCATCGCCTCACAAATATTCTCCTCATATCTGTGCTGATAAAAGTCATAATAGTGCCTGTCAATGCCCCAGTTAACAGCTACAATTTGTGCACAATAAAGTTAAAGCCATTGTACCATCTCACACAATGCCTTTAGGTAGTGAAGCAGAAAGGCTACTAATGCTTTTACACTACGATGAAAATTGTTAATTCGGTTGTTTTTCATGGAAGAGACACAAACATGGTATCATTATCTATGAAAAGGGCGGTATTCAGATGGAGCACAGTACAATTTCCAGTGATTATGCTGCATTATGAGTGTGGATGCTCTGCTCGTGTCACTCGCTCCCTCTTTTTCTCTTAATAGTCATGTGTTTAAATCGAAGCATGTCTCCGGTGAAGGGGAAAGTTATGCAGAACTGAAAAAAATCCACTGAAAGCTAGCCAAACAAACAAATTTAGCTGATTCTTACACACTGGAGCGCATTTCATGTGGTAATGCAAAAACTTGAAATTAAAAGGACAAAGGGGAACACATGAGAAAAAAATAAGTACCACTATTGATCAGTAAACGAAAGGGCAGCCTGTAAAAAGTCAGTAAAATTACAATAATTGAAAGTCAAAAAAACATCTGTTTTTTATATAATAAAATAATACATGTAGTGAGCTTTATGCTTAAAATATGCAAAAATTAAAACTGTGAAGGAAAAAAAAAAAAAAACACTTCAGGGCACAACATGCTTATTTTTCTCCCACTGGTCCAATGGTTCAGATTTCTACTTTCCATACCAACAATTTCTGGCCCCATCACAAATGATTAAAAATGTTTGATTTTTACACAAATTATTTTTTTTTACAAATACTTATATTTATATTTTATTTGTATAATACATACATTTTAAAATTAATTTAAATTCAATGTATTGTTTTGTAAGAATTATTTTAGTATTTATGAATTTTTTCCAATATACTGCATCTATAATAAATGACTATCACAGTTATAAATGCAAAAAAATAAAAAATACTCACTTGCTGGAAAATGATAGCATATGGTGATTTGTTTTTAAATATTCTAAGCATTCTAACTGAAGTAGATCACAAAGCACTCAGCAAAACCGCCTCTTTATATTATAATAATAATAATGATGTTACATTGGTGACATTTAAATCAGTATAATTAGCAACAGCAATATTCAACACATTACAAAAAGCCAAATGTTTAAATCTGCAAGGCATAAAACAAATATACACAATCATCAAACAAGGGACTTAGTCTCAACACAGTAACTAACTCCAAATTTGCACTGGCCCTGGGCCATCGGGCCCTCCATATTGCTGAGTCCTGCACTAAATACATTCTCTGAACATTTTATTATCTTATGTAGTATTGTTTCTCTGTTAAATTGAAGTGTTCTGACGTTCATATAATATTTTTTGAGGGAAAAGTCAGATACTGATGAAGAACAAGATTCTTTTAAAGTAAAAACAAATGTACATGACATTTTCTTTAGAGAGAAAATCATCACATAGGGCAACCTACAACAAAGTAATATAAGAACAGTAACAAAAAAAATAATTTTTTCATGTCTGATCAACACAAACTATCACATTTTGATGCCATCTATATTTCTAAATAGAATATTGAGGCGCTATGAGCACAGATGGGACCTCTTTAGTCATGGAACATTAGAAGCAGAAAATTGGAGTATGTGTGAGGCGTGTAGGTTGAGGTGATCGGGGTAAGGTATTTTAGTATGTTGGTAGAGTGCCAAACTACCCCTTCTTTCGGCAGCATTTGGCTGAAACGCCTCAATAAGGAACAGAAACTCAGCGTGCCTTCTCTCTGAATCACTGCCATAAGTGTTTCACTGAGAAGATGAGTCAAAGCCTGCTTAAAAAACAGAAGAAAAGACAGTGTGAAAACAGGAAAGAAAGTAAATAAGAGGACAATATGTATACAGATGGGAAAAAAGTTACAAATGCGAGTGCATGAGAAGAAATGGGAAAGGTGCCATTCTAAACAAATAACTGTCCAACAAAAACATCTGAGCGGTTCCTTAGATGATACTTAGCAGGAAGAACGGGTTACAGGGTAACAGCTGTCTCAGCAAGATAAGGATGCAAAAGAATGTAGTCTGGTAGAAAACAAAAAAAGCATAAATTATTGTCTGCTATATACACAAGATATTTTGGCCATCTTTTGTGCAAATGACACTTTTACTGTATTATACATAGTGCTTCACTTAAAGATGATTCCAAATAGAAATATCTTCTAATATTTTAGTTTGTTGAGACTTTTTCCAAAAATCCAACTGAAAGCTAGCCAAACAAAACAATTAGCAAAATGCAAAAACTGAATATTACTATGAAAGGACAAAGAGGAACATACACATAAAAAAAAATTAAAATCTGAATAAGTCATAATACTGCCTGTCAGTAAAAATTCAGTGTTTTACTATTTGTACTGGAATATTAAATAATAATAATAATAATAATGAGAAATTAAATGTATGTTATATGCTTTAACAATGCACAGTGCATCATGTGTTTGTTTGCCTTTGAGTGGTGAAAATGGCCTTTTCATGTCATAATGATCATTAAAGTCTCTTCCCACTCCTTCTAGTAGCAGCTGAGCTACTGCGGTTTTCTTTGCTCACGTTCCTGTGATTACTAATCTTTGTGCAACTGACAGAGAAATGGCTTAAAAAAAATAACAGCATCTTGGATTTCAGCATACTGATCAGTCGGAAATCACGCTCCACACTTGGCTTGCTCTGAATCCTGTTGTAACTGTTAGCTTCTACAATAACCGTTAAACAAAGGCCGTGGGCTCAAATCAGTGCCTAAAAGATACACACACATACAAACCAAAAGGTCAAAGTTTAGCAGGTTAGCATGAAGCTGTCAGCAGTTATTCAAAAGAAGTAGTGCATTCCACATATGCGAGACATCAGGGCAGATAAATTCACTCTTTCTCCCTGTGGTTGCTGGACTGGCACACTCATCTTCAGTCCTGATGAATGGACTAGCTTAAAGCTCTCTCTCCCCCTCCACTGTCACTCTAGGGACCTGTCCCTTTTACATGTGAACCAAAAAATAGAATATTGAGGCGCTATGAGCACAGATGGGACCTCTTTAGTCATGGAACATTAGAAGCAGAAAATTGGAGTATGTGTGAGGCGTGTAGGTTGAGGTGATCGGGGTAAGGTATTTTAGTATGTTGGTAGAGTGCCAAACTACCCCTTCTTTCGGCAGCATTTGGCTGAAACGCCTCAATAAGGAACAGAAACTCAGCGTGCCTTCTCTCTGAATCACTGCCATAAGTGTTTCACTGAGAAGATGAGTCAAAGCCTGCTTAAAAAACAGAAGAAAAGACAGTGTGAAAACAGGAAAGAAAGTAAATAAGAGGACAATATGTATACAGATGGGAAAAAAGTTACAAATGCGAGTGCATGAGAAGAAATGGGAAAGGTGCCATTCTAAACAAATAACTGTCCAACAAAAACATCTGAGCGGTTCCTTAGATGATACTTAGCAGGAAGAACGGGTTACAGGGTAACAGCTGTCTCAGCAAGATAAGGATGCAAAAGAATGTAGTCTGGTAGAAAACAAAAAAAGCATAAATTATTGTCTGCTATATACACAAGATATTTTGGCCATCTTTTGTGCAAATGACACTTTTACTGTATTATACATAGTGCTTCACTTAAAGATGATTCCAAATAGAAATATCTTCTAATATTTTAGTTTGTTGAGACTTTTTCCAAAAATCCAACTGAAAGCTAGCCAAACAAAACAATTAGCAAAATGCAAAAACTGAATATTACTATGAAAGGACAAAGAGGAACATACACATAAAAAAAAATTAAAATCTGAATAAGTCATAATACTGCCTGTCAGTAAAAATTCAGTGTTTTACTATTTGTACTGGAATATTAAATAATAATAATAATAATAATGAGAAATTAAATGTATGTTATATGCTTTAACAATGCACAGTGCATCATGTGTTTGTTTGCCTTTGAGTGGTGAAAATGGCCTTTTCATGTCATAATGATCATTAAAGTCTCCTTCTAGTAGTTCTAGTAGCAGCTGAGCTACTGCGGTTTTCTTTGCTCACGTTCCTGTGATTACTAATCTTGACAGAGAAGACAGAGAAATGGCTTAAAAAAAATAACAGCATCTTGGATTTCAGCATACTTCATACACAAAAACCAAAAGGTCAAGGTTTAGCAGGTTAGCATGAAGCAGTCAGCAGTTATTCAAAAGTAGTAGATGAAATGGTTTGCAAGCAACATTTAAATTCACAAACATATCATTATATTATAGGAGCTGCAATCCACATATGTGAGACATTAGGGCAGATAAATTCACTCTCCTTCTCCCTCCGGTTTCTGGACTGGCATACTCGTCTTCAGTCCTGATGAATGGATTAGCTTAAAGCTCTCTCTCCCTCCACTGTCACTCTAGGGACCTGTCCCTTTTACATGTGAACCAAAAGCCTGGCTAATTACTGCTCCAACAACCAGGAGGGATAACAGACAGAAAGAGAGAGAAGGGGGCTGGGGTGGCTCTGGGGCCTATAAAGATGGAAATTAACCTCAATTTCTCTGACAAAACTCTCATGGTGAACAAGCAGGACTGTACTTGAGAAACACTGAGGCTGCTTGGACTGGTGAAGGAAACTCCTCAGGTGATACTGTAGCATACTTCACATAGTTTAACTGCAGCTGCATTCATGAGTCCCAAAAGGACCTTTCATACTCTCATTCTTTCTGTCACACATACACACATATATAGACACACAACCTGGCAGGCTCGCTAGCCCCTCAAACTATCGCAGAGCCTGAGTGCATGGCTGCCAATATGTCCCTATGTACATCCTTTCAGAGTACCATCCAACAGGCAAGATTATGCTGCAAAATTATCTACTTTATGATTGAGGACCAAATTCTAGATGAAAAATGCCAGTGAGCAGTGTTGTCAAAAGTGCTGATGTTGGTAGTACTGAAATTTTAAACATGTGACGATGCCAGCATTTCCCTCTAGCATTTTGAGGGCTGTTGAGCTGATTCTTAAACACCTCTGATTGGCCATTGTGTTGACCATCGCTTCACGCTCTTCACAGAGAGCTTACACAGATACACACACAAGCATTTGAAAGCCGCTTCTATCAGCGGATCCGTCTAGACCAGATATATTAGGGATCCACTGAAAGTCGTGGCTTTCAAACGCTCCCGTGTGTATCTGTGTAAGCGCTCGGTGAAGAGCGTGAAGCCATGATCATTGTAGCCAATCACAGACCTATCTGTTGAGCAAGAGAACACAATGGCCAATCAGAGGTGTTTAAATCTGATGCTGAACAGAACATTCTGCTACATTTACTGTAAGAATGGCAGAAATTCATTTTTTGCATGTTATATTATTTTCTATATTTTATTACATATATCATCAAGTGGTGAAATAAAAAAAAAGAAGGTTACTCTTTTTATTTACAATAATAATAATAATTTCAGCATTTTCCAACATATTTTTTTTTTTATCTAATAAAATCTTAATAAAAAGACACTTTTAGATTGTTCTCATTAAAATTGCTAACATGTCTTAAGTAAAACAGGTGGTTTGGTCCTGATAAGTATAAACATTTTCAGTGAAGTTCACATAAAATTACAGGTTTCATGTAAGTTTCATATTCATCTCTTTCAGACACATGACATTTCCATTCATCCAACATACAGTTATATACAGAAATATAAGCCTAAAGTACAAGAGTAGAAGAGGCAAAAACATTAAAACCCATTACAAACGAGGCATTTGTTGCATCCAGTGGGGACATAATTACTGATTATAATGACTTATACTGTCTTTTTACGCACGCGTTGCGTTGCATCGCGCCGCGTAAACATAAAACCCTGTCTGCATTTGTGATCGGAGAAATGACAAACAACAAGTGCTACTCTACACTGCCCAAAACTCGCGTTTGAATCATCAGTGGCAAATCCTTTAAATGAAAACGTACTTACAGTCTGTGAGTCAGAACTGCCGGCATTGTAGTCAACTCTCCCAGGATCAGTAAACAGTCCTCAGCCGCGGCTTAGCGTGAGCTGAGGCCGGGCTAGAGTGAGCAGAGGCGGCGGGGTTGAGAACGGCGCGCCCGGCGGATTCGACGAAGCAGCGGCAACCACATGTGCAACCCCGGGCTGGACTCCGCTTCGTCCAGGGTGAAAGCCGATCCGGCGATCCACAGCGCAAAGTTGATGTATTTCCTCAGCGACCAGCACGGATCAGCTCTAGGCATGACGAAGCGGATATCGTCCTCTTTTGGAAGACCAAACAAAGTAGCTTCGCTTTCACAACGAAGCACACAGCGTCTCCACAACATGGTGGCTGCGGCAACAATACTACAGTGAGAATAAAAGTTACGCCTTCTTTCTTTGCGTGAACATTTGGGCGGCGTTATGCAAATCTTCCCACATAGTGAGGGAGATATGTGGGGGCGTGTTAGAACGAGCCGTTTTAGGTAGGCGTGGTTGACTCTTAACTTTTATAAAGAATATCTCTTTGGATTTGAGACTTTAGTCTTTGCAACTTTACAGATCTTCTTTATGCACCAAGAGCTTGTAACACTCCAAAGAGAAAGGAAAATTTGAAATCGCATCATATGACCCCTTTAATCAAAAGTGGGCAGATAGTAAGAGTTACAGGGATGAATAGAACATAAGGAGAGAAAGGGTGAGAAAGACACAGATGCTTAGCGATGTTTATTTGTGCTGGCAATAACCCCACACTTGATTGTGAGCGTAATTTCTACTAAATGACTTCAAGGAGGAAAATCAGCATAATTTTAAAGTGCTTTAAGTGTGTAAATGTAAAATACATTCTTATATCCCAGCTTAATATGAAAAGACAGCCATAAGTAAGTCATCTGTAGGCGCTGAGGTGCTATCAAAACATTGCTCTTTTTGTTTGAGAATCCAGACCAGCCTGACATAGCAACAGTGGCTCAACCAATGGTATGAGTTTGGGGGTGGGGATTGTTAGACCAATAGCAGATGGAGCAGTTTTTTTTTCTAGAAACCTGTTTGATGATAATCGTTGCAATTCCATTTGGTGGCTCTAGTGGTGAAAAAATTTCACTTTAGCTCTCATCATTTTCAGATTTTACTCTGGAAAATGTGTGGGAAAAAAACTTGGAAAAAACAAAAAATCATTCTACTGGTACAGTAGCTATGCAACAACCAGAGAAACAAAGTCTTATCGTGCCATGTCTTTCCACATGACATGCACATTTGGAAAGATTCTCTTGCAAAATTTGATGCTTTGCCGCAGGCCTCCATTTCCTCCAATATAAATATGTAGCATTATCAAGACACTCATTATACTCTATCCAGAAAACATCAGTTGTGTGAGTCATCAGTACCATGCAAACCACTCCATCCATCAGAACATGACTATTTCCTCTTTTATTACTTATAACAGCTATAAAACTCTTGGAAAAAGCGAGTGATCATAGTCAAATTATTAATTGTTAATGTAGCCATCAATACACTAACACCGTACACCCCCCCCTCCCCCCTCAGAATACTTCAAAACACGAAAATTGCAGTAGTTTCATTCAGGCCACATCATGTTCTTATCCTCCAACATCACCACAATTCAATCTGATCTTTCCTCTCCATCCTTCTCCCCAGAATACTGAAAAATTGATCTGATGGCTCTGAATTGCATCCCTGCGGAACACTGCAATTTCAAAAGCTCATACCTCATCATCCCGCTCACAGAAATCACCACCACACCACCAAAGGCTGAAACCGTGCTGTTCTGTGAAGACATCGTGCTGAATCCCAAATATACATGACTGCTGACTGAAGCCCTCGAATTCTGAGGTCTAGGGTTGCATTATATTGGGATTTAGCAGATTTTTCAGAAATAATTGGCATATTCCTTCCTTAACTTTAATGCCCCTTTTATTATAACAGCAAAAAATATTATATTATGGGATGTTTGCTCTTGGTCAAATGGTCGAAATGAATGGTTAAGATCCATTGGTATCACATTAATGACACAAATTCCAGGTTTGACAGCAGTTCCGACGAATGAAAGAGGGCAATATATTTTTGATTCAGTCTCAGATGCTCAGAGTACTGCGTATTTCAGCTCAATGATATCATTTAGCAAACCTTCAATCGAAGTTAATTTTCACCAGCAGTCTCAACATCATCACATGGTCATTGAACAGCATTGAACATTGAACGCCGAAAATAGTGGAAGATAAGTACCAAGTAAAAAAATCAAGTAAAGGATGCATATAACAAGGAACAACTGCAGTCACTATTGTACAGACGTCATTACATGCAGTTTACAGACAGGATTGTGTTTATAGAGGGAGTGAAGTCAGGTCGATGAGTGGTTTGGGTGCTTTGATCCAACCCTGAGTGGAAGCTGGAAATGTTTTGTAAAAAACATAATTTCACCTATTTGTGTTAGGCCTAAATATGTGTTTAACTCCAAAGCATGCATGTGATAAATCTTTTAAGATCTATTAATATCTTAAAAAGAGGCATTTCAGCAAACACCAGATTTTCTATGTCTCATTTTACAGCATATAATTTTCACGTTAAAAATGAAACTAAAATACATATAAATTCGCTCTTATGAAAATGTCAGCAGAAAAATCTAATTGGGACTGCAAGAGAAATGCAGTATACAGTGGGTACGGAAAGTATTCAGACCCCCTTAAATTTTTCACTCTTTGTTATATTGCAGCCATTTGCTAAAATCATTTAAGTTAATTTTTTTTCCTCATTAATGTACACACAGCACCCCATATTGACAGAAAAACACAGAATTGTTGACATTTTTGCAGATTTATTAAAAAAGAAAAACTGAAATATCACATGGTCCTAAGTATTCAGACCCTTTGCTGTGACACTCATATTTAACTCAGGTGCTGTCCATTTCTTCTGATCATCCTTGAGATGGTTCTACACCTTCATTTGAGTCCAGCTGTGTTTGATTATACTGATTGGACTTGATTAGGAAAGCCACACACCTGTCTATATAAGACCTTACAGCTCACAGTGCATGTCAGAGCAAATGAGAATCATGAGGTCAAAGGAACTGCCTGAAGAGCTCAGAGACAGAATTATATATATACTGTGTGTTTGTGTGTGTGTATATGTGTATGTGTGTGTATGTATGTGTATATATATATATATATATATATATAT
>NW_015544192.1:141055-155180 GCF_001515605.1 Sinocyclocheilus anshuiensis | reverse complement strand
GTGTTTTTCAGCTGCAGGGACAGGACGCCTGGTTGCAATCGAGGGAAAGATGAATGCTGCCAAGTACAGGGATATCCTGGACGAGAACCTTCTCCAGAGTGCTCAGGACCTCTGACTGGGCCGAAGGTTTACCTTCCAACACGACAATGACCCTAAGCACACAGCTAAAATAACGAAGGAGTGGCTTCACAACAACTCTGTGACTGTTCTTGAATGGCCCAGCCAGAGCCCTGACTTAAACCCAATTGAGCATCTCTGGAGAGACCTAAAAATGGCTGTCCACCAACGTTTACCGTCCAACCTGACAGAACTGGAGAGGATCTGCAAGGAGGAATGGCAGAGGATCCCCAAATCCAGGTGTGAAAAACTTGTTGCATCTTTCCCAAAAAGACTCATGGCTGTATTAGATCAAAAGGGTGCTTCTACTAAATACTGAGCAAAGGGTCTGAATACTTAGGACCATGTGATATTTCAGTTTTTCTTTTTTAATAAATCTGCAAAAATGTCAACGATTCTGTGTTTTTCTGTCAATATGGGGTGCTGTGTGTACATTAATGAGGAAAAAAAATTTACTTAAATTATTTTAGCAAATGGCTGCAATATAACAAAGAGTGAAAAATTTAAGGGGGTCTGAATACTTTCCGTACCCACTGTATATAGTCCATAAAAAAAGCTCATATACTACGCCAAGACCACCTGTGTGCTGCCTGATGGGAGTCTCTTTTACATGAGTTGTTTATAACTCTTATTAAAGTCAAATAAATAAACCCAATGTCTCACCACACCCAGTATTCTCTGGAATGATCTGACCAGCAGCGAGCCAGAACTCCTGCACAGACATTGACTGTCCAGTGCATGTGGAAACACAAGAAGAGCCAGCTTCCTAGGAACATCCCAGCTGGATTCATTTATCCCGTCAACAGAAGATGTCAAACTTTCCTTTCTTTCCTGTAAAACCATAGAATGATCCAATGATCATGAAACGGGAGGATTTAGGCCTAGAGTATGATCTGATGATGCTGCCAATTCCCACACCAGACCGAACAGTGGCATTTTCCATAACTGCTGTGAAACATGGTTCAAAAATGGACACTTGGGTTACAGTCACACCATAAGTAAAAGTACCAAATTCAGATTTTGTTGCTTAAATCCAGTATTCTGTTATGCTTGCTCACATGACTTTTTAAATGTGCCACATAATAGACTGAAGAGGCCACACAACTAAATTGACTTAGTCTAAAACACCCAACCCTGGTATTTATTATTGTGTTTTATTTATTATAATTCATTAATAATATATACATATTTATTTTGCTCATTTAAAAAAATCTATTTATTCATAATATAAAATTCTTAAAATATGAATAACTAATGCCTTGACATTGCACCACAGTCCTACATATTCTTTACAGTAAATCAAGGGCACAATTATTAAATTGCTTTAAAAATAAACAACAAAAATGCAATAATTCTGACTTGGCTGTTTTAACTGATATGTTATGGTGCAAAAAATGTTATAAATATCCAGTATTTGTTCAATTTTGAATAAGGCCCAGATTTTAATTGAAAATTCCATTTAATATGGTTTTTGCTGTTTGCACTGTCATCCATTAAACAGATCTGACATTCACAGTCTTATAATAGACCTTGATTACATATAGTGGCACAACACTAACTACAGTTCATGAATGAATATCTCATTTTAATGTCCAATTAGCCATTATCTGTCTAACAACAGCTGGTTACTTAACTTACAATTAATTGTGGTGTTATATACTGTTGTGTTTTCATAACCTTACTGTGCTGTGGCCCATGGGATTGATATCTATTTGAAATCCAGCCCAGAGTTTCATTGTATCTGACAGAGCAGCTCTGGTTCAGTCGTTCTCTCTCATCTTCTTGGCTGTATACATAGGCATGTGTAAGGCTGGTAGACAGTGTAGACAGCATCAGTGATTATAACGATAGTTTTTTTTTTGTGTGAGTGCTTAAACTCGCGATAGATCGAAGTTAGTGATAATGTTCTTCACTTGCTTTCTGTATATAATTTATTCGCTGTTTGAATAACTCTGGAAATTAAAATGTTATAATTAGCAACTTACATTTTTTATTAAATTGTGATCATGTTAAATACAAATTCAGTCCTATTAAAAATATTTTATTAGCCTACATGAAACCCATATCAGGTACTTGCCTAAAAAGACGAGTTTATGATGTTTGTAGTTAATAGATTGCACTAACATTAGGCTACTTTTAGCCTTACCCTGGAGTTGGTTCACCCTCCGCCTATGGCTGTATATTACACAGAATGAGTGCACCTTCTCCCCTGATTACACCTATGCTATCAAAAATATGTGCTTAACTCATTTACCGAAGCACTCGCTGCCTCTGTCTTTGTAATTACTGCAGAATAGGGACTAATATCTAATTATGCCTTAATATGCTTTAATGCATTTTTAATGACAGCTCGGTGTTCCAGTCAAACTCTCAGAGCGATTTGGGAAATGTGTCGAAGCGGTGAGAGAGAATCTCAACAGTCGTATGTTGGCGATGGAAAGGTTTATCTTACTATGCTCTGGTTCAAACAGAAACAAACTGACACTTAGTAGTAAGTAATTAGGTAACTTAATAGTTTTTTCATTCTCTCTTAAAGCTGTATTTGAGGCTGCCTGATTTGATAGAAGCATGTACAGCTGAATGAAAGTGTTTACAAATACTTGAAAAATCCTCTGAATTTCAGAATGAATGGACTCTAAAATGTGATCTGATGAAGACAGTGATAAATCAATACCAGTTCCAGAGGCTTCACTGTATAAATCCATATCCCTTGAAGCTCTGATGGATGCATCATTTTTTAATCCTTTTGAAACAATCACGAAAATGGTTGCACAGCCATAATTATTATAAATTAAATTAAAGTTAAATTAAAATATAAATTAAAAAATATACCTAAATGACATGCAAATTCTCAGATGCATGGCTTAATCTGAAGCGAAGATAATTCAAAATAATTCAGAGACCATGGCTAAAGACATTCTTAGGCACAGTTAAAGAGAACTTTAGAAAAATTTAGAAAAGTCATATATTTTGTTTTTGTTTACTGCAATGTTTTTTATATTTGTTTTTATTATGTTTTATTACATTGTTGTTTTTAATAATAATAAATTGTTGTTAAGAAGAAGAAGAAACAATTAATCACATAATATAATTCATTAGCTCAATATTAGAGAATACTGCAGATGTATAGAATTCAACTGATGTACAAATGATCAGCATCTCAATCATTGAGATTTTTTTTTCTTTTTTTTTTTAATTATCAACATGCAAATACACACCCTGTTATGGAAGAAAGCCACACCAGTAAGCACCTGTTTAATGTGCTTTTGTTTTTAACACTGCTGTCTTGTGATTTGGCACTGATCCATCTCTGTTTACTCTAATGAAATGTGTTAAGCTCTGCATGGTATGACCAGAGATGGATGCAAATTGCATTGTGTCTCTAATTGGTAAGGCCTGATGTTTATGAACTGATTCCTGTTAATTAATACTAGATTGTCAAATCGAGCAGCTTGCATATTTTCTGCATTAATTATGGCTAATTGGATCACGCATCCCCATAATGCAAATTGCATTCACAATCCTTCAAATCAAACTAGAACAATTCAAAATGGACAGAACATTGCTTTAGCCAGCATTACTCATGACAATTGAGATCAGCTGGCCAAATCATGATAAATCACCACAAGAGCTTTTCATCAAGAGATCTTGGAAACTGAACATTTACGGGACGACGGCTCTTGATTAAAGGACTTCAGTTCATCAGCACTGTGTGATTATGCTACTGCAAAGAAAGCCAAGATTATAAACAAAGCAGACCAAATCACTCCATGAACTATTTGACTGCAAATTTTAATTTTGGTATACTGTATCTCCCACTATAATAAGAAGGACATCTTGGGACTAAAAGACTATTGACCCCGATTTCCAACTACAAATTTTAGTTATCCATAACATTTGTATTTTAAAAAATTAAAAATGGCAATTTTATGGTTGTCAAAAGAATAGATTATATATAAATGTAATAAGTTGTATATAATTATATTATAATTAGATATAATTATAGTATATATTGTTTTTTAAAAAGTACAAAAAAGCAATAAAGTGTAATAATATACATTTTCTCTAAAAAATATAACATTATAATATAATACCGGGCTGTAAGAGTAAACACCTCAAAAATGTTAACATATTGGATTTTGATGCCATGCTTGCACAATGCAAGTAACTAATCTCTATAACGCTTCTTGAAGCAGGAACACATTAAAACACAATAAAATGTGAAAAACCGTGGTACAGTCATCCATCACTACAAGTTAGGTCACACAACATTAAAAAGACACATGCATACATAAATTCCCCAGACATGCATCCTCAATTACACAGGAACCCCTACTGAGCTAATAAACATCAGAATGCAATCATGGCTGAGCCGGTAGCAATTAATGGAAGTGCCATTATGAATGTCTTAATGTAAGTTGAATGCATGCGTTAACGCTAAACTGTGGGTATTTGACCTTAGACAAGATCATTATAAGACTAACAGGGTGCCTGTGTTTACCTGTGATGTCGTGCTGCTTGAAGGAGTCACTGTAGACTTGGTGTTGATTGGGACAGTGTTTCTTCAGCCATTTACACACGTCCTGCTGGCTCCACAGCGCCACTGGTTTGGACAGCTTCACAGTTCCCGGCTAGGCAAGAAAAAAAAAATAGCGAAAATGTAAATGCAGATTTTCCCCCCCTCTTTTTTCCCCCATCTTTTAAAGAAAGAGTGCAGCTAGAAATAAAAATTCTGTCATCATTTGCTCACCTTAATACCTGCATGACTTAATTTTTTTCTGTGGAAAACAAAGAAATTAGGATGTGTCGGCTGTTTTATTCCATGAAATTACAATAAAGCAGGATTGAAGCATTCAAGATTCAAAGTGTTCTGAAGCCATACGATACCTTGGTGAGAAAAACAAACTGAAATATGTGAAACTGAACCACTTCACAACACAAGTCAAATGATTAATTTACCAATGATCTGGTCATTAAGTTCAACTCAGTGATTATCATTGAATAAATAACTTCAGAAGACTTAGAAAACACGAGTACTTTTATTTGTGATCTTTTTCTAAGGCTTAAATGCTTTAGTTCCCATTCATTGTAATTGCGTTAAAAATAGCAACTGACACATTTTTAAATGTGTTCCACGGAAGTCATATATTTTGGAGCAAGGAGGGTGAATAAATAATAACAAAATGTCATTTTTGGGTGAACTATCCCTTTAATGACTGCCTCCTGTTTGAATGCCACTACTTGCCATTTGAGTGTGGTGTGAGCTGAATTCAGAGCGTCTGGAAAAAGGGCCATTGTGACAGCGCTGTTGAGAGCTGAAGTGTAAGCTACCTTTAGGAAGCAGGCTAATTCAGCAGCGACAGAGCTCAGGCAAACAAACAGATGCTGAGTCAGTAGAAACAACCTCCAGTGGGGCGAGAGTCACAGCCCAACTAAAAACAGCACTGAGCTAATTAACCCAAGATATCTGCCACTGAGCTGCGAAGGCAGGCCCACAGAGCCGTGATCGCTGACAGAGTCTTGCAAAAGGATTGATGAGGTTTAATATATAAAGGTACATTACACTGCATTGAAAGTGCAGTGTGAGTGGAGATACCGCCATGAGCTCCACTTCACGGAAGATTTTAAGAAGTTGTGAGGATGGAGTTCCTGCAGGTAGGAGACAAGTGGGAATGGCTTTGCAGGTGGATTCCCAGCCAATTAAATGGAGATGAGTGACAGATGAGATGTTGAGGGGAAGAAAAGTGAGCTTTTAAATTATAACACACACACACACAATGTCACAGTCATTCTGACCCTGGTGTAATTAGACAATTCAAGAATTTTCATGTTACTATAGCAACGGAGCATGATGACTTGAAGATATGAATGCTCAGCACTAAAATCATCATCTATGACAACAGGAGTCAGAACTCATATTAGAGTCATTGTAGACTTATGATTTGGGTTGATCAATATAAATGGTTGATCAATATAAAAAAAAATATTTATTATTAAAGATGAAGGACAAAAATATATGGCTTCAATGAAAATAACAATGTATGTTTTTATTTATGCATTTTATTGTTTGATGGAATGAACATTTGATTAATTTGTCTATTTCTCAAATATACGGCTCAGGAGTTTATATATGATTCACAATAAATTCAACTAAAGTTTAATAAGACAGATGGACAGCTTAAATCAGAGCAACAAAGCAGACTCTGTGCATTAGAGTGCCATCTTGTGGTGAATAGCTTAACTATAAAAATATTTGTAATGCCAGTGAGTTCAATGTATGCAGTGAGAAAATATGCTAGCTTTTGTTGACACTTGCTGATGTAAAATGATATTGTCAATTCAGCTTCTCTTATCTGAATGCATACTCTGCATCACTTATTAAATGACAGCAACAGAAACTGTATAAACGGGGGGTTATATTTCACCTCAAAATCAAAAGAAAAAAATTATAATTATATTTTGATAAAGAAACAAAGCCTATTTTGGAACATTAAACTAAAAGTTAAAAGATTTATCATTTTGTAATAACTAAATAAAATAAAAACACTTGGTCCAGACAGTATGATTTCTATCACTGACAAAATCTTAATGGTCCTATATACAGTGCTGCTTGAAAGTTTGAGAACCCTTTAGAATTTTCTATATTTCTGCAAAGTCTGTGAATCTTTGCTTTCAGTATCTGGTGTGACCCCCTTTTGCAGCAATAACTGCAAGTAACGTTTCTTGTAACTGCTGATCAGTCCTGCACAAAGGCTTGTAGGAATTTTACAGAGCCACTTCAACTCTGTGATGTTGGTGGGTTTCCTCCGATGAACTGCTTGCTTTAGGTCCTTGCACAAAATTTAAATTGGATTAAGGTCCGGAATTAGACTCAGTCATTCCAAAACATTAACTTTGTTCTTCTTTAACCATTCTTTGGTAGAACAACTTGTGTGCTTGGGGTCGTCCTGGGGAGGGTAACAGTGGTCTTGAATTTCCTCCATTTGTACACAATCTGTCTGACTGTGGATTGGTGGAGTGCATGCAAACACTTTAGAGATGGCTTTGAAACCTTTTCTAGCCCGATGAACATCAACTCTTTTCCTGAGGTCCTCAGAGATCTCATTTGTTTGTGCCGATCATTTTCCTGAATAAATAAATGACAAAGTATATATTTTCATCTAATTTGTTTGATTGGGTTCTCTTTGTCAACTTTCAGGACTTGCATGAAAATCTGATGATTTTTGGGTTATATTTATGCAGAAATATAGACAATTCTAAAGGGTTCACAAACTTTTTAAGCAGCACTGTATATTTCTTTATGTAATATATAATTTGTCAGATGCCTGAAATGTTCCAGTGATTCTTGTCCTGCTGGACTGCAAAAAGTCACAATTGACATGAAAACCAAGCTGTTCTTACAATATGGCAAGTGACACGATAAGCTCTTCCTTTTGTAATATTTATTCATGTAAGAATCATTAAAGATAATAAGCAAATTTAACAAGAATTATAAGAAGCTTTTGGGGTAAATTATAGGAAATATTCAGTCTTTTTATACAGCATCTCAAAAATTTGTGATATTCTCCACTAAAAAAAAAAAAAAAATTATAATAATAATTTTACAAAAGATTTCTATTTGAAAGAATCCTGAAAAAATATTAAGCAACAAAACTGTTTTCAAAATTGATAATAAGAAAAGCTTCTTGAGCACCAAATCAGCATATTAAAATAATTTCTGAAGCATCATGTGACACTAAAGACTGGTATAATGGCTTCTGAAAATTCAGCTTTGCTATCACAGGAATAAATTACATTTCTAAATATTAAAATAGAAAATTTATTTTAAATCACAATAATATTTCATAACATTTTACAATATTACTTTACTAAAGTTTTGAGCAAATAATTGCAGCCTGGGTGAGCATTAGAGACTTCTTTCAAACTTCTTTTTAAAAAATCTTCCAGACCCCAAACTTTTAAGCAGTGGTGGCTCGTGGGTTTTAAAATAGAGGAGGCACACTAATTGTATTGGTCTGGGGATCCCTGCCGATTATTATTATTATTATTTGCTTAACCACTTTAAAATGGCTTTTTGGTTGCTTTTAGTCAGACCACGTAAAGAAAACGACACACATACAGCAAGATAATATAACTTCACTTACCTGGCCTATCACTTGAAGCAAACATCCATCCCTTCTTAAAAGTCTGTGTTAAAAGAGAGCTGCCTGTTGTGCTATTTAATTAAGCCGACTGCTGTAGCCTATATCCAGCTTAGGCATGTTCTCCCTTTATTTAATTTGTATATACTGTTTGAATGACAGCTTGGTAAATCTGTTGGCAATCAAATATTCAATATCGCTACTTATCATAAGTACTTGGTACATTATCAGCGCAGCGCGAGACGTTCAAACTAATAGCACGTAATTTATGTTTCTATGATGATTGATTGATATACCAGAATGGAGGCTAGCCTCCCCTACGAGGTTTCTTTTCTCAACACTGAAAGTGAACACTCGATGGTGATTGGCTAATTTTTTTACCAACGGAGGCACGAGAGCTCAGCTCTCCCCTGGCCTCCCCCTCCCCCTCCCCTTCTCATTCACAATAGAAAAGCGGCGCTTTCCAACTTCAGTAACATGTTATGGTATTACAGCTGTGAAATTACAAACAAAAAATACACATTCTGAGACATGAACTGAAATGAATGGTGAATTTTATTAACATTAAATCGTCCTCCCATTTTCACCTCAACATTTCGGGGAAGCTGTGCCACCCCTGCCTCCCCCGACAAGCCGCCACTGCTTTTAAGTAGTGCAATTATAGATGTCATTAGCGTTTGAGATCACAGTAATAGTCTTGAATCTATTCTCACCCTGGAGAGCTCAGATTCTGAGACGGAGCGCTGAGGTGGAGATCGTCGCTGGAAACCAGGACTCTGGTCCTGAAAGCCTTGGCTGTCATCATCCAGTCCATGATCAACAGACACTTCCTCCAGGTGTGAGGTCACATCCTCTGCACACACCTGATGGTCAATCCCATTCTGGGTCAGATTGCAGTGAACAGCTGTGGAAATCAATAAGTCCAAGACTGGTTAGAGACCAATAATGACCATAAGGTGGAGCCATTGTATGTGGATGTGAACCTACTGTAACTGATGACTCTTTCCAGACTATATAACACTAAGACATTAAATTACTCACAGATGAAGGTTTAACACATGATAGTCTCTTGTGAATAAGTTATTCACAGTAATTCAGTTTTACATCTTGCAGAATGTATCTTAGAGCTAAAATGTGTAATGTTTACTGTCTATGTAAAGTATTTTAACAATGTTAATTAAAACAACTATAAGTAACCAATAATGTGAGATAAGCACAGGACTATCTGTCTGCCTGTTTAAACAATGACAGATGGAAGGAGTGTTCAGAAAATGTTGCTTTAAAGAGCACCTCCTATGATACAATTTTTTTAATATGTAATGCAAAATACAAATTGAAAAGCCAAAATTGACGTTTTGCCAGGTCTCTGGAGAATATAAAGCATGAATTTCAGCACTTAAGGCACTCATTTAAAAAAGAACAAAAAAATCACATTGTCCTCTAGATGGCACGAGAGACAAAATTATGCATCTGCCAAGGCCTGATAGACGCCACAGCATTTCTATAATGCTGTCTGATTGAAATCAAATATGTCTCATGCACTTTTTAGGACAAACCATAATGTTAATGGACACATAATATCTTGTGAGTTGTGAGGGCTTTGATATTTCTCAGAAAGAACAGAATCATTTGATTAATACTTACAGACCATAATAATATCAATAAATAAATACAAATAATTCTATTAAAATTCAATCTTAAAAGCTGATCCTTACACAGCACATTTAAAGATGTTTCTGTCATTGTGACAAACTGCAGAGCTTTAAAGAGTAAAACACTTGAATAAATCCGTCTGTCATGTTATCTGGAGTGAACTGAGGCCAAGCAAATCAGAGCCAGACGAAGCTTGTTCTGGCAGAAATTACACAAAGCTGAAGACTGAATTAAAAGCCCAAAATAAAACCGAGTGCTGCCTCATAGCATGGAAACATAGGGTGGTTAATGACTAACCACAGATCTCTAAGACAACAATATGTGATTAAGTTCAGAGTACATCAGACTAGAAAATCATCACTGAAGCATCATATACGCCAACTGTCTAATGGTTAATAATTCAATAATTTCCATCCCATCTGTTTGCAAACAGTAAACAAGCAGCTTACAACAGAACATTTAACTACAACCTTATGTCTTTTTAAAAACATGCATGAACCTTTTTCTGTGGAACACAAAAGGATATGTCCAAGCAGAATGTCCAAGCTGACCTTTTCCATACAATAAAAGTAAATGGTGAACACCTTAAATTTCAGTCAATTACTGACAAAAAGGAAAACAATTGACACATTGCATAATTGATAAGAACTACCTTTGCGATGCTTTATGGTGCTTTTATGTCCTTTTTGAAGCTTGGCTGCTCTTGGTTCCCACCCACTTTCATTTGATAGGCGAGAGCACAAGCGCAGCTCGGACATTCTGTGAAATCTCTTTCGGTGGAACAAAGAAAGTCATAGGCCCTACAGGTTTGGAATGAGATGAAGAGTAAATTATAAGAACTGCAATTTTTGGGTGAACTACTTGGATGATAAGCTCAACAAGCTCTCAATGCTAACACCATCCTGTGGCATTGTGTAACAGGTCATCAAATGAATCTAAGCCACGATGACATCTGCTGAATACCATTAGTGAGAGAACGACTGATAACTTGAGCAGAACAAATTGCTCTGCTATTATTTACTGAGCCCCTGTTGCTGTGAATGCTGGGAATATTCATCCTGCCTTGATATGTCTGTTCCAAAACAGACAGAGCCAGTGCATCTACAAGAAAGAATCAGCCTTGAAACAAAAGCAACTTAGCATGCAAAGCACGAAGCGCTTCCTTCTCTCAGATTCTCTCCCTTTCTTATTTCTCCATGCTTCGCTCTCCATCTTTCTTAGGTTCCACAAAATTTAAACCATTCAGTCAGGTTGTCTAATGGCCAGGCGCTCCACAGGATAGATAAATTATACATTTAATTCATATCACAGACAGAGAGAGCATTGTCCTTAATTTGAGTGTCTGAAGGGGTGTACATGGGGTGGGGGGGATTTGGTTGATGTTGGGCCTTGAGGTGGGTAGGATGCTTTTTCTGCCTTAGCCTCTAAATATAGATCAAGACGTTCTTCCTCTCTTCTGTACGACATGCGCACTGAGAGAAGAAGGAAGTGAGAGACAGAAACAGAGGGAGGGATGCTTCAGAGTTTAATCCAGCCAGCTGCTTTCCTCCCCCTCATTTAAAGCACTAGTTCACCCAAAAATTAAAATGCTGTCAATATGTTCTCACCCTGATGTCGTTAAAGTTTTTTTTTTTTTTATGGAATAAGAAAGGAGAAATTTGAGGAATATTCACAGCAGCATTGTGATCATGTCTGCTCACATCATATATCATAATAATAATAAAAACACTGAAAACACTTGTGTGCTATATAGTTTGGGGCAAATAAGATTTTTTTTTTTAAGAAATTAATGCTTTTATCCAGCCTATTCGTCAAAGAACCCTGAAAAAATGTTTCACGGTTTCCACAAAAATATTAATCAGCACAACTGTTTTCAACATAGATAATAATAAGAAATATTTATTGAGCAGCAAATCAGCATATTAGAATGATTTCTGAAGGATCATGTGACACTGAAGACTGGAGTAATGATGCTGAAAATTCAGCTTTGCCATCATGGGAATAAATTACCGTACATTTTAAAATATTAAAATAGAACAATAGTTATTTTAAATTAACTTAGATTAGTAATATACAATTATTACTATTTTTACTATATTTTGATCAAATAATTACACCTCTGTGAGCATGAGACTTTGTTGAAAAACATTTTTAAAATCCAAACTTCTGAATGGTAGTGTATGTTTTCTGAAGTGATACAATAGATTTGTTTGACAAACAGCCTTTTTGTCAACTTTTTATCAACTTTTTTATCAGAAATGGCCTCTGTTGTACCTTATGAAGCATAACATGATTTTGGATGTCAGTTACATTATCAACCATAACTGGTTTTTGCATTTCAAACATGATGCCTGATGTCGTATTTGCAGTACATTTACATTTAGGCATTCAGCCCGTTTTGTCAATGCATTTCAGTGCAATGGAGTCCATTTGCTTGCATTGCTTTACCTGGAAATCAAACATATGACCTTGACTTGTACTGTTACAGAAATACAGAAATATTTAAGAGGAATGTTTGAAAGAAAAAAGCAAATTTCAGTTTGTTCATCACAATATTACACAGTTTGCGATTATTCAAAAGAAAACAAAGGGCTGATTTTTGTAGTGTTGTGATTTGTAAAAAATACCATTTTTTTTATCTACTGTCCCTTTAAACCAGGAGAAGGAAAGCAGTGTTGGTTTACAGAGTGCAGCATCTCCTATAATGCTAAAGGCCGGAAAGGATGAATGAACAGAGGATCGATTCAGCTCAATAGTGTCTGAACATCATGACTCGTATTACCGTTAGCCTCAGCAGTATAGTGAGCATATGATCTGCAGTGCTCTAGTGTGCTTCATGGTGGGTTAGGCTGTGCTTGTGATGGCTATGCAATCTGAAGAAAGGCTAGATGGCAGGTCATTTAAAAGTGGAGCAGTTTGTTTGTGCACTCAGTGTGCGACCCAGAAACAGAAGTGGAGTTAGTTGAGAATCAGCTGATTCAGAATATAAATGTACATCATTAGTTGGATGGGGTGAAGAAATAAAGCTTAGGGTCTACTTTGAAGGCAGTTCACTTTGAATGTTGTCAACTGCTCTGACACACACACACTGTTGGAGGCTGGAAGCAATAACCTATTACAGTATATACATTATCCACAAGGAGAAACCAACAACTATGACCAAACCAAGCTCTTCTCCATGACTTAAGGACTAAACTGACGTGATTTAAATCCTTTCCAGGAAAAGCAGAGTTTTATGTATTAATTTCATTTAGAGGCTAATTACCATTTGATAACACTTTTTTTTACATTAACTCATTTACAAAGCACTTGTGAAAATATTAACTATGAATGTATTGAATCACTTTAAAACAAAACATACACTATACTGTTCATAAGTTTGGGGTTGGCAAGATTTAAGATTTTTAAAGAAGTCACCAAGGCTGCATTTATTTGAACAAAAATAAAATAAAATAGAAATACAATTTAGAATGACTATTCTATTTTGATAATTTTTAAAATGTAATTTATTCCTGTGATGACAAAGCTGAATTTCCAGCATCTACTGATCAGAAATAATTCGAGCATTTCTTATTATTATCATTTATTATTATCAATGTTGAGCAGTTGTGCTGCATGCTTAATATTTTTGTGGAAATTGTTATACATTATTTTCAGGGTACTTTAATAAATACATAGTTTAAAAGAACAGCATTTATTTGGAATAGAAATCTTTTGTAACATTATAAACGTCTTTACTGTTAATTAGTGTATTCTTGCAGAAAGAAATTGCAACACAAGGCAATTGAATAATACATATTTGTCTCAATAAATATTTTTTATGCATAACAACAAAATAAACTTTAAAATGCATCATGGCAACAGGTTAGGCAGGAAAATATGATGTCATTACTATTCAGAATAAATTTTTCTTCTTCCAAGTAAATCTTGACCTATAGTATCATATAAACATTATGCTCATCATTACTACGGGTGCAGAGAGAGCTCAACGTGCTGCAAATAGAAATAGAAAAATAGAAATAGAAAAAAACCCCATCAAATTAGGAAAACATCTTCATCAGTTTGACAACACATGCGCTGCAAATACGCACAACACAACCAAATACAGAAACGCGCTGCAAATACGCAAAGACCACATCGGAAATTAGGGCTGCACGATTAATCGAATGCGATTGTCATGCGCATTTTGATAGTAATGCCGGTTCTGTAATCAG
>NW_015544192.1:134610-140853 GCF_001515605.1 Sinocyclocheilus anshuiensis | reverse complement strand
AATTAATCATTAATTTTATTTCTAGCTCAGGTTTTGAGAGGAATCGAATCTGAAAATTCGAGGTCAACCTGATTAAAACTGATTTCAAATTTGATATTTTACACTGTATCAGCTACTCATCCTGCGAGACGTTGATGTCAGTGTATATTAACAATTTGACTATATGTATTTCCCCTGGCCACGGGTTAATACGTTATTTGATAAGCTATACGCTACGAGCTAGGTAGCAAGATCTTGGCGAGGTCTGACTTTAAAATTATACGACACCAGACAATGATTCTTTATAAATGAAACATGAATTTATTGGCTATTCTAAATTACATTGACCTAAGCTAAGACATACACATACACACACACATACGGCGTAAGTCCGTCCCACGGGTCGCTGTTCCAATCAGATAGTGGCTGCGGGGCTTAGCCACGCCCCATACTGTTCCTTATCATGCATGAATCACATGCTTCCAGTGAGGCGTATTCCTGCAAGTTTTAATAACTTCTTATAAAGTGTCGTACAACACACACTGTTCAAAATAAAACATTTTCATGCATATCAAGGTTATTTAAATATCATGACCATTCCCACAAGCCTAAACTTCGCATATCTGGCATACACAGAGTACCTTTAATCACTTTATCTATAAAAAAGGGTTAAAAAATATTGATTAAACTTCATAGGTTACAATAAACACATCAAACAGAAAGCATATTATTTGGGAGTATATTGCTCCGATACTTTAAATGATTTTAAATGATTGTCTTTCAAACTTGGTCCATGCAATGTCTGCGTTTCTTCTGCTAATAGAGAAAGGAAGGGAGGGGGAATTTCCTGAGGTCCATACACGTCACGCGGTGGTTTGCTGAGTTTGATTTAATCACATTATCGATGTTCTTTAGGTCCGCTGTTTTGCAAGCCTGAGGGTGTGATTAAATTACTCGTCCTCTTCCTGTGGGATGTAGTAGTTCATTCATTGGTGGTCACAAGACATCACGAGGTATCTATAAGTTGTAGTCCTGATACAAAAGATCTCTGTGTTATCTCTTGATTAGATTGGTTCGTCATCTCATGATGAGTTGTTTCTGTGGCATATCAGTGTCCGTTCATGACAGAAATCCCTACATGACAATCGCAGATTCTGTCGAATCGCAATCTCGATTCCATTTCGATTTATC
Organism: Sinocyclocheilus anshuiensis; assembly: GCF_001515605.1. NCBI lineage: Eukaryota > Metazoa > Chordata > Actinopteri > Cypriniformes > Cyprinidae > Sinocyclocheilus > Sinocyclocheilus anshuiensis. The sequence continues at coordinate 139,683 of NW_015544192.1, read as the reverse complement.
GTGCAGCCCTATCGGAAATGTATAAGAGAACCACAACAAGTGACAAACCTGGCAGGGACAGGCTTCAATGTCTACTCTGAAAGGTGCAATTTTTATTTGTTTTAACATCCTGATCATATGATTCCTTAGCTTGTTTCGATATTATTAGCCTAAATAAGCTGACAAAATACACAATTACTGTAACTGTGAAACTTTAAGTAAGCTGGCTAATTTACTTTTACAACTTCCCTTACGAAAATTAACCATGGTTTTACTATAAAAAAAAAAAAATGGTTACTATAGTTAAACCATGGTAATCACAAATTACACTAACCATAGTTTAACCATGGTATTTGTGTAGTTACACAAATGGTAATCACCAAAAAAAAAAAAACACTTTTTAGTATTTGGTCATGTTGTGAGTATTTGCAGTGGGTTTATGTATTTGGTTGTGTTGTGCGTATTTGCAGCACATGTGTTGTCAGACTGATGAAGATGTTTTCTTACTTTGCTGGTGCTTTTTCTATTTGCATGTGTTTTCTTAAGTTGCAGCACGTTGAGCTCTCTCGGCCACCGTACATTACACATCATACATGGTAAATAACAGATAAATATTACAAATGATTATCAGCGGTGCTTAATGAACTTAAGAGTGTCAGAAGGCTGCTGTGAGATGAACATACTGAATTTTTGGCCCTCTGTCTAACTAGGAAAGCTTTTACAAATGTAAAACTGCACAGCATTTAGTGACTGTCAGAGGAATGCGATGAACATTTCCAAATTTTAACCTCTTAGCTTGCTGCTAAGAAAGTTCAAGCATATGTATTGTAGCATTTTTAATCCAAGATTCACCACAAAACACATGCACATCATGAAGCCAGTGGATTCTTAAAACTTTTAATGGAGGTGAAAAGAAAACACATCATTACTATCAAGCTTGGGTCTCTGAGAGTTCAAATAAAAATAGTTTTAATATGACTGACTTGACTATTGAAAGTTTATCTGTTAGACAGATCTAAGTGTGCAGGTCTGTGGAGTTGAAATTTGAGAAAAAGTTCAATAACGCTAGCTCGGAAAACTTTGAAGAACAGCTTTCAAATCAGCAGGGCCACTTCTCAGTGGACTCCTTGTTACACGGTTGCTAAAGGTCTAATTGAGCTCTCTGAAGATGCACAGAGAAAGAGGGAGAGAGAGAGCTAATTGTCCCATACGTGAGCCAATGGGACAAACTTCCAATCTTGGCCCCCTTTCTCAATTTTAAACCAGGCATCCACGATAAAGGGATTGTCCCTGCTCTATAAAGTAGGTCACCTTAATTCTGGAACTGGATACGGATATCGGACCCTGCCCTGGAAGACAAAGCGCAGGTCTACTGAATTCATTACATCTCCAAATCCAATCTGGATCTCAGGGTACCGCTGGTCAGCTTGGTTCAAGTCTGACCAGAAAAAAAGAGGGCAATTTGCCCCTCATCATTTCTAAAGTGATTGAATCTGACATCTTATCAAAAGTTAAGACTGGATGATATGTCCCAAGCATTCATGCCTCCAGGTTTTTGACTTTTTACAAGTTATCCAATTGATGCTGAGCAAAAAACTTGATGCATACAAAGATGTACTGTACATAGTCAAAAAAAAAAGAGTTAAAAAGAGTTTAAAAAAAGCCAGTTACCCACTTTAAATAGACACAATTTTACTCTAAAATATCCTCAACATTGACCTACCAATAACTTGCTTAGCAGACAAAACAGAGGTAAAACGCTCGCTGCACATTTGAAACAGTCAAGGTCTTGAGAGAGATTATAAATAGCAAGTATTGCAAGTTAATATGGACGCAAAGTACTGAGACAGATATAAATATTTAATCAGGAGCAAGAGTTTGAAAGCATTTCAAAATACTATTTTAGGGATTTGTGACTTGTTACAGAAACAAGGAGTTTCTTGCTGGCATCTGTCCACTGGGACTGTACTTTCTACTTGTAAAACCTCTCTCAAGATCCACAAAGGAGAACCTGTCTTCTTCTCATTTTATGTTTTTTTCATGCCACTCAAAATAATCTTTCTGCAGTAATCATTTATGACCTCCCCACTTTCAACCGGTTATGGCTACCCAAATTTGTTATGTAGCCTAAGCAAATGTAACCAAGGAAAGCGATACCTGACACCTGCTATTTCCTGCTAATGGTGACATTAGCATACAATACACACCAAGTTCAGCAACACACAGTCGTCACTGTATTTCTCATCTAAGACATGTCAGATCCTCTAATATGTTATTTCTTAATCCAAATTATATTGAAGCAAACATGTAGTGACTCCTTCATTTCTGAATCTAAAATCCTATAAATTTAAAATCCAGATGAAACCTGGAAATTTAGGTTCTAGAATTTCAAACCAAAAATCTTATGACAAAGAAAAATATTTAACATTTCTGTCACTAATCAAATGTCAAAATAGTGACATTTAGCGTGTTAACTAATGTCATAGCCTTACAAACCAATGCTAGGAAAAGTATATTTCAGCTCAGTGCAAGTGATTCATTCAAGGCATCCAATGAATCTACCTGCAATCTGACAGACTTGTGACAGCTAATGACAGCAGATGAGTTATTGATCGCAACAGTCGGAATTACATGACTTAGCATGAAAATAAGAAGCTTATCCTTGCAGAAAACTAAATGTTCATATGTAATTGCTAATAAACAAAACAGCTTATGATCTGAGGATACTGACATATGACTTGTCTAGACAAAAATCAGCCTATATCATCTGATGTGTAAGATCTATACAAACTGACAAGTACTGTAACTGCCATACCATAAAAATGTGACACTGAGATATTTGTTAATCACACCACAAAGAATAAAAGGAAAAAATAAAACACTTGATGACTTGCATTGATAGCCAGTCCAGCATCTTAAGCTGGCACAAGTCTGATAACATATCTCAGTATCCGATCAATCCATCCTTTACTTGGTAACAATTCACTAAAAGAAAGATGATAACGTCAAAGTGCTTTAATTACAGCAAATTAATCAGGTACTAAAAATACTGAAAAGACTGAACATGCACACTTGTGGAAACTTAATATGCTTCATTGCTGTGAACATGACGATAGCAGCCAGCTCCTCTAGCTCCCCTAAATTCAGACGAATATTAATCAGAGCTTAAATTAGACTGACTATCTTTATCCCTTCCCTTCGGCATCAACTCTCTAAAGTAAAAATAGCTATGAGCAGTGAATTAATAGACGTGCAGAGCAATCCATATTGATCCCTCCAGTGGGTGAGACAGCATTTGCAGCTTACTGACACGGTCCTGAGACTTAGGATGAAAAAGTTTCAGTCTCTATACGCAAGGTCTCTTTAAAGATCTAACAGATCGATGCTCCCTACTTGTTCACATAGTATTCCTAAGAAGAAATGTACATAATGTATCAAGACAAGCAAGTGATTTTTACCCCATCTTAGCACTTCAACTAAGGAATGGTAGGAGAAACAAATATTTTACATTGCTCAAGCATCAACTGATGCACAGATAACTTACTGAGGAATGGCAGAACTTGGGTTATATTTTACTTTGTAATATTCTTGATCAAAACTGAAAATTCTGTGCAAATCAAATAATCAATGGCCGACCGATGAATATGCACATATTCAAATTCGGTGTGATCGTTTCAGCCTGTTAACATCAAACTTCCCTGATTCCACTATATGCAGATATCTGAGAGCTGCAGCTGAGGAGACTATCTCTGGTGTATTTCCAATATCTGCAAGTCAGCCAGTTTCAATATGAGTTGAGTGAACAGCTTTCAAGGCATCATTCTGTAAATCCTATTTCTCATTCACCAAGCATGTTTTATGGCATTTTTATGACACCATTAAATAAATATCAAACTTGTATACTTTTCATACCTTGAGATAAGTTTCTCTCCCTTGCAAACATTCTGTAACTTTATCAAATGCATGAAAGCCTCCTTTGGGTTTTCAGTGCGTGTATCTTTTCCTAGCCTCGAGCAAAGATACATGACTGCAATCTTTTCTACATTCTGTAAACATAGTTTCTTCTGACATTCTAAAGAAGTGAAATTAACTTCTACAATGTCAGTGGCATGGCATTTGAGATGCTTGGGAAAATCAGTACCTTCTTGCCTTTCTCCCTTGTGACCTGCAGCATAATGATTCAGTCATGATTCCCTGATCTCCAAATTTCACTATTTGGTATGTATTATTTTGACTGGGTCATTCTAATATGCTGATTTGGTGCTCAAGAGACATTTATGTTGCTTAATATTTTTGTGGAAACCATGATACAAAGGCTACGTTCACACTGTCAGTTTTTGGGATTGACAACCTCATTTTCTTTACAGGTGTAAGTCTCGAAATGTCCCGTTTACACAGCAACTTACAGTTGTGTTTAGAATACTGTCTGCATGAACGTGCAACGGGAGTCAAGCCCGTAGGCCCTATTCCTTACCAGTAACCATAGCGACAGTGACCAAAGTCAAATCAAATATGGCGACGTCCATAAAACTGAAAGTCTTATCACTTTCTGACATGACGAGTCCAATCGAGCCGCGAGTTCTTTCGTCAAATCTTCATTAACCAACAGCAGCTTTTAAATTTGGGTGGAGAGCAACTGAATCACGTGCAGAACACAAAACTGACGGGATCTAAAGCGTTCAGATGACACGCAGCTCATTTCTCCGTCACTGTAATGCCGAGTTCACACTGCACGATTTTAGCCCGATTTTTCACTTGCCGACAGGTTTTGCGAAATCGCCGACAAATGCCCGAAATCGGAGGCAAATCGGTGCTCGTTCACGCGAGTGACAATCACGCAGTGTGAATTATCAAAGACGCGATCTGAGGGAATCGCTGACGCGTCGCTGACGCCCGTGAAATATTTGGCATGCTAAATATCTGGAGCTGTTGGCGATTCACAATCATGCTGTGTGAAATGAGCTTTGACTGAAAAACACATCGGCGATGACCTACAGCCAATGAGAGACCAAGATCCAGGGCAGCGGGAAGTTCGGGGAGGAGTTATATGAAACGTAGTTTGCGGACCAGTGTTGCCAAATCCGCGATTGCCGC
>NW_015544192.1:106382-134593 GCF_001515605.1 Sinocyclocheilus anshuiensis | reverse complement strand
CCCTGCACCAGACAGAGCTGTCGGCGATTCTTCCTATTGTAAAGTCATGCAGTGTGTAACCTCCTGTCGTCATTCCATCGTGCAGTGTGAACACAGCAACAACTGAATGCTACCCCAGATAGTCGTTCAGTGTGAAACCAACCGTGATGCGACGTCTTTGAAAATCGTGCAGTGTGAACTCTGCATAAGTTACCGAAAACACACATGAAAACACGTAACACACGGTAGACGCGCGTTTGTGCGGCAGAGCGGCTCTCTTTCATGCTGTATGACGTGACAGACAACTAGTTGTCTAGTCCGGTTCCGTTCACACAGCACGTGTGTTCCGAGAATGCGGTTGTGAGTCCTGAAAATTTACGGGTGTGAGTTCGGTTACAGAATGCGGTTGTCACGCCCATAAATAACTGAACTGTGTGTGAACGTAACCGTATTAAGGACTCAAATACAGGACTGACAACCGTATTCTGCTGCTGTGTGAACGTGGCCATATTTTCCAGGTTTGTTTGATGAGTAGAAAGTTCCAAAGAACAGCATTTATTTGAAGTACAATTTGTTGCAAAAGCGTTTACTGTCTCTTTTGATTAATTTAATGCATCCTTGCTGAATAAATGTATTAATTTCTTCCAAAGAAAACAAATCTTATTGACCCCAAACTTGAAGAGGCATTGTGTCTGTAGGTCAGAATTTCGAAACCGGTCCCCTTGCATGCTAAACGAAAACTCAATGCACCATTAGACTAACTTGTCTTAGATAAGGAATAACCCTGCTGAAGGACTGCCACAAGTACCCAAAAACCAAAACTGTGATCTGAAGAACTTTAAACATAAAAAAGAACATTTTTAATCTCTAAAAAAAAAAAAATCATTGCCAACTCGACTGCCCTATATAGCAGAAACTGGTTCTTGTAACACCTTGTCAATTATTTTGATCAAAGATAAGAGCTCTGTTCAGAAGCTGTATTCTGGAACGTACTATCTTTCGAGTTTCTTCAGCGTTGCATACATATTAGCAATGTGTTGCACCACATCAGTCTCTGAGTCTGCCTGGAGTGGGTGGGAGTCTCTCACCGTTTTGATCTTGAATCTGTTCAGTAGCCTGAGAATGCAAATGTCTTTGAATGTCTCCTGTGACTATGTAAGCGCTCCGTCACCAGGCCATTCCAACAAATTTCTCTACTCAATTTTACACACAAGAAGCATACCTGCATTCCTCTTTTTATATATGTCAAACTTTTCAACATAACATACATATTTCTGCCACTTAATGTCAGTGCCATGCATATCTCACATGCATAAATCTAGTGTTCTGCTGTTTTATAATGTGCAAACATCACTCTAAAAGCAGAAAAGGATGAAACATTCAGCAGAGCATGAACTAAGCAGCCCTCCAGCTGAGTAATACCGCCGTGTCTTGTTCATTCAGGCTTGGTTTCAGTTTATATGTCTCATCCCTGATGACCAATCATGAAGCAGAATAAAAAGTTTTTAAGAGCCAAAGCATTTATACAAAAACACCCAGAGCAAGATAATGTATGAGATCCCTTGAGATGATACAGCAAGACTCTTTAAACAACCATACTACAGTACAAAGTGTTTAAAATATATAATCACTCAGAGTTTTGCAACAGAGCTGTAGGGAGTGCCCATTTTTCAGTGGAATAAAACAGCAGGCCAGCAGTACAAGTAAGGAGTTACACTCCCTAAAGATCCATTATCTGTAAAGATGTGTACATTTTTGTGCATACACTTTTAATGTAAAACATATATTATCAGTTACTTTATTCTCTTGACTGTATGCTGAGACAAGACATCTTCAAAATGCTGACTACAAAATGTTAGGATATAATTCTAGCATTTGGTCCTATCCAGGATGTAAATTACAGTATTGGGTACAGTATGAGGTAAACAATTAAACTCTAACAATTAAATATTTTTTTAAGTGCATGTCATTATTTAAAATTAACTGGAGGCCATCCATCACCTGCACAGATAAATTTACTTATTAGAGGTAAAATGTTTTTTTTTTTTATAAAAGCATAGGCATTAAAAGAATCTAAGGAATGTCAATGGAATTTATATCATATTTGGAGCCAGACCAAGTCGGGTCAAACAAGAATCTAAGAACCAAACAAGATACTGAATAAACTGTAATTCCTATTTTCAGTTAATTTTTCAAAGATTCAGTATTATTAGGCTATATGATTATAGGAGGGTTCTTGTTTGATCTTATTAAGACTCCCAAAACCCCCTTTGCTTTCCAAACTAAAATTCTAATATTATCATATTTCTATAAATGTAAACTTTTTGTTTCACAATTGTTTTGCTGTTTACATGTTGCTATATTTGCCATAATACGCTTTGTAGTGACAGGTTCCATTGTTAGTTTACAAAGGTAAACGTATACTGCATCATAGCACTGTACAAAGAACTGTATATTTTTTCCTATGCAAGAACGGTGGAAATGTCGAATACTTTAATCCACTTTCAAAAATAATTCGACCCTTAGAAATATTTACCGACGTTAATGAGTTACAACTTGTCCAAGTTTCCTTTACAAACCCCATCATTCCACAAATCAACTTTAATAAGCATTCAATAACAGTAAAATAACTAGATCATGTGACATAAGTTAAGTGGTGTTGATTCTTCACAATATTCATGACCTCACAAAACTGGTTTACTTGAACTTGTATCGCCAATACGACACAGAGTAACAATCGATAAGTCGTAATTCAATGCAAGTTTCGAGAAATGACAGATAATTACAGCGACGTTGTCCTCAGAGATAAACCTACCTCGCATTGGGTTTTGAATCCAGAGGATTCCCCCGATAAGGTGTGGAGACTGCCCTAACATCATGGCACCAGAGCAGGTGGTCGAAACACAAACGAAACACCTGTCTAACACAAGCGCCCAGCTCGCGCGCCTTATGAAAGCTGATTAATAATAACGCGCTCACGCCAGTCCGCAGCTCCTCAATGAAGAGCGCATCGCATCTCAATGACCAACGTGAAAGAGTCGCACAAAATACGGGTTCTAAACATTAAAATGGTTAACTCAGAGTAGGAACATGCTGTATGGTGGTGTTCTGTTCCTCTTAATGGTGTTCCGCGGTGAGATGTGAATCAGTGGGTGGACGTGCAGATGCTGAATGATGCAGATCGTGAATCTTTACAATACATGCATAGACTGATCTCAAGCCCACGGGCCCCGTGAGCCCATCTCTATGTCATAGGTTTCCAGCGCAAGAGCAGGGCAAAGATCTGCGGCTGATCGGCAGCCAATCATAATCCCAACCCAGTTGTGGGGAAGCGTTGTTTGTTTGATTGTTTGCTGTTGAAGCGTTCTTTTCTATAAACAAACATATCCGCAGAAATTAATCTCGAGACGTTTGTTGAAGTCTTACCTTGAACAGCCATACCGCTACTCCATGAGTTCGCGCATTATGGGAAGGTAAAGCTGTTGGTTGTCTGAGTACCCCACTCTGCCAAAGCGTCTTGCTTATTAACACTTGCAAGCAACCTCTGTCAAAACCGAGTGTGCTGGAAAAGCGTGAAATGTGTTTCCAAAGAACCATGGGTATTGTAGTTCCACCTCAAAGTTACTGGATATGTAACCACGTTGTTAGACCGGTTTCAACTCATTATATTAGTCTATCTGTCTATCTATCTATCTATCTATCTATCTATCTATCTATCTATCTATCATGTGTGAATTTATTTATTTATTTATTTATTTGACTATGACAATTAAATTTATCCAAAGCAATTTACATGGGAGAATAGTAGGCTGAAAGAAATGTGGGTTAAACATATGAAAGTAAACTGGTTGTCAACTCTGATGAAAAACTCTGATGTTTATTCAAATGTTTGAGAAGTATGTTTGAAGAAATGTATTATTATTATTATTATTATTTAGGTTACAAACACATTCTATGCTGCAAGAAATTTGAAATAAAAAAAAAAATATATATATATATATATATATTGTTGCTCATAAATGTGTCTGCTTGTGTAACTGTGAACCTGTTGCATGCCTCTAACTCATTGAATATTATTTTTGAAAAGTTCTATTGTGACATAGAGATTTCTTCATTGTCATAATTTCTAACATGTTTGAAAGACATACGTATAAATCTTAACCTATGAACTCCCAAACTGTAAGTCAAAGGCCCCTTTAAAACACGTTTTAGGTCAAAGTTGGTATGCTCTTTTCTAATATGTTAGTATTAAATGTAAAGAGTAAATGTTTCTCTTTACTCTTTCAGCTCTAGCTGTCCAACAAGGACAACACTGAATCAGAACAACCGGAGAGCAACATGAATTCTTTATTGAGCTCTTAATCTGGACCCGTGAAAGAGTTTGACTTCCCAGGATGACACAGAAGCTATAAAGTGGAGAATGAAGAGGCATCATTATAGATACAGATCACTGTCTGCGGAACTCAGGCTATCTCAATTCCTTTTGCATGAGTGAATACAATAATGTTGAGCATGAATCCTTTAGAAATGATTATCATGTAAACCTACATCCCTATCACTGTATGAACTGATCACATCACAACCTAATTTAGGTTATGGGAAATGTGTAAGAATATATGTCATCTATAATTATATATGGTTAATTTTGGTTCTTCTGTGTGGCAATATTAAAGTATTTTGAACAGGTTTAGTTGAACAAAAGAAAAACTGCACAGTATTGTTTAAAACCCACACTAATGCAAGTATACATTAGAGTACGCTTCTAGATCAATTTGATTACAGTTGGAGCCCCTTGGTGGACATCATGGATCCTGGAACAAATGATGTGGGAAACCACGATTTTGGGTCTGACCAAGTAGCTTTTCCTGAAATTATACTTTTTATATTAATTTTATTTTGTTTTCATTATGGACACTTGACATTGCAAATAAATAGCAAATGTGGAACATATGAAGTGTAGACTACTTTTACTCCATTCTTCTAAATTGAAACCTTCAGCTGGAGCTACAAAGCTTGCCTGTCCATTAGGTCCAGGTATAAGATTTTGTTCCACACTTTTATGTTATGACACAGCACTTCCTCTAAATGTTTTTTTTTTTTAAATCTGCATTCCTGAAGATTACAGTCAGCTCTTGTTTTTCTGGTTTCCAGACAAATGACAATCAAAGAACAAATGTTTGGCTTTACTGATAAGGTTTGATCTGTGACTGAACATGTTGTTCTGCTGCTACATGATTATCTTCATACACTTACTGTAGGTTGACACAATTCCCATAAGCTTCCCATAAACATGCTACCATTTGTTACTGTATAATGTAATGTATTTTGAAAGATTGCAGGCATATTTTCTTTATTTGCATTTTAAATCACCCTGAAAGAAAAAAGGTTGTTGTGTTTCTTGTAATGTAGGCTACTTCCAAATTTCTCTCTTACGGTTCTACATAGCACCATTTGACAAAGGTGCTGTATGATTACAAGCCAATGAGCCACTTTTAGTGCTATTTAGCGCCATTTTTGTTTAGAGTGTATACAACATGTACTAAATGCAGAGGTAATATCCAGATTATAATGACTGCAAATACATGGCAAGGAGCAAATTGTAGCGTTAGCGCACTGCTCCCTCTTCTGGACGATTTACAGTATGACAAATAATATGTTATCAGAGCAGCCCCTTTTATCTCTAATGTGTAGCCTTTTAGCATAGTCGTTTTAGCAGTTTCTTATTTACAAAGTATGATTCAATGAAACAAATCTTTGTACATGCACACACATAAGTGAGCAAACACAGCAAGAGCTGAGACAGCTCAGAAAACTCAGTCTGCAAACTTACAAACTGTAATACATACATGTAAACACATAGAACACTTAGAACCATAATAATTTAATAATATAATTTCTATATTTTATCAAAAGCAGCTAAGTCTTTCACATTCAGTTCAGTCACACCACACTGTGTCAGTCTTCTGTCATACTAACAGAGTAATAATGACACCATCATCCTTTCAGCCACCTTTCCCTGCTTCCTGGCCCTCATTAGTATGCCCACGACTTTATCAGAGATCCGCACATATCTGTCAAACAGATCGCCAAAAGTCACTCTAGTGTAACCGTCTGGATCCGGGTCCTCCATGGTCCTTATGATGAAGCACATGTCATCTATCTCCCGGTGGATGTGTGCCTCTGCACGTCTGGCCCTCTCTGCTGTCTTGCTGCCCTCTTTGGGCCTGCCGTAGCCCTCCTCACCCTTCCGCAGCCGTGTTAACATGGAGTACTCATAATCAAAGTCCTCGCTGAAGGGGTTGAGCTTCTGATTGATGGTATGTTCCGATGCCCAGTTTTGCCAGCGGCTTTTTAAGTTGCCCACAGCGCTGTGTTTTTTTGACAAGGCATTTATTTTGTTGGCATCTTCGACATCCTTCTTTCCCCTAAGAATACTGTGCATATTATTTATAAAATAATGCAAATTGTAATGCTAGTAGGCTACTTACAAATAAAGTGTAGCATTGTATGTACTGTATGTAGTTTTGTGTATTTTTGTGCTTCTGCAGTGAGTGGAATTCAATGCAGTAAATATTTCACTGGTCATTACAGTGGTTAGCTGCACACATGCATTTGATGCTGCCATAAAGTAATCTGCCTTTTTCACAGAATTTCGTAATTTCTCAACAAACTCCCAGAACAGGTGTTTGGAGGGAGCATGGGAAGGCCATTCACCGTGTTAGAAGTGAGTAAACCATCAGAATGATGATGAGCGAATCTTTTGTCTTTATCATTCAAAAACGCTGATTCATTCAGTAACAAAACAAATTAATTTTTTTTGAGTGAGAATCTTTTACCAATTCTTTCAAAAACGCAGATTCATTCAGGAACTAAATAAGTAGGCTAATTGTATTTATGAGTAACTGAATAATCAATTGAACATATTTTTTCAAAAACACTAATTCATTTGGAAATTAAGCTGAATCAATCATTTAACGGTTCATTCAAAAACACTGTTTCATTCAGAAACACTACTAACTTGCTTGGAGACACACAGTGGTTAATTCTGCTGTGGATTTCTTTTCTTTTATTTATATATTTTAATTTAATTTAATTAATTTTTTTGATGTCAAAAAGTTGGTGGAGTTGCTCTGAATAATCAGTATGGCTGTAAATCTTGTATTGTTATTATAGATTATTTTATGAGTATTATAGCCTCATAAAAGCCCTGTTGGTGAATAAATGGTGCACTACATGGTGCAGATTACACACACAACATCTCCATCAAACACAGCATAAGTTATAAATACATTGATTTACAACATCTAAATATTACCACAGACTAACCTTTCGTATAAAATATCACGCAACATATGCTTTATAGCTTTTTGTTCTAAAACAACAACAACAACAACAAAATTCCACATTTTATATCTTATCTGTTATTAGAAGACCAGAATTTACCTGAGAACAGTGGATCTTTTGATTGTGACCACAGACTCTGTATTTTAATTCTTCCTATTATTACCTGTGTCCTCCTGGTTGGTTCCTAGCTGCAGGCTTCCATCCTCATTATCCCCACTGCCCTCCTGAGCCTGCTTTTTCTCCTTTTCCATTTCCTTCCAGCCCCGGGTCAGCTCCGAAACCATGTTGGAGCACTTCATGCGGCGCGTGGGCGACCCTTTCTTGCTTAGCATCTTGTCCAGTTCATCCGTGGCCACGTCCTTACAGATGCGTTTGGTCAAAAAGTCAATGCCCGCACTTTTCTCCTGTACTTCTCTTGTCACAGTTTTCACCACTTGTGTGGTTTTGATGCATGACTTCCCGGCGGCCTCCACATCATCCTGGTTTTTATTTCTAGGGTCCTGATTGGAAAGAGACTTCTGAGAAGGTTTGATCCTTGGAGCTATTTTTTTTTTTTTCATCTTTTTTGGGGTCCTCTGTGAGCTCGGGGCCCATCCGCTGGGTTCACTGGACTGCTTCTCCACATTTTCTCTCACCCACTGCTGCCAGCTCTGTTAAGCTGCACACCATGCTTATGGCACGCAGCTTTTTAGCTTTTTAATGTTCTTGTTTGTTGAGGGCTTCTTTTCTGACATTGTTTACCTCCAAGGGGTTCCTTCCCTCATTCAAGTTCCTTGTCCCTGATGGCTTTTATATAACACCTCGTTGTGATTCCCAGCCTGTAGTAAATTCTAGACTCTGAGCTCTCCCTTAGGCACTAGTGCGGTTTTGAAATGGGTGAACCAACCTTACATGGCGGTGGAAACTATGCCAGGCATCTCTGCTGATCATCTTTCCTTGACACTTACCTACCTCTGGGATTGGTGGGGAATCACGTTTCATCATAGACGTTGCCCATCGCTGGGGCTAAACAGGGCAGAAATCAGTGAGTGTTAAGCTTTTCCCTAGGCTTCACAAATGTGCAGACAGCTGCTGTGTGTCTTATCTGGATACTTAAATTCAGTTGACTTTGTCTTTACCATTTAATTCAATTAGCAGTGTCAATTAGCAAAAGCAACAGTGTCCACTATGTTGTCAATGCTAAGTGGTAAACTACCAATGTGAACTGTGTGGATCATATGCATTCAGATTCGATGCGTCTTAAATATTTTTGGTCACATTACCGCTAAAATATCTTCAGTCTGACGGAACTAATGACTGTTTACAATCATTGGACAGACCGAAGATTTTTTAAATTAAATATTAAATATATGTATGTAACATAATGTCTATTTCCATCACATGTTTAGGTCTTACATTTCATATAAGGTAGTATTAAAAAGGTCTTTAAAAGTCTTAAATTTAACTTGTTCATGTCTGTAGAAACCCTGGAGAGAGAGTGAGAGAGAGAGAGAGAGAGAGAGAGAGAGAGAGAGAGAACGTGTACAGTGCAACAGAATGAATTCAACAGCCATATCCACTAACAAGAGAGCACATTTGTCCTACAGTCAAAAGAGCCAACATTAAAAATCTATGTGGTCAAAGCATTAGCATGGTTTACAAAATGTAGAAGAAATTTGAAATCATCATATTATTATGCATAACCTTGGTTAAATCTCAGCAATTAAACAGCTTATCTGCAGATCACCTAAATAGAGAAAATAAAAACAGACATAAAATAATGTTGGTGTTTGTAAAGTGTGTGTGCACTTGTCAGCCAGCAGAGGTCCTCGTAACAATAGTGTTCCAGTTTGAATGGCTGAGAAGAGCTCTCATATAGTCTATTAACTAATCTTTAAAACTGATCGTAACTTTTATTTTAATTCTTTAAAGTGCATATTTACTAAAAATAATTACAGTAGTACACTCTACCAGTCAAAGGTTTGGAATAGTTACTACCAAGGCTGTATTTATTTGATAAAAAATGCAGTAAAAACAATTATACTGTGAAATAATTACAGTTTATAAGCACTGTTTTTTAAATGAATACATTTTTATTTGTAATTTATTCCTGTGATGGCAAAGCTGAATTTTCAGCAGTCATTACTCCAGTCTTCAATCCTTCAAAAATCATTCTAATATGCTGATTTGCTACTCAAGAAACATTTCTTATTATTATCAGTCATGAAAACAGTTGTACTGCATGTAGTGCATGCTGCTAGTAATGTCATGGGTTTGATTCTCAGAGAATCTCTGATCAAATGTATACCTTGAATGCAATGTATCTTGCTTTACATAAAAGCTTCTGCCAGATGCATAAATGCAATTAGTAATTTGTGATAAACTGGTCTGTGAAGAGTGTTTTATAAGATATTTAAACACCAAAAATGCAGACTATCATTAGAGCATAGCACAATCATGTGCAGATGTTGAGATAAAGGCAGATCATCCAGAACGAATGATATATATGGGGTCATTCTGCAATCCAGGTCAAATGTCAAGGCCCCTAATTCCCTTTGTGTTTTGAACTGAGATCACTTAAATTACCTCATCTCACCTTTACCAAAACCTCAGTAAAAAGAAAACTGATGGCTAAGAGCACTTATACAGTTTTGATTGTCCACACGACTTCCATCTGAATTAAAAATATTAATTGAGACACAGCTCGCTCTTAGTGCACAATTCCTTCCTTCCATAATACCTCATTTAACTCATCTAATACACAAATATTTGTCCTACACCAGCCCTCAGATGGTTTTCATTTCAACCAAGCTTTCAACTGATTTATTACGTTAATCATTGGTATGGATGGGTACCTCATCCTAAAAGCCAGGTGTGAATTGACTTCCCAAACGTCTGGTCCAGCTGTCTGCACTAGACATATGGTCCAGTGGTTCCTTCATCCATCTGGGCTGAAAATCTCTCCTGGTCAAGACGGGCCATAGGGTCCAGAGTCAGATGAGTAAGAGCACCTGTACCTGCTGGTGCGTGTTGCACTTCCCTGTTTCTCCGCCTTTCTGTTTGTCTTTCAATTCCTCCGACTCTAAAACCATTCCTGAGCTTGTTTTGTTTGGCCATCACAGCTAATTGACCAGACACAGACTTCGCTGCACTATCCGAAGCCTTGGGGTTTCTGATTTGCATATCATTCTGAGCAGGGAAATAGAATTTATGTTGTGGTAATCTGTCTCTGATTAAAGGCACCATTAAGTCTTAAATGGTGATAAAAAGAGGTAAATACATTGCTCTGCTTTTACACTGAGGATACAGGCAAAGCTTTTGGTTTTCAAAATATTTGCAGTAGGTGGAACACATTGCCATTGAAATAACTATTTTTCATCCCGAAAAGTAACAATTTGGAAGAATTATATTCTAGGGTTTTATTCATAGTTATTACAGAATATTTGTACTGTGAGAATCATATTGTATTATGTTGTTTTTGGAGGAGCTATCCAACTTTAGCTGCCAACCATGAATAAAAAATACCTGCAAGACTGCACAGTAGAGGAAAAACAGTGCCCAAATCTGAGACAGACAGAAATTAGACAGAAAATTATAAGAGAGAAAAAGCAGATGAGTAAAAAAGAAAAATTAAACATAACATCCTCTTTTCATGGAGGATAACCTAAGTGAAGTGTTGCCTCGAACATTTTGGGTGCTCCAAAGTCAACAGTGTCAGCTTGTGGGCTTTAAATCTGTCTCTAATCCAATACAGCTCTACTGCAATGAACGTTATTGATTGTGATTGGCTGTCTGGAGCGGACTCATAAATAAATGAAATGGATGATAAATTAGCTTGTACGTGATCAGGAGTTGGCGGCAAACCTGCCAACTGGCCAACCTTTATGACATTGCAAGAGCATGAGTCTCGCCCTTCTCCGCTTGCAGATCACCTTCTTTAATCAAGGTGGTCCTCCCCACTCTGCTCTCCCGTTTCCTGTCTCCCTTAGTAGGAAGAAACAGCGGAGCAGTGGGGCTCAAACACTGGGCTCAAGTGAACTCATGCCGGCGCAGCTCCCGCATGCTTCACTCTCCCCCCAATGCCTTGATTCGACTGTGTGCTTCACATGTGAGGATCAGAGCCCCTCGTTGGCTGTGAGCGGCTTGATTTCCTTCGGTGGATCCGAGGAGGAGGCTGTCGCTGGTGACTCCATGTCATTAATGGCTGCAGATGCTGAAGAGTGGGCATGTTCCGGCAAAGAGCCTGAATCCCCACCTCCGACATAGACAACACGGCCCAGAATGGACGGAGAGCTGATCTGCATTCTAACCAAGGCTGTGGAAAATCTCGGCCTGGCTTGGTGGGCTCCAGAAGAGACCGCCCGCGGCCTTCTTGACAAGTGGTACCTGAAGGGACGCCATCAACATTCCTCCCGCCAACTGCCCGCCCCGTTCCTGCCGGCAGCAAGGCCATGGCCAACTTGGTGGTGCTAGAGTGCCACCTTTGGCTAAATCTGACAGAGATCAGGGACGCTGACAAGGTTGCCTTATTATACTTGCCAGTTTCTCCCAAGGGACTGTTTGGCCCTGCCGTGGATGGATTTGGCGAGCGGTTTACAGTGGCACAAAAGCCATCTCAGGAAATGAGTCACTTCCTGCCGAAACACTCCAGTGCGGCAGAAGGCTCCATCCAGAAGGCTCCATCCTCTCAGCAGCCTGCAAAGACAGCGCCACCTAAGCCCCAGCCTAAAGCTGAGTGGTCTTTCTGGGGACAGTTACTGATTCTGCCCGGATACAGGCATGGATTACGTCGGATCACTCTCTGACTATTCAATGGCTGGTGGCATCTTTCAAACTGGGGACTTCACGACCCCTCAGGGTTTTCCAAATGATGCTCTGCCTCATGTCGGCCGCTTCCTCTGTGATTCCTCTGGGCCTGCTTCACATGAGGCCTCTTCAGTATTGGCTCAAAGCCCATGTCCCGTCCCACTCTTGGCGCCTGAGACATTTTCATCTCAGGGTAACCCACCGCTGCATCAGAGCTGTGGCCCCTTGGAAAACTCTTTGCCTGTTTCAATCAGGTGTGCTGTTGGGACTGACCTCCAGAAGGAAGGTGGTCACAACAGATGCTTCCAACTCGGGTTGGGGAGCTCTGTACAAGGGCAGACTGGCATTTGGCTCCTGGTAAAACCTGGAGCAATGCTTACACATCAACTGCCTTGAGATGATGGTGGTTTTTCTACCCCTAAAAACATTCCTACCAGCCTTAAGGGGGCACCACGTCCTGGTCCGTTCAGACAACATGACGGTGGTAGCCTTTATCAATCACCATGCTGGTCTCAGGTCACAGTCCTTTCACAGGTTGGCTCGACGCCTCCTTTTATGGGCACAAGGCAAACTCCTCTCACTGAGAGCAGTTTATGTGCCGGGCAGACATGCTGTCCAGGGACAATGTGGCTCCAGGAGACTGCATCCCCAAATAGTTCAAAATGATCTGGTCTGTCTTCGGCAGGGCAGAGGTAGACCACTTCGTCTCAGAAGACAACTTTCACTGCCAAATTTATTTTTTGAAGCAGCGAGATGCCCTGGCCCACAAATGGCCCAGCGTTCGCCTATATGCCTCCCCCCAGTTGCCCTGCATCCTTAGGTCATCAGACGGGTCAGTGAAGTCAGATGCTCAGTCCTCTTGCTGGCCCCACATTGGAGGAATTAGAAGTTGATCCAGCTGCTATCGGCAGCCCCTTGGTCGATACCACTGAGGAAGGATCTTCTCTCGCAAGCAAAGGTCATGATTTGGCATCCCTGGCCAGAGCTGTGGAGCCTTCATATTTGGCTCCTCGACAGGAGCCTTTGCAGCTCCCAGCGAGTGTAATTTATACCATTTTAGAGGCTAGAGCTCCATCTACAAGGAGTCTTTACGCCCTTAAATGGTCAGTCTTCTCTAACTGGTGTGCAGCATGGAACCAGGACCCATAATTGTGCAACCCATAAGTGCTAACCTTTCTACAAGAGCTGCTGGAAAATGGGCGCACCCCATGCTCAATGTATATGTGGCAGCCATCAAGGCAAATCATTCTACCTTTAATTCTACCACTTAATTCTACCTAATCCCCTTTGTAAGTGGAGAGAGTTATGTGATGTAGTCCTCAGCCTAAACGGCTTGGGTCTTATTATTGAATCATGCTTACAGGAGCCCCCAGTACGGGTGCTCGTTCTGCGCTTGCTTATAGCACGGCGCTATTGGATGTGTTCCCCATAAGCATCAGCGACGCAAAATGAGAGACATTCAAAAGGGAACGCTTCAGTTACTAACATAGTTCCCTGAGAGGGAACGAGTGTTATGTAGGCTGCTGTGCTGTAAGGCTGCATGCAAATCAATGACTATCACTACAGTCGAAAGATTCTCACGAAATGGTGCTCAGAGCCAACTTATATAGCGGTCGGCTCCTCCCCTTTTGGTGGGTCGAAGCGCCATTGCTTTGTGCAGATACACGAACATGAACAAATCAGGCTTCAGTATCAGAGTAAACAGGAGTTTCCCCATAAACATCAGTGATGCAACGCTCATTCCTTTATTTCAGGGAACCGAGGTTATGTTAGTAACTGGTAATTTTTTTGTGTATTGATTACCATTTGTATAACCATAGTTTTACTACAAATACCATGGTTAAACTATGGTTAGTGTAGCAAAACCATGGTTAACTTGTGGTTACCATGGTTTAACTATAGTTAGTATGGAAGAGCTGTTAGTGAGGCCAGCAGGGGGTGCTCACCCTGTGGTCTGTGTGGGTCCTAATGCCCCAGTGTAGTGACGGGGACACTATACTGTCAACAAGCACCGTCCTTCAGATGAGACGTTAAACCGAGGTCCTGACTCTCTGTGGTCATTAAAAATCCCAGGATGTCTTTCGAAAAGAGTAGAGGTGTGACCTCGGCATCCTGGCCAAATTTGCCCATTGGCCTCTGATCATCATGGCCTCCTAACAATCCCTATATCTACTGATTGGCTTCATCACTCTGTCTCCTCTCCACCAATAAGCTGGTGTGTGGTGTGCATTCTGGCGCACTATGGCTGCCGTCACATGATCCAGGTGGATGCTGCTCACTGGTGGTGGATGAGGAGATACCCCCTGACAATGTAAAGCGCTTTGAGTGCCTAGAAAAGTGCTATAGAAATGTAATGAATTATTATTTTTTATTATTATGGTTGTTTGGTGTTATTTGTAGTAAAATTATGGTTAATTTTCGTAAAGGAGAGAGGAAATCCCACCCCCACCTTCACCCCATCTTGCGCGCATTTACTGTCAGGAAGAGTGAGTGGACTCACGCAATCAGATGAGCTCATTACGGACGAAGATGTACTCTCTGGCTCCGGTACTTTGAATTCATGAGACACGTTTGTAATGTATCCATTTTCAGGGGCAAGTGCGTGAAAAGTTATGTGGCTGATCGCAAAACATCACGTTTCTGTGTTTTGACTCAAGCACGCGGCAACTGACAGAGTGTGACGTGTCTGGCGCGAGGGTTGGCAAGACCAGCGGAGTAGTTTTTCCTGACAGGCTGATTTATTAAAAAGGATTTATATTAAAAAATAAAAAATATATATTATTATATTACATTCTGAATATATATATAATATATTTTGAATATATATCATATTCAATTAAATTAAACTCAATTCAGTTCATGGAGCTCTCTCCTAACGAGCTAATGATCTTAATCAGGTGTGTTAAATAAGGGAGACATGCATGTCCCCAGGACCAGGATTAAGAACCACTGATTTAATATAATATATTTTAAGGAATCAGTAGATCTTTATGAGTTTGCTCCTGAGTCAGCATCCCTATGGAGAAGTGTTAAGCAAACTCAGCAAGCCATGACCTCATGCTACAGAATTGTGTGTCAGACACTAAATCTCCTGCGGGTAGAGTTAGTACATCCATTATACATTTTCCTGAGAAGCACAACACCATATAATGGTATTAAAAACGAAGGATAAAATCTAAGAGTTCAGCTGGATGTCTAAGGAGGACAGGGCCATACCGTGTAAACATGCTTCCTTTCCTCTACAGTGAGGTATAATTAAAAGGTCTTGCCTTTTGTGTGTGTGTTACATGATTGATTGTCCCTCATCTTTTCTGTGCTGTAATAGTTGGGCTTTGGGACATAATGGATAGAAAATTATTTACACAAATAGTCATCCTTGACTGTCTCTTCAGATTACCTCAGATGCTTACAAGAGGATATAAAAACCTTTTCTTAACACATATATGACTGCAGCAGTGAGATGTTTTCTAGGTGTTCAAAAGGTACAGGGCAACTTTTTGAGCAATGTTGCTGGGCAATGCTGCCATCAACGGGCAACCAGTTCAAAGCTGCCCCTTTGTGGTCAGATGCACTTCCATTGTGTTGTAGCATTCATTTTGTCTGTGTTGATTTATATTCCATTTTTGTTGTGAACCCATGGTTGCTTCATAAGTCTTATTGTGTTGGGTCCACCGATTCCTTTTGGGCTGCCTGTTAGGGATCTAGCACCCAGTTATGGCCCCCCTTGACGTGACTGGCATACAAAACTACAAAACTGCAATCCTGTATAATAAAGTCACTGAAAGCAAACAACAGTTCTTCTTTTTATCAAGGGCATGATTCTCTAAGGTGCTGTGTTGCTGTGTTCCAAAAACATTAGGATTGCCGCTGGTGAAATAAAGGTTAATGCCACTGAGCAAACAAACAAACAGAGCTTTTCTCAGAGCACATTCACAGTCAATGATTTCAGTGGGGAAGGACCCTCTTGGGTCTGATTCAGCTGTGGCTAACAGGATGAGAGGGAGTCTGATGAACAGGCCTTTGATGGCCTTGTGGCTCACGGCTCCATCATAACTCTTCTGAACACCTCCCTCCTCCCATTACCCAAGTCTCTTGCATTACCTCAGCCCATTCCCTCTCTCCCTTCAGCCTCAAAACCAAATTTCACTCTTATGCTCTTCATCCATCCATCACCATGAACACCTTCTCTACTTCCAAAAGGGGGAGAGAAGTCCCAAACCACTAACTGTGTGTTTACACTTTTATTTCCCTTTCAGACTCAAAATCAATGTAGCCTGACAATGTAAAACAGGGAAGTCTCCAGGGCAACTGAGTTGTCGATAGACTGAGTATCTGTTTTTCTAAAACCGAAGATGTGCCAGTAACCACGATTGCATTTTAAAAAATGAAGACCCTGAGATCAACAATTTGATACATACTTAAAATGAACTATTTACTCATTGGTCACAGTGAGGTTGTGTGTTTCTCGGGCACTTAAAGCCCTAAAATTGACCCAAAAATGAAAATTCTGTCACCATTTACTCACCCACATGTCGTTCCAAATCCTGTATTGTTTTCGCTCTTCCATGGAGCACAAAAGGAGAAATTTTGCACATCGTCGTTCCAACTCACCATGTTGAGATCAGTCATGGTTAACGTCAACCTGGCACGATTCTTGAGATGTTTGAATGTGTACAAATGTGAATGGAAGGGCAATCAGCTAATATCTGCAAAACAGGCTCATTGGAAAAACTCTTCCTGCTTTTCTTCCTACATTTTTGCAAAATTCTAAAAATGTACCTATACATACAAATGACTGCAGTTTCTAACTCAGCAACACTAATGGCATTAAAAGACCAAAGGCTTTTATTACTTTTCACACAAATTATGGTTACAGGACATATTATCAGTTAATAAATATTTATTTTTGCACAGTTCCTTGCACAATACTACTATGATACGACCAAAAAATACTTTTTTTGATGTTGTAAACTTGCTCGGTAGCTCACCTGGTACAGCATGGCAGTAGCTATGTGGAGCACTTGGGTATGAGTCTCATAAAAAAGACATGAGTCATGATAAAAATTCTGAAACATTTGCAGAAGTAAGCTATCATATCATTGCTGTCTCAGCAAATGTGGTTTCATAATATTTTTGCAATAGTTAACACTATCGGTCAGGTTTAGTGTGTGGTATGTTATTTTCAATTGTGTTAGAGCATTGGAATTGGAAATTTCACTCCTGAATTGCCACAATATGTACAGCAATCAGTGAAAAAAAAAACATTGCAAGATTCATATTCATTAGTTTCAAATAAATCTGAACACACCTTTAGCGCCACTCACTGGAAATTTCACTTTGAAAGTCATCATATAACTCAGCTAAAAATTTGCCACATGCATGTTTTTACAATAAGCCTGGGTTGAATTTCTTACATTTCAGTCGGTTCTTCACACAATGTATGGTGCAAGAGTCATGCAGGCTACTTTTATGGAGCTTTTTTGACTTCACTTGACTGAAGTGATGACACTGTCTAAATGATATTTTCATCTGTTAAACAAGCAGTGCCAGCACAACCGTTTATGAATCCTAGTTTGAACAAACAATGAATGGAACATGCTGAAACCTTAGTTGTTGTTTAAATCCTATAAATTCAATAACCTGAAAGAATTTCAAAAAACATTTAAAATAGCCCCAAACGGCGCAATCCTCAGCTTCAGCATGTTTTAAACTCACCCTGGAAATAAGTTCAAGTGGTCCTGTGCCAAAGAAATTCCAAAAGATGAATTTTTCTGTTCGCTTCCCTCAATCTAACTTACGGGAAAAGATTTTTGAACTGCGACCCATTATTCATTAAACGGTTGTATCTGGTTTATTTCTGGAACTTTGACTACACAGAAACATGCTTTTAGAGTAATACATATTTTTCTTTTATTCAGGTGAATACACAGGTCTTATTTCCAGTTGCTATTTTTCATGTTCTGGTGTGTGATGTTGCTATCTCTTCCCATTTACTCTACAGGTACCATCACTTTACTGGTCTGATCTGGCGTCAGGCCCATTGTTCATCAGTAGACCAATTGTGCTCCTCCTCTGGGGTTCCTGTCCCTCTATTCAGCTTGTGCAAACAGGAAATGATCCGTCTTTAGAAACACCAGTGGACCTCAGAGGCATCTGAGTCGGCCTTCACCTAGCGTTCCTGGTCACACGAGACTAAATAAAAGGCCCTTCTTTTAAGCTCTGGACAATATCAATGTGTCATCAATACATATGTTAAATTACATCTCAGAAATGCAAAGCCACCAGGACTCACCTCTTCTGTTACATTATGTGTTGGGTTGAATCCATCACACATCTTGAATACTTCTCGATTCTCCTTTTTGTGGCTCCACATGGCCTGGTTGGTCCTCCATTGTGTCTGTGCCCATTTGATGGTGGCTGCATTCTGGAGGGTGTAGTGGGTCAGCTTAGGTGTTGAAGGACAGGCGGCAGTTTACATGCACCCGGCGTTTGCTTAACCCTTTGATTAGGGTGTAGGAATGTCAGCTATGGGGGGATTTAGCCATCCCGACAGCATCGTTTGACACCTCAGCAATCTGTCACGGCAGAGTGGCGGAGAACTAACAGTCTGCTCGCTCTGGACACAAAGGTGGTTCGCTTGCTCAGGGCCCATTCTGTCCAAAAATTGAGCTCCTTTATATTTTTTTCTTCTGCCATGTGTAAATATTGTCAATGGAGCGACGTGACTCAAATAGAAAATGCTAAATAGCTCTGTGAAAGCAAAAGAAAGACTCTGGATTCCAGAGCCAGTAATAAATGACTCAAAACTGCTCATTCAGCTAAGCTTGGGGCATCGAGTTTATTTTGTTATTTGAACTAACATCATGAACATTGTTGCAAAGGATGAGGTGTTTAAATAACATGGCAAATGAAATGATGTTACTTTAGCTACATCTTTTTTAATTTAGCACATACAGATGGTTCTGAGCTAATAAAAAATGTAAAGCTGTGCTTTCCTCTGGAAAGCAATTTTAAACACTAAATTACAGTATTTGGAGTGTGATATAAAACATACCATTCTGGAGCTTTCCAGACAGCTTATGGATTTACAATAAAAATACACTTTCCAGTAAAATGCTCCATGCTGTTGTTACTTGATGGAAGACAGTAGTAGTAGACTTGCATACAGAGGCAATCTACCTGAAGAGTGTTATCAGACTTCACTATCAC
Source organism: Sinocyclocheilus anshuiensis (assembly GCF_001515605.1). Lineage (NCBI taxonomy): Eukaryota > Metazoa > Chordata > Actinopteri > Cypriniformes > Cyprinidae > Sinocyclocheilus > Sinocyclocheilus anshuiensis. The sequence continues at coordinate 115,276 of NW_015544192.1, read as the reverse complement.
ACAAACCAAAACACTTGTTCCAACAGAATTTATGTACATTTGTAAAGTCTGGTAACACTTTACAATAAGGTCCCATTAGTTAACATTGGTTAAAGGGGTCATATGATGCGATTTCAATTTTTCCTCTCTCTTTGGAGTGTTACAAGCTCTTGGTGCATAAAGCAGATCTGTAAAGTTGCAAAGACTAAAGTCTCAAATCCAAAGAGATATTCTTTATAAAAGTTAAGACTTGTCCATGCCCTCCTAAAACGCCTCGTTTAAACATGGCCCCACGTCTACGTCACTGTGTGGGAAGATTTGCATGATGCCGCCCAAACGTTCACGCAAAGAAAGAAGGCGTAAATTTTATTCTCGCTGTAATGCAACAAATGCCTCGTTTGTAATGGGTTTTATTGGTTTTGTCTCGTCGTGCCGGGAGACGGCATCACAGTATGGTAAGCGGCGTAACATTTCCGTCACACGCTTGAGGCATTCGGCCAATCACAATGCACTGGATAGCTGGCCAATCAGCATACACCTCGCTTTTCAGAACGATGAGCTTTGTAAAAATCGACGCGTTTCAGAAAGGCGGGGCATAACGGAGAAACAATAATGTACATTATGTGGAAAATGATGTGTTTTTTTAACCTTAAACCGCATAAACACATTTCATTACACCAAATACACAAAATAATGTTCTTTTTAGCAACGTCATATGACCCCTTTAATTCATTAACTTCATAATGCGCAATACATCTGTTAAAGTATTTATTAATCTTTGTTAATGTTAATTATTAAAAATGCAACTGTTCATTGTTCATGTTGGCTCAGGTCAAATAATATGAACAGATATAACTTTGGGTATAAATAATGTATTAGTAAATGTTGAAATTAACATTAACAAAGATAAATAAATGCTTCAGAAGTTTATCCTTGTTAGCTCATGTTAACTTACTGAACTAATCTTAACAAACGGAACTTTATTGTACATTGTTACCAAAAGTCCTAATGTCCTGTTCACACAATGGATTGAATGGAAAAGATGCAGATTTAAATTTTAACTTCACTTGGCTTAACAACGGCTGCTTTTTCAGCACACAATGCTACAAAAAAAAAAAAAAAAAAAAAAAAAAAACAGCAAAACCTAGCATAACAAGTTAAAGACAGCCGTTTAGCGAACGTTTATATGTGAAAACTGTTAACAGTGGCATAACGAAACACAAAAATGCAGTCTGTGTGAACCGGACCTACGATTGCTACAAATAAACTTCATGTAGAAATAAAACTTAGAAGCTTACCTGACTCCATATATGAAAGCATTTCCTTTCAATAATGCAGTCATTCAGAATTATTAAACACTTCTGCAAACCTATAGTCTTAGGTTCAAAGGTAAATTTAAAATAAGTTCATCCAAGCTTGTCTGTAAGAGTAACACTGCTTTTGACAAGAGCTGCAACATACAAATGCAAAACAATCCTAATATGACAAATTCTCCTAAGACAATATGGTATGGATGAATTAAAACATCATTATATATATCATACTGCACCAGTACCATATGTGCCATTGGCTTTACTCCATCGGTTGTAACGATGATTAATATTAGATCAATATTTTTATGGTACTATCATTAATAGCTGTGATCTTTGGCATGCATTTCAACATTTTATGCCAAGTTATGATGTACTTAAAAGGTCACCAAAGTTCAAAGCCAATAATAATATGCAGTTTGCACAATCAATACAGTCAGGCTGGAGGACGGATGTGCTATTCTTTGCCGAAAATGTCCCTTGCATGTGTACCCTGCATGCTATGGTTTTCTTCACTTTGACAGGAATAATGTACACAATAATAATAATAATAATAATAATAATATACTGGGATTAAAAAAAGAGTAAAAATGTGAAGTATCATAACCCAAATATAATTGTGCAACACGTTTGTATTAAACATTAATAGGCCCCTTTAAGATATTGAAGGACATTTAATCTGCTTTAAATTCACTTGGAGACACGAATGCCAGATGAGCACAGGGTGATTGCTAGGCAATGCAGCCCAGTCCACTACCATCAAAGGTGATGTGCCTGCCTCAGCAGTCCACAGGTCCTGAGTGACAAGTGAATGGCACTTGAATTCATACCTCTGATATTTAAAAATAAAAGCCCAGCCAAGTCAGCTCCTGCCCTAAATTCCCAAAGAGCATGCCATCTCCTATGTAGTCCCATAAAGGTGATAGGACAGCCCCTTATTCACAGGATTCCTGTTTCCTGGAGAGGTGTTATCTCAAAAGAATGCTGCATTATCCAAAAGGCAAGCAGCTAACCACTTATACAGCGTTACCTGGTAATGTCATGGGCCAAAAAGTAACACTTTTCCAAAACATTTTGGGCTATTTGTGGAGAACTACGCGAAGTCGGCCGGTCGGATCATCATGACAGTGGATCGGAGAGAGTAGCTGGGGCCTTTGAAATAGTGCCACTTGATTCCATTGAATTTTCCAACATGTTGGCCTTGTCTGTAGTACACCCCGTTCAGGTTGGATGGGCCACAGGCATCGTACCACCATCCTAAAACACAAACATTTACAATTGGGAACAACTGTTTATACACTTATATATAGTCAGTATTGCATTATCCTGAAAGAACGCTAACAAATGCAATACCACACAATATAAATCATATATAAATTGTAACAGTCATTTTAATTACTTTTCTTATAAAAAATATAACCACATCACATAAAAAGCCACTTCTAACTGCTCTGCGTTAAGTAGGTTTCTGAAATTAGGTGCCTAAACATTAGTGCTTCTATTTGTGTGATACTATTTCGGTGATTATTTTATATGATCAGCTATTTTTATTGCTGACAGTCTAGTAGTGTATTCGTCAGGCTATGCAGGCAACTTTGAAGCTGGATCCAACAGTATGCAGGTGCTATGTGGTCACTGTGGTATAGGTGAGGAGTGAGTGGACCGGTGACCTTTAAAGTATTCAGGGAAAGAGGATATAAATACTTGAAGGTAACATAGAGAAAATAGGATGTGCCAATCACATTGTTAAACATAATTGTTTAATAATAACAACAACTGATTTTTATGTTTGAGAAGTCTCTTCTGTGGATTTCGAAGGGTTATTTCTGTTAATGCTTGCCTTGACAGATGTGCTTTTAATAGCATGTCCCTCATACTGAGGGATGACCTGATATGATGGGCTTGAAATCTCCCAAAATGAAAATCATGTCATCATTTACTCATCTTTATGTCTTTTAAAAGCTGTGACTTTCCATGGAACACAAAATTATTTATAGTAAAATGTACATGTTTTTTTTTTCCATACAATGAAACTGAATGATGACCACGGCTTCAAAGCAAGATTTTTAGTTCAACAACTTTTTTTTCAGCAGATTTCAGTCTGCTCCTCACATAAAGCTTTCATATGGTTTCATAAGACTCAAAATATAGCCATAAAAAGTAATATTATGATGCTTTTTGGCCATTTTTGGAGCTTGACAGACCTTGGTCCCTCTCCATTTTCACACTTTACACACAAAAAAGAAACTTTTATCGGTTTGAAACAACATGAGGACAAATTAATTATATTTAAAGCTGGAATACTGCATTTTGCCTCCAAGTCTTATCATTTAGCTTTAAGATCTTATATATATATCAATTGCTAAAAACACTGCAGAAAACAACAATACTGCAAATATAGTTATTTTTATCTATCATATATATATATGACTCTGGCCGTTCAAACCAGGTTTGTGACAGGACATTTTTAGTATTTTAAGTATGTTAATCAGTATGTTAAGACTAAGAGCATTTTAAAATAAACATTTAATTGTTAAAATTGGGAAAATTATTTGTAGATGGCAAGGAAAGACAACATTAACTTTGAAATTACTAGTTAGCTTTGTTTCCTTCTCATGATGAGAGTGTTTTTATTGTTTGTTTTAAGCAAAATATAAAAATGGTCCAGACTTCAAGAGGAAAACTCTGAACCCCAATACAATATCTTTTCTGTCACATGGCCTTATGCCTTACATATGTATCTAAATGTAAAAAATAATAATAGCTTGATAAAACATCTGATCTTATCTCTTAATATTCATATATAATATTCATATACCCTATATTTTGTTTTAGCTTTATTTAAATGACCAAAAAGTATTTTTTATAGTTTTAGTTAACAATAACAACTCTGAGTCACTGTACAACTTCTCTGTGCATTAAATACAATTCATCTGGCCTGTTGATTTAATTAGACACGTACACACAAAATGTGCCCACAGAGTGCATGTTTTGGCATGTCTCATTCCCATGAAGAACTTGAGCTTCACTTCACAGGCTCAAATGCCAGAGAGATCTGTGACATTTTAACAGCCATCCGTGAGCCAAATACGCTGCCCTTTGTCACGGCTCTCACTGACACAGTAAACTGATTGGATGCTGATTCTACTTGTTACTATGCTTTCGCATCTCAGGCCTACAGCTGGCCAGTGTCCTTGGTTGTCTCTAGGGTATGTGTTTTATAGGCTTGTTAACCACACTGCATAACAAGAAATGAGGCAACAGAATGATAAAAGTTTGATTTTATGATATAAACCAAAGCTGGAACCAATATGTCTTTCATTAAAGCACTTACGCTACAGAATTTATAGGGTTCTATTTTGAGACTGACAATTTCAAACATTTCCGCACTGTTTTTTCATGAAGAACTTTCATTAAAAATCTTTCAGTGCGACAGTACTCCGTTTTATTAATTGCATTGCTTAAATCCCCTTACACATACAGCAGATTTATGCATGTCATCCTACTGTAAGGCTCACATTTATTCTCATCCTGATATTAAATGTCTCAGAGATAAATCACTGTCAGGGCCTCATTTAGCATTTGGCCACCAAGGACGGAGAAGGTGATGGCAGATTCGGGTGGACTGGATCTCTCTCGATGTCTGGTTTATTAAATGATGCATTAAGTGATTTGAGACCTGAGAGCTTCCTGTATGAAAAGCAAAAGTTGTCTGTGGTCTGCATCCACTAGGAGAGTCTGTGGGAGTCCTATACAGACCTACAGATACTTGGTGCTCAGCCCATTCTGGTAGACTCCTCACAGGATGTGAAAGTCCACAAAGACATCGTGCACAAAGCTTTATGCAGCTCCTCTGCCAAAAAGAAAGCATGAGGTGGTCCTATACGCAGCAGTTAGCTTTGTACATAGACATAGACAGTGTTCAGACTGGAACTTACTGTCTGCACACTTCACAAAGGTCTTAATTCACAATGGGACAAGAGTGGATGTAGACCGTAACATTCTAGTAGCTCTTAGTAGTTTATTTTAATTATTTATTTTTTACTGAATAATTCATGTCGTTCGGTAAAATTAGCAGTTCTTAAACGTCAGCTTAAGTTTTATTGATCTGAATAGAACACTTTACAGAAATACGGTGTCTACAGCACAAAACATTTAGAGTGATCAGTGTAATTTTGATTCCTGAACAAATGACTCTTATGAATCAGTTCTTATTAATGAATCAAAAGCATACTGCATGGCAAGTTCTTTTTAGTGAATCAAAAACACATGAATGATTCATTTGCAGTGGTTACTGATTCAATCAGACTCACTTTCTGAATTGCAAGTTATTACTTTAGAGATAGTATCATTACTTTTCATGTGTATCAATAATCCTAACAATAACAGAAATATAAAACACAAAATAACAAAAATATAAAAATCGAATCTAAAATAATTATAATTATCTAAAGGATTAATAAGAAGTCGCTGTGTAAGCACACCTTTTGAAATAATTGTTTTAAATGTATTTCTTCTGTGTAGGTCAGAGATTATCTCATCATTTAGCAACAGACAGCTGAGGACAGCAAAATGCAACAAGATTTGCATTTCGTTTTTACAAAAAAAGAATCTTTAACAGAAATGTTAAGAACGGTCCCTTACAATCATTCAAATTCTACATGTTGCCAGTAATCTGCACTAGCTGCATATCATTTAAAAAAAAAGGATATGTTCTACTTCTCCAGTTGTACTATAATGTATTTAAAAGCAATGACAGTATCATCTTGAGCATCATAGCTAGTGTATCACTGGAACAAGAACAAGCTTGTGCGGCTGGAATAGATGACTTAAATGGCTACATTCATCAGGAGTGAGCTAAAACAGAGGTTTTCAGCCTTACCCCCACTGAGCATCAGCGCACACTTGCATGTGCAGTTGTCATTGTCCATGTCTTTAGTGCTGAAGTCAGCGCCGTGGATCGCCAGACTGCTCTGTCTGCCCGCCGTCCCGCTGTGGCTCTTCAGGAACAACCTGAGACAGAGGGAGGACAAGGAAGAAGAGAGGAAATAAAAACACAGAGAAAGACTTTTTAAAAAAGGAGGCCGTGGACAAGAAAAATGACTGCCAGAAACATCCGTGATTGATTTATGCAGATTACCTTCACACTCATGGCCCATTCTTTAGAGTTAGCATCAGTTTTTAAACATATTGGCCGGGAAACTCAATACTATTTAATACGGACAACAAAGCACACGTAGAAACCACACAGAGTGTGTAACTCAACTCCAGCCATCTACACTTGAAGATTTCAACCGCAAATTCACAACCCTCACTTAATGCAGGCTTGGGTCCAAATGCTTAATTTTATGCAGCACTGACGCCCAGAATTTGGTGGTTGAAGTGCGGCTTTTGATTTTCCCATCTTGCTTCATTGTGTCACCAAAAGTTCTGCCCAAGGTCTTAACCTGAGGGTTATTACCCCTCCGACTATTTTATTTAATTTTTTTATCCAAGTGTCATACTCAAAGCCAAAAAACTATACTGCATGGGCATGCCAGCAATGAAAGGAACACCAAATGAAACATGTTCGGCCCCACAAAATCATTTCCTGAAAGTCATCGCCACAAATAAGATCAGACAGTCGAGAGTGAGCTTTATAAATCTCTTCTAAGATGAATCTTGGAAAGCGACTTGGAAAATATATTTTTGGTTACACTTTTAGGGATGTTCACAGAGGCCAAGTGATGCAACAACAGGCTTTAGAGGCCAAGTGTGTGATTGTCGTTCTTATTGTTAAGTGGTATTTTTTTCATTTAATTTTTTGTTCCTCACACTTCATCCATCTCATAGACTCTCTTATAACAAGCTGTCTAATCATTTTAAAGCCACCCACATCAAATATCAGTTGCAAACTTTGTTCGGTGACATCATGTTCATTAAGATGAAGTGCATTGTTGCGGTCTCTAAACAAAGACAAATTAACTGGTTGTCTGTGGTTTCCGGATATGCTAGATGCCAAACCAACGTATTTTGTTCTTCGCTGACACTAAAGACTACATTTTAACAGCCATTTTATAAGACACAAACACAATACTGATCTTACTCATTCAGAATGACTGCATGCTTCATTTACTATACACAGTTTCTGTCATACTGTGTAAGATGTCAAACTAGTCAAGCTTCAGTTTTTATGAGGAAATAAACTTTCAGGACGTCCTCAGAGTTTGAACAGCAGACACAAACATGTTGCTGCATAATTTGACTTGCAAACTGCATTTCTGTAATGAGTTCACTACTTCATAGACCTTAGCCAAACACCAGATTTAATTTTTTTATTCATTTAAACTATGATTTAAAAAAAAAAGTTTTTATTACAATTAAAATCACTATTCCAACATACCTAGCCAAAATGCAAAACCATTATAAAAAATTTAACCAAATACTTTATATTCAATATAGATTAAGAGCATAAGAAGTGTACATTAAAACACTGACACTGGCCAAAATATAAAAGTTATTTCCAAAACAAATTTTGTCTTATGCAGTGATCGCCACAGAGTAAATCACCACAAAAACCAGGTGAATAAACACACACCTACTCATCTCCAGTCAGTGTAGTTTCAAGTAGGCCAATTAAATGTGTCCCAATTCACAAAATAGCAACAGACTTAAGTCCTGTGCGTGCAGTTACTGTTGTCCCACTAATGTCATGTCATGCTATGGCCTTTGTTTCAATCTGAACTCAAACATCTGCATGGCCAACACAGAATATCCTTCCTCTAGGCTTGTTTTCATCAGCCTCAATGAACTATTGCTGAATCAGTCCAAGCCTTATTTGGAAAAGCTGTGATGAAAACTGAGAATGGAATGAGATTTATTTGGTGTTGCACAACAGCACCCTGAGGGAAGTGTTCTGGTGTCCGGTCATTTTATTTTCATAATCTGAAATGATGGCAGTTTGGTAATGTTCCTCTCCGGATATGTGATGTTTATTCTGAGTAAAAGAGGATGTATGGATGTGTTTTTCCTAGTTGAAATCATGTTCATCAGATGAACATGCTCCAAAACCTAAACTATTATTCTGGAACACAGACTAAAAGAGGGCAGGAAGCAAATACACAGTCCTTTCACAGTACAGCAGCTGAAAAACAAAAACCTGAGTGCTTTAAGTCACACGTGCCATAGGGGTCCATACGTCAGAGCCTCTTGCCAAAGACTGAAAATAAAAAGCCTTATACATTGTTTTCTCTCTGCAGCTGCGGGACATGTCAAAACCCATCCTAGTTTTGTGTGATGTGTGAGGCCCACTACTGAGAGGAACCCACGGTTAGCTCCTGCCGTACCCCTTTAATCTGTCACATCCCATCTGAAACATGCAACGATCCTGCAGCGGTAATATTTCTTTAATTTGGTAATGTTGCTGTCACACACACACACACACACACACACACACTAAATGGATGCTGGGATGCTAGTTTCCCCACCAAACTTTTAAACTACTGTAGATTAACCAGCATGACTTACTAGGTGAATCAGCTCCACATGAAAACACTATGGTGGCACAAATCAGCCTGAACTGAGCTGATTTAAGTGGTTCTTTTCAGCAGGGATATACACACTCTG
>NW_015544192.1:73519-106253 GCF_001515605.1 Sinocyclocheilus anshuiensis | reverse complement strand
TGGGAAGACAAGGTTGCAGCAGCACCGTCAGATCCCTTCAGAGACTCCCCGATACTGACCCCTATCAGCCATCGCTTTCCTTGTGTAGGTCTTCCCTAGAAACAAAACACTGCGCTCTCCCAAATTCCAGCTCACATAATGCTCATACAATTAAAAAAAGCTAAATCGGCTGCTGTAAAACATCCACATTCTGGAAAAAAAAGTGATTCATTTTGAATTATGGCTAAATATTTTTCAACTCTTCCTTACGGGGCTTATTAAAATAGCCATATACAATGCTTCTGCTCAGCTGGAGATTGGCAATGTAATTTACGATCATATTCAATATAATTGTGTAGAGCACTGTATAGGTGCCAAAGCAACATTAACACAGTGTTGATCTTTTGAAGCAATTACGCTCAAGATCCATTTAGCTGATTGTTACACTCCCCGAAATTAAGGAGCTTCAGGATTCATAAGTTGTGTAAACACGGCTGTAATAAGAGCCTGTGTTTATCAGCAGCATCTGCAACAGCGGCCTGCTTTGCTTTGCTATAAATGATGTAATGGGTATTTTTCTACATGTCACTTTTCTCTCTCCTTTTTGCCTTGCTTTATTTTTCTTTCTCAGGTTTTGCTGTTTTAAAAGACACAATTTTCTGTATTACAGAAAATATGATATTAAAAGTATAGAGAAATATACATAATAGTGAAGGAAAAATATACAGCACTTTTACACAAAAGATGCAGTAATCTGACAGTTTAAACCATTTCATATAAGCATATAATACCTGGAGCAGGAAAAAGCCAGCCAATCAATCAATCAATCAATCAATCAATCAATCAAGACATTCATTTATGGTTGAAATTAGACAAATTGAGATTTTTATCTAGAGCATTTAATATTTTCCAATGTTGTCATTGCAGATATATTATAATGATTATATCAATTATATTGACATTCAGGGCTAAATGCATGTATTGTTTTGCCAGTTCCACCACAGTTTACATGCAATTCCATTGTGGCCGATGTAAACCAATTATTGAAAAATCCCTAGTAAATCAAATGCTATTGTTCACCTGTCAAAACTATATTGCGAGACTGAGACAGTAACCCTGTGGTACACCCATGTCTAAAGTCAGTGTAGTGTCACAGACATTGATCATTTTCACAATTGCTGTCATGGTCTGCCTATTCAGTGCCCCTGAAACCAGTTCAAGTTTCCATTGCATAAGCCTAAAAAGTGTGCACAGGGCAGAGCTGTCGTCAGTTAGCACCACAGAGGCATATATCATTACTTTGTGATAGCTGTATATAACTATACTTGAGGTTTACCAAAAGAATGCACAAGACCTGGAAAAAAATTTAATTGGAAAGGTTATTTTTTCCATGCCAAAGTCTGATTTTCATTTTGTTTTAGTGTTTACACTACAGTATATCTCAGTCTCCACTTGAATTTTTTTGCTGAAATATTCTTGATTTAAATCCACGTCATAGCACAAAGGTTAAAAAAACACACACACACACAAACCACCAACCTGAAATACAATACATAAAAATTATACATATACACTAAATATTTTCTGATAATTCTGATTCTGATAATGCATATACTTTTTGCCTTTCTAGAATATACACTATCATGCAAACATTCGGTGCCAGTAAGATTTTTTTAATGTTTCTGAAAGAAGTGTCTTATGCTCACCAAGGCTGCATTTAATTGATCAAAAATACAGTACAAAATTTTTAAATGTAATTTAAATAAAATAGAAATAGAATGTTTTTACTGTCACCTTTGATACATTTCAAGCATCCTTGCGGAGAAGAAAAAAAAAATAAAAAAATAAAAAAATTTACCCCAAACTTTTGGCCGGTTATGTACGTATAAAAAGAATATTATCAGAATAACAAAACTGACTGAGACTTTGACTAAAGAATAAAAATGAATTTTAAAGATTTACTATTGAAATTATTAAAGTGTCAAAACTAGTCAAAACTGCATTTGTAATGTTGCTGTCTAATAATGCTGACTGATTTGTTGGATCACACCTCTCACTCCCCTCATATACCCAATATTATTGTCTCAGACTTTTGCGGAAACTTGGTTATATCAAGAAAAAAAGGAGATGGTCATTATTTGAAATTTATTATGCTGAGCATGGTATACATTCAGCCAAGTGCTATTTGCTCACTTCAACCTTTACCCTGTATGTAGTTTGGAAATCATTAGTACTGAAAGAAATGTAATAAACTTGACAGTTAGTCTTTTTCGTGATTTAGGTTATGGGATTACGCTCCATTATTTCTTTGTGCAATTACTGCTGTTCTAATACCAACTATTTTGCAAACTAGCTTTAAATTTAAGCAAAAGCAAGTAGCTGGCAGTCAGACAAATATTTCCTGACTGTAAAGTCTCCACACTGGTTCTGACAAATAGAAATTCTTGTGCATCGTAATATGTTAAGTTCTAAATTATTCTGTGCATATCTTTCATGCATACGCTTGCGAAATTTTAAAGTGCTTTTATGTGCCATGTCTCCACATAGACTATGTGTGTGTGCATATGTACAGTATGTGGGAATGTATTAAGCACACTTTAATTCTGCTATGCAGGTGCCCCTGCCATGCTTCTTAAATGGATATTTCTATCTTTCTAATTCTATCATGTTTACTCTCCCTCATGTCATTCCAGACATGTATGGTTTAAATGTATGTATAATATATGTCTTTTTATTCATGCAATCAGAGTCAATGGGGTTTTTTTGGATCCCATTTAGTTTCATTGTGGGGAGAAAAAAAAATTGTGTTCCACAGAACAAAGTCACACACAGGTTTGGAATGACATAATGGGAGTGAGTAAATGATGACAGAATTTGTGAACTGTAACTACTTTATAACCTACCTTTAGGAAGACTACAGCTGACTAAACCAGCACTAAAGAGCACAAACTACATTAAAACGGAAAATTCTAAAAAAAAAAAAAACAAGCTGTAAACAATTTGCTGACACTGTTAGGATTTAAAAAGCCTATCTTCATACTACATCTAATGGTTGTGCTTTTTATATACACAAACTAAAAAGTTTGTCAGGTTGGAATCTGAAGGTCTAATCTGAATTGCCAGAAGTGGCAACTCTTGCACACTTTGTGTTTGGCCAAAGAAAGGGTTTGTTTTGGCCAGTATTCTCAAGAGACGCTGTGTGATTAGCATAGCATAACAGTTTGAGAGAACTAATCTATTTTTAGCGATGAGAATGCTGATTAGATTCCTGAAACTCTTTACCGGCACAGGCCACTATAAGCCAGCCAAGTGTGCAGGAAGCCACAGACTACAGCCCTGCTAAGATCCAGATATTTTGAAGTTGAGCGCTCGGAAGTGTTCACCTGCCTGTGCATGAGCTACAAGTGCAATTAATACTTTTTTATATAGTTTGCCTTGTTTCTGCCTTTTAAAATAAGAAAACTAAGTGGTTAACAGCTGAAAAAGGGGAAATGTTTGGCGTGACAACACTAGGTCAACCTAATAGCTTGATTCCTCCCCATAGCTTCACCAGTGAAAAGCATTTAAAGATCCCACAGGGAGTAAAACTACGAATGAACGCAGGAACTTATCATCAGGCTTTAGGAATAACAACACTTTCATCTTATCCGAGACATTCCCACAAACTAAATATAACAATTGTTCAGAGAGATACATATAAAACTTGTGTATCTCAACTTTCTTATAATTATTTTTCTTTTTTATTTCTGAAGGATCAGTAACACTGAAGACTGGAGTAATGGCTGCTGAAAATTCAGCTTTGTCATCACATTAATACATTATCCTTTAAAATATATTCAAATAGAAAGCAACTATTTTAATTGTAATAATATTTCACAATATTACTGTTTTTACTGTATTTTAATCAAATAAATGCAGCCTTGGTATGCATAAAAGAAACATCTTAGCAAACACAAACTTCAGAACGGTGCTGTATATAACAACCTAAAATAAAAGGTCTTTTATATAAACCCATATAACTTTGAATGTATTGACAAGATGTGTAACTGGTTGTGGCAAAACAAAAAAGTTCCTAAAATGTTTCAATCAACATTTTTACATTAAAATAATGATCAGCATTCACTTAAAAATCAGAAAGTACCTGTAATTGTGTTTTTCACTGTCGATGTGGAAACTGTCATACTGCGAGAAGACCTGGTGTCCGTCCCAGTCTGTCAGCTCCACACGGAGGGCATACTCCCTCTGATTGGTCAGAATGTGCACAAACTCATTTCCCAGCCAGTGTTCGGCCGACACGCTCCCAAAGCCCTAGAAAAGAGGGTGGACTCCGGGTGAGTTTAAGTATCTACTTGGATCACGGGAGGCCTTGGATAAGGCAATGGGAAAGAAAATCCTGTCCAAGATATTTCAAGCCTAATAGAATCAACACGGGGACGGAATTCCACAATTCATCATTTTCTTGAGATAATAATTACAGATTTCCAGAAAGTTTTGACACATGAAGGTATCAATAACCACTGGTCCGTTTCTGAGCCTAAATGTTTAATGGCTGCATCAGATCTGGGAAGACTGAGAAAACACACTACATTATGACATGACATTTACAGTACTAATATTTGATTTTTGTGTAATGCCAATGAGAAATGCAGATCTGTGTATATAGTATCTAAATAAACATGTAGTGCATGACATGACTTGAATGAGATGAGAAGCAGTATGTTGTCTCATGTCATTTCTATGCACACAAACACACACTCACACACAAAAAAATCATTTAACAGTTAAGTTTTTGCTTCCAAAAGATATTTTGGACGAGTTTCCATGTGTGGAATGGATCCATTCAGCTATAAACAGCTGCAGAAAGGCTTCTGAAACATGTCATAACGCAGTGCAGGTGCTAGCCACAGTAATAATTACAGTACAGCGTAACAGAACCATATCCAAGTACGAATACAAATCTTTAATGAGCAACATCTTTCCCTGCATTCCTCCCTGCTTCTGCAAAATGAGAAAATTTCCAGTGAAGGTAATGGAAATCACGAGTGCTGGATGGATTTAAACATACACATGCCTTCACGTATTATTTAAGCCTGCACGGTACAATTTTTTTTCTGTACGTAAAGAACAAATGCATATAATTACAAAAATCAAATAAAAGATTTCTAAGTAAATAAATAGGAAACATTGACACAGTGGAAAATTGTTAAAAATTATAACAGTTTCCTTGATTAAATTAGAATGTCTTTGTTTCTTGAATTAACAGATGCATTTGTGTACTTGAAGCTAAAATTGAATGAATCATTATCATAAGTTCTTCGATATTTTTCCTAAAAGCATTAAAAAAAAAATCAACACTCCTTTCCAAAAAGACTTCTCACTGTTGTCATTTGGTACAGCTAACACAGCTTGCCCTTTCCATTAAACATTTCTATAGTCATTTTGGTCTAAAAAGAAGAAATACAAATCAGAATTGTGTTATTTATGCATAAATGGAATTGTATAATGGAAAGCACTTCCAAATAAATGAATAAATGTAATATAATTGATGCCAGCATCTATAAACATTCTCAAGAAGTAAATGAAACACAGCAATTTTTCCATTACAATAAAGCATTGTCACACGGAAACTTCAATATTTTCTGTAAAACTACGTCATGATGTAGAAGAAACAGTGCAATTTATTAACAGACCAATTTGTGGAGATCTTCAGCAGAGAGCTCCCCTGCAAGTGGAGTCTTGAAAGGTCATGTGGTTTAAAAACTTCATTTTATTGGATGAGAAACAAGTGAGAAATTAAAGAGAAATATGTTGCCATATGGCTATACTGTAGGGATAGATAATTAAACAATGCCTATATGTGTTTATATGCAACCAAAATGAAGTGTGCTACAGGCAAAGTTATGATAATATGACTCATATTGCATTACAGACTGACTAAAACCTTCTTCTCGCTTATTAATTGCTGGCTCATGGGAGCAGGTGATTGATGAGCAAGAGTTTTGTGCAGTAAATATGAGACATTAATTTCGCCTGTAGCACCTCCTGTGAGAGTAAAGAGAGTCTGTCCTCCAAAAATCCTTGTAATGTGCATGAAACCTGATGGCTGTTTTTCCGTAACCTGTATCTGTTTATGTTGTCCGGGGGTGCTTGTTCTGTTCTGATTCGGTTTCCCCTTGGAAGCCTGGCCTTTGTACATGGGATCATCCCTGAGAAGCTTTCTTGCCATGAAACTGCAACATTTCTTATGTGAGTAATGTAGAGGAAAAACAAAGATCAATTGTTATTTTATACCCTAAAACAGGGAGTTCTCTTGGGTGTGTGGTTTTCTATACAACACAACATCGGTGTCTCAACAACTCACTCTGTTGCTATGTATCATTCCAGTAATAGCCATTCAAAGTGGGCTGTCAAAAACCCTTTCTCCTGTAGAGAAGAATGGAGAAAAGTCAGATTAACACTGCCAAAACCTAGGAACAATTGTTTCCATGGTCTAAATATCTGATTCCTTCTGATGAAGAGTTTCTCCCATCTTCTGTTGGGAAAATGATTGGGAAATAAAAACCTTGATGATGTTGATTGTGACTGGCTGGAGCGGATACTCAAACGAGGAGAGGTGAAGTTATTCCAATATTTCATTTGATCCAAACCAGAAAAAAGACACTACAAATAAAAGCTTCAGCGAGGAGCGCACCAACTCTTTCATGAGAGTCAGAGCTGACTTTATGTCCCTAAAACTCAAACAGGTCCAGGTCAAAGACATGGCTTTTTAAAAACATGGCTGCCATTCATTATTATCACATCGAATATTAAAAAATAGGCATGTCATTGGTCAACTGTCATTAATCAACATATGTTATTTTGAGGGCAAGTGAATTGATACTCTCGCTGCCTCTTTTATTTGAGTGAGCATCAGAAATTTCACTATTCTTAACCCAACACAGTACAACACAGACAAATGTTTTGATCTTTTTGTCCTATATTTGATCTTCGGAATAGGCATATTTGATCTTTGCCGTTTCTGGCAAGTCCAACGCTGCGTTAGCTTCAGTTCCCAGTCTGGATCTCTTCAACAGCAATGTTTCCATCCAAGTTGCGAATTTAATTTACGCTATGTTTGCTAGCAATCGGTGGAAGATGCCTCATGGCTGGATGTGACAGTATGTCAGAAAGTTCTGGGAATTAATAGTAGAGCCCATTATTTTTATGACAGACTTCGGCTCTAGCATTTCAGAATGACCAGAGCAGGGTTGCTATTATTAACTAAAACTATTCAAATTAATTGTTAACTGAAATAAAGTCAGTAAAACAAAATTGAAATATTAGATGATTAACTTAAACTTAAAAGATTTGAAATGGGTGAAATGAAATAAGCTGAAGTGGAAATACAAAAATGACTAAAACTAAAACTGAAATAAATGAAAGAAAACCTAATAAAATGGCAAAACTACATACAAACTAAAAGCAAAATGACAATTGAAAATATAAAGATAAGAGCTATTTTAATGCTATTTTAATATAATGCTGGACCAGTTCAACATTTCTTCTCTGAATTATTCAGTGAATTATTCAGTCACATAACTTGTCTTTTTATTGGAAAAAAAAAAACGTAATTATAACCACATCAAGTTTTTTTAATTAAAAAATAATAGAATATTAGAAACAATATTAGAAAAAAGATAACACTTTATTTTAAGGTGTCATTGTTACACGTTACATGTACTTACTATTATAATAAGAATTAATTATGCATAATTACATGCAAGTAACCCTAAGCCAAACCCTAATCCTAACCCTAACCATATAGTAAGTACATGTAGTTAATTAATATTACTCAGTACTTAAATGTATAATTACAGTGTAACAAAGACACCTTAAAATAAAGTGTAACCGAAAAAAATATTGGAAATAATGATAAAAAAACAAGTAAATTGCATGTAAATTTGTATGTTGCATGTAACTTTTTTTTGTTTTGTTATTTATTTTTTATTTTTTTTGCATCTTGGTGTTTCCACCCTGCATTTTTTAATGCAATATCTCAAAACTCACATAAAAATCTGTGGGTGGATGCAGGATGTGTAACTGGCTTACATGTAAACTTTCTTCTTAGTCAACACTAGTGTTAGAACTAATTGATTAGTCATATCAACATATAATGGAATACCACATCACATCTTTACAAATAATATCAGAAAGTATGATTAAGCTTATTTGATATTCATAACGAGTGTTACGTTTCAGCCTGTTGCGGCAACAACAAAGCCAGCACTAATTTCACAGTTTCGCTATGACTTTTGCATATAATACTGCTTATTTTTTTTCCAATAAAGAATAACACTGACTACATGCAAACTATCATTCCTAAGCTCAGGGAGAATCCCATCATCTCATTTGACTCATCTGTTTCCTACTCTATGGGGTGTCATGGTTATCCTTCACTCTTTTGAGTCTAAATCAAAAACAGATGAACAGAGAAGATATATCACCCATACGCGTTGCTTAAATGAAAAAGATGAAGATCATGTCCACTGTTACAGAGTGAAACAGAGGTTAGTGGGAAGAAACCTGGCTACGTACCATTTTATATTCTTTCCATGTTCTCTGGAAGTCCACGCTACCATCTTCACGTCTTTGGATCACGGTCCAGCCTCCCCCCGCAGACTCCATGTTGCAGTACACCTGTTTGGAAACAGACATGCACATCACACACACATATAACAAAGAGTGAAAAATGTAAGGGGGTCTGAATACTTTCCGTACCCACTGTATATACAAGGACAGAAATGCGGCAAGCCATTTATCTTGACCTTATGGATCTGTATATCCTTATAACAACAACAGATACCCCCATTAGCTTAGTGACCTCTCCAAACAGTGATTAGTGGAGAGGTCAAGTAGCAGGCCTGAGATCAAAGCTGTGGCACACAGGGACACCTGGCTGTAATCTAGCACATTGGGTAGAAAGCAGTGGTCACCTTATACACACCCAGCTGAACACACACACACCAACCTGGTTGCAATTAATCCAGTATCGGTGGCTGGAGCAACACCAAAACCAGAAATTCAGGGACAGAATATGTACATTCACGGATGCAGCCTTTTTCACACACATTCATGTGATAATGTGCACTTCTACCTCACCTGACCCTTAAAAATGACTTTTGTTGGTGTCTACATAATAGCCATTTTGATTTCTGACTCAAGCAAAATGAGCACATTTATATGTTACCACATGTACACTAGCACATTTTTAGGCTACTTGACAAAAACGTATACAATGCATCCTGTGTGAAGCCAATACTGTATGACTTGCAGAACTCAAAACAAGATAATTTGAAGTTTCTTGGTTTTCTCGAAATCTCTTATTTTGTGTTCCACACAAAAAATACCTACAGTCATACAGTTTTTGGACAATATGAGCATTAATAAATGAAGACAATTGTCATTTTTGGGGGGTTGAACTATTATTTAATAACCTCTAAATGCTTCCTGATGTTATACAGAAAAATGTAGCTCTCAACTGGACAGCCAATTGATCAAAAATTGGCTGTAGGTCTGTTCTGATAGCAAGAAAACAATGCTAAATGAAAATAATAATTAAAAATGAATTAAAATAATAAAAACTTAAAAGATGTAAAACGTAGTAAATAAAGCGGTACATAAATAAATAAATGCAGCCAATTTATTTACTTGCAGCCAAGTAAATAAATAAATGCAACCAATGTTGCAATTACTTTCAATTCTATTTAAAATAAAATAAGCAGTAAAAGAAATTAAAAGTGCAAAAAATAAAAAAACATAAAAAATACATCAAATGAAATTAAATATAAAATAAAATAAATTATTCTTTAACTGTGTGCGATCTCATGTGAAATTTTGTGCTCTGCTTGATATTATGCAGGTATGATTTTTATGTGACTTCTGCGTTTTCTTTTCTGTGCCAAAGACAGAGGACTTTAAGGTATCATTTGGGTCACCACTTCATGACAACTGTAAAATCTCGGTCCTGAAACTTCTCAAATTGTGCCATTGCGTTTACCTCTTGACATTGTATTATTCCAGCATAGCTGATCTGAAATCACAATTCCTACCTTTTTAGTCTCTTGTGGGCTAATGTTGATAGTGTAAACTCCATTTTTCTGGAAACCCGCTTGGTAGAGGTCGGCACAGTCCCGGTACTTCCTCTCCTCATCAGCTTGCTTTGTGCTGTTTGGCACCACTAAATACACAAAGAAAACCCTGTTAGAAACAGCAAAAACATAAACGAGCAGTGGAATAATAAATGGAGCTGTTTATATTGGTACTCATACATCAGAAAACGTCTGTGGATCTGCCCCCTTTGAATAAATAAAACAATTTCCACTCACTCTTCTACACAGCATGACCGAGCCTCATATTCGGCCAAACAGAACATGTCAACATTGTGACTTCCATTTCAACAAGACAGCAATAATATAGACAAACAGCCTAATGATATTTTAACAAACCCCTCAAATCTTGGCAGGTGACAGCTATTTGTCGAGACCCACTGGGCTGTGCAACAGTTTAATCCAAAATAATTTACATCAACCTCCTTGAATTTAATAAAAGAGGGTTTAAGGTGGAATGTTCTGGACCTGGACCAGAAACAGCTCCTAAAAAGGAATCCTATACGTATGTATAGAAGAGGATTATTTATAAATACATAATTGTGATTGACAATGAGTATACAGTATTTATTTCTTTAGCTTCTGCCAGCAGGCCTACATGGAGGGATGTGTAAAAAGCTGTCCGCACTTAATATCTGTTTCATGTTACAAACCCATTTAAACTATGTAAGCATAGCAGAAAAATACACTTCTGTACAATATCAGAACTAATAATGTTGAAAAATATTGCACGCTGTGGAATAAATCACATCCTGAGTTAATGGAATAAATAATACACAGTCAAATTCAAAATATTGTATCAGTTTTCATGCAGTATTTCAAATCTGGCTAGAAATATTTTGAAATTACAAAGAATAGCAAGGACTTCCAAGTTCTCTTGTTTTATCAACATGATCTTCTTTCAGTGGCTGACATATTTCTAAGTGTGAAAGTCTTTTAATCAAAGTGCTGATCTCCAGCTCTCAGAGAGGAGCGGCTCGGCTCTGACAGACCTCTCCAAGCCAACAGCTGCGTCTCTTTCCATCTGCAGACAATTACGGCGCCAATATTTTGAAACCAAGCAAGAGTCTGCGGACAAAATACTACAAGCTATAAACGTCAAGTTCCTGTTATAACAAGTGGTTTATATTTACCCACCGTGTCCTAGTTATATAGATGGAAATTCCTTCCGATTCCTCTCTCTTTTTTTCTTTCACTGCTAAAGACCGCATCTCAGTTTTCACACTATTGTTGTTTCTGTTGGGACTATTTAAGAAGAGGAGATGTCACTGCTAAGAGAGGCATGTCAGGGATGTTTAGGCAGAACTTTGATCCCTGTCGCGGGACGGAGGGCTTGGGCGGATAACCCTTCATTCAGGGATATTATTCCTAACGCTTCAGGAAAGGATTGAGTGTCAGCGACAAGGATCTCCCGCTGTGACAGGTTGACAGAGGGGAACTCGCACTGCAGCGTCTAACACAACAAAAACCCAGCTGTGTCAGACAACGGCAATTTACCGCTTATAGCAAGGAGCTGAAAATGGCAGGACTGGAGAGCAGAGCAACAGACAAGTTCAATCCGAGGAAGGACAAAATACAACGTTGATAAAAGAAAATAAAGCCTAATGTTTATTACTGTACATGCAAATACAAATATAAGGAAAAACATGTATAAACATGATTAAATAATAAAATAAATGACATGATGCTCATTATTGCACACTTAAATAAATATATATAGCAAAATGAAATATGATTAAAAAGAATAAAATAAAATATAATAAAAAAAATAATAAAATAGCCTTTCTGTAGTTTAAATGGAAGAGTATGACACTAGCAATGCCAAGGTCATTGGTTCAGTTCTGTTCAAAACCTGAAATAAAATGTGCATCATGAATGCAATGGAAGTCACTTTACATAAAAGTGTCTGCCAAATAAATAAAAAAAAAAGAATAAAATAAATAAATAAAATAAAATAAAATGAAATGAAATTAAATGAAATTAAATGAAATTAAATCCTAGTGCTTATTCTCGTACATTCGAATAAAAAAAATGATCATGATTATTCAAGTTATTGTAAAGAGTTACAAAATATTTTAAAATGACTAGGGTTTCTCTTATGTTGAATTTGGAGTTTGGTTCTAACCGATGGCAAGAACTACACTGTGATCTTTGCTCGTCTGAATGATCAGGAAAAGCTTTACATGTAAATCTTAGCTAAACTGTGGTAAATTGAGCTATTAAACAGCTTGTGTCCTGGCTCAAAAAAATTATAACCACAATATTTATTCACATTAAAATTCTCGGTGGTTCAGTTGGGACTTTTGTTTGGAACAAGTTTATGTGAAAAGAACATCCAAGTAGAGTGATTTTATAAATCAGAATTCTCCACACGCTCGCAGACACAAAACAAAGTTTAAAATAAGCAAGAACTGAAAATCCCAGTGCGGTGTGTTGGCGAAGCGAAAACTCAAACTACTGCACTGCATATTTATATAAACAACTGAAACGACAAAGTCTGATTCTTTCAAATGGACTGAGAAAGCATGAAAATGATGGCCACCAGCTGAGCGAGCAGAGTATTTTTTAAAAGCATTCCCTAAGCCATAAACCATTTTAATCATAATGTGTGCCTAAACCCAAAAATCATATTTTGACATATTACCTTTTTATATTTACATGCAGCACTGAGTCATAGCCTGTCCCTAGAGAACTTAATTTGGAGACTGATTAATTTGGAGACTTAATTTGATTTTAATCAATAAAAATGATTGATGCCAATGAGTAAATAATAATTAGCAAATAGGGATTTATTACAGCCATCCAAAGGGGAGAACAGCTATATCTAATAATGCAATCTAATGATGCAAGTTACGCTTATATTATATTTTTTCATAATAACCCTTAATACTGCTTCAAATAATATCCAATAATATTTTTTACAAATAACAGCTTGGTATTTATGAACTCACTACAATCTAGCAACATCAAAGATGCTGTATGTCTGAAACCATCATATTTCTTCTATTGACAGAGGTCAAGTAAATATCTACAGCGGATCTAAATATTTATAATTAATTATAACTAGTTATGATTAATTATTCATATTTCCCTTATGAGCTGATTCGCTACAACGCACATGGTGAGGTAAACTGTGCTAGTTAACTTGCAGAGAAGTTCAAATATTTAGGTACATGAAGGTTAAGCACATTAAACAATGTCATATTCATTTTTGAATGAGAAAAGCAACATGATAAACAGTGCTCACTCTCTTTTTTTTCTCCCAAAAAGGCAGTTTAGAGCTTTGCTAGAACATTGTTTTGCAAATTTAGTGGAGTCATGATTTCAGACAGACAATCTAAGAGACCTACGGTGCCTTCCTTGCCACCTATATGGACGGGTCCTCCCACAGTCATTAAGTTTGATGAATTCAGCCAGAGGCCAGAAAAATGACCTCTACATCACTTTGGAACTGGACAATGGAACAAAGGGCTATTTAAAATCTCCATTTATCATAACTTTAGTAATTGTGCACAATTATACTTGCTTGTTAAAATCACCAAGAAATCATGTTATGGGTCCCACCTTACCATTACGCCAAACCACAGTGAACCTAAACTGTATTTTACACGCTCAATTGACCCACTAAATGAACCCAATTGTGAGATTTTATTTAGGTTTTACGTCCAGGCACAGATCAAAACCAAGCTGGAATCAAAAATGGTTTCATTTAGTGTGACTGGCTGATGTACAAATGGGAACGTCTAAATCCAAGAAGCTGCAGGGTGTTCCAACATGTGCTGAGATACTTTCCTGTGTGTGTTCTCTTCCTGGGGTACTTGAATATTTACTGTCAGATCATAAAAAAATAAATAAGCATTCATTTCATAACTTAAATTTACAAATGTGGGACCTGGGATACCTTCAAAGCAATGACTACATGTTCAACAAATAATTAAACTAGAACAGAGCAGTAGATGTCAACCATAGTTACACAAACCCAAAAGTTTGGGGTCAGTAAGATTTTTTTTAAATTAAAAAAAATATATATTTTTATTCAGCAATGATGCATTGATCAAAATTTACAGCAAAGACATTTACAATGTTACAAAAGATTTGAATTTCAAATATATACTGTTTTTCTTTCTTTTTTATTCAAAGGCCTTGTTGAGCATAAGAGACTTCTTTCAGAAACATTCAAAAATCTTAATGACCCAAAACTTTTGAATGGTAGAGTAAGTGAAACACAACGAAACTTGGTAAATATTGCTTCATGTTGTTCTAAACTCATATGACCTATGTTCTTCATAGGAACACTAAAGAATAAGTTTAGCAGAATGTCTGAACTCTCCATATTTCAATTCTGCCATATCCATATGATCCTGAAATTTAACTAATTATTCGCTGAAAATCTTGTCTTGCCTCTGGTCACCATTCACTTCCAATGAACGGAAAAAAAAGAAGCTTGCATGAATACAGTCTTATAAATAGCTACTTTTGTATTCCAAAGAAGGTAGAAAACAGGTCACATGGGTTTCAAAAGACATGAATGTGAGAGGTTTTCATTTTTTGATTAAATTTAACTAGCTTAACAAGCATGGCTTCATGAGAAAGACCATGTTTGTTAACCAGTATTTTTTGCTGGTAAACAGCATGGCTTTAATAAACAAAACTGTCTGATTTTTACAGCGTGAAATGAAACCATTCTCATTTTAAGGTCAAATCAAAACCCAAAAGAGAAAAAGCCTGCAACAGGAAGTAGAGTTGCTTTTGTGCCCTCACAGAGAGACAGAAGCTCAGGAGTTTGAGTCGACTCCATGACCTGCACAGTCCCATCTCAGACATTTAAGGTAAATTTTCTGTGACCACAGAGATGTGGGGCAGACGTCGGATAGACATGGGGCCAAGAGGCCACGCTGGGGTCGCAGCGGGGGGAAACGAGGGTAATGAGTTCACTACACTGACTCCTGCTGGTGTGAAGGCAACCATGAGGGTTAGCGGGAAATCGCCAATCCCAGATCACTGCGCTGGGGCTACGTTAAGTCTGGCCTGTAACTCAATCAGGGGCTGTTTGACATTTCAGTCAACTGTTAACCACAGGCAGTGTGCTGAAGCGTGATAAGCCACATCCGTTGAGGTTCACAGCACTGTCTGGCTAAATGTGACGTTTAACCAGAAAACAACACATTTCACACCTACCAGGAAGAAGCTTTTCTCATTGATAACAAGCTATTTTTGTCTAAAAATTAGTTTTGTTTCACTTCCTGTTTGACGTGCTGCATGCACCATTTTTTTTTTTGTTCAGGGCGCCACTGGTGGTCCTGGCTTGCTTGGTGAAACAGGTGAGATAATATATGACCAGAAAAAGCAAAAACACTAAATAAATTAACAACTAAGCTTGAAAAAGGACATCTTTCAAGCAATAAATAAATTTTTAATTTAAATAAATAAATACATTTCAAAAAGTAGTATTTATTTATGAATCTATATGAACCAAGGACCAAATTCTCCCATGACAAACAAATAAATATAATTTTCTTTCTAATAATAATATGCATAACTTAAATACTTTCCATGAACAAATCTGTGCAAAAAATCTGATCTGTGCTTACATGCTGTACCACCGTCCTTCGCGCAGAGGCTGAGCAGGTTGCGTACGGTGTCCACCAGGTCCTGCTGTTGTCTCTGCAGGGCGGTGCTGTTACTGGTCGTTCGACTCAGCTGAGCCTCCAGCTCCCGGATCACTGAGCTCTGCCTGCTAACCAGCGCCTGTAGACTGCTCTTCTCCTCCCGCAGGGCCTCCAACTCCTCTCTGTGCCTGTCCTCCATCTCCTGCATTTTTACCTCCAGAAACCTGAGCAAAAATGATGGAAAGCCATAGTAGAAAAAACAAGAACAGGATGGCTAAAAGTAAAAAAATACTAAAAGTAAAAATGATGGGAAATGTAACAATTTAAAGCAGTGTTCCTTCAAGTATGGGTCAAATCGGGCCACATACTCATAAATTTGGGTTACAATATTTTCAGCCAAAAAAATCATTGTTACAGCAATCAGTGTAACTACTATAAAACCCTTAAATTAATATGGAATCTCCTTCAAAGTCAAGTCATTTTTATGTGTTTTAAGACTGTGGTGACCAGTTTTTGGCAGAAACTAGTTTCCATGGTAAATCTTAGTCAAGGTTTACACAACACAGCATCAAAGCATCATATCAATGGCAGTTTTATTCAAACTTTATAGTGTTTATTACATTTTACCAGTTACAATGAATAACTTTTTTCTTACCTACAATTTGACTGTGTTTGTTAAAATGTTTTACTTCAAATGTTCTATGAAACAATAAGCATTTTTTCTTCATTGCTATTGCTTTTAGTCATGAAAAGCAAATAAATGCACTGAGAAAGATAACATTGATATATCATATTACATGCTTTGTACATGTGGCTCACAGGTAAACAAAACATCTTTTATGTGTCATCATGGGCAAAAAAAAATGTAATGAAAAACTTCATTAAGGTTTGACTATATGATGATACTGTATTTATGTGTCAGTATTCAAAGGCAGAAGAAATGGAGGTCGTTACAGCTGTAGTAAATATTGATATGAATGTAGCCAATATCCATAATTTACACAGCATACAAACAAACAAAGTTCATCTTACAGCTTTGAGCATTAGTGAAAGTCTAAAATGGATCCAAGCCTTAAATCTGCGCTGTACATCTTGGAAACCTGATGCATGCTGGGGTGGATTCACCAGCTTATTAAAGCAAAATTCAGTCCACATAAAGAACTTTGAAGAAATGCAAAATTAATTTTAGATTGAAAGAGGAGAAAGACATAACATCAATCTATATTATAGGATGAGTAATTATATCAGCACTGGTAATGAAAACGCTAGACATAAACACATTTTCAGATTTAGATAAACGCATAGAGGGATATGAATGCTTGTGTGCTTTCAACAACAGCTGGGCTCAAAGCAGAGAGATCACTGGGAATTAAACCATCATTTTGACAGTAACATGCATGTCCCATCAGAACAATCAATACATAGAAAATTGGAAAGTGTTCCTAAAGCTTTGCATTGCAAAATTCATCTTCACAGAGGACAAAGTTTAACGCCGGATCAGGGGACATCACTCATGTCTTGGCAGGTTCTGTTGCACTGCACCATATGGGACCAAGCTAATGTCTGAGAGCTTGTGTTGTCAAGAATTGAAAATAATTTAGTGTAATGATCTGTATTGTGGTTCTGGCATAAAAATCTATATTTCCTAAAAATTACAAGCGAGTGAGATTTGAACATTTGTACTGGCAGATTAAACAGCAGCACAGTGAGACAGCTTAAGCAGGGTCCCTACTGTAGCTCTGAAATGTTTTTTTTTGTGGCTCAGATTTTTTTTTTTTTGTGTGCAGTGTTGGAGAGTAACAAATTAAAAGTAGCAACGCTAATAACTTAATATTATGGATAATTACACACTAGACATTTATGGAAGTCTTTTTTTATATAAATAAAATAAATATTTTGTCCAACCCCTTATATATACAATTTTATATATTTCAATTTTGTATATTAGTGTGTGAGAAGTGGTGTCGGAGTGGGAGGTTTACCCATTCTTGTCATGGATCTTGTTGATTTCATTTATCTGTATCATAAGTTCTTTCTCCAGCTTGTTGGTGGATAGTGAATTCTCCAGCAGCTGAATTTCCAACCTTGATGTCTGATTTAAAACCTGAAAACAATAACATTCCAATAAAAATACAGTAATCCTTCCGCAAAAACACAGACCTTAAAACCATTAAGTAAGTTAATACTAACTGAGCAGAAGTCATAAACAGCACCGCTATACCGCAGTACCATAGCACTTAGGAACAGTTATTCTCAACCTCAACCTCTTATTTGACAAATCAGCAAAACACAACTTTACTGCATCCCTCTGCGTCTCATTGAGGCACACAAGTCATAAAGAGATTGAGCAACAAAAACATTAGCATGATACTTAAAAAGAGACTGTCTAATGCAGCACTAGTGCTTTTCTTGGCTGTATTTGAGCCGTATTAAAGGGATACATAGAAAAAAGTTTGTTCGCTTAATGGAGCATGAAATCGATCCTGGGACGAACATACCTGTGTCTCGACATCGGTTAGCTTGCGCGTCTGCTCAGCTGTTTGGGAGAGAAGACTGGTGCCCATCTCTAATATGGCCGCCGTGTGGTTGTGAACAGCACTCTGTTGTAACTGCACTATCTCTGTCTTCATATTGTCTTTGATGTAGTTCTCAATCTGTGGTGACAAGCAAAAAGACCATGTTAGAAAAGATCCATTGAAATCGTCGTAGTTAAGGCATGTCTATGAATGTCTTTCCAGTTAACAAAAATATGTTCTAAGAATGCTTTGCTAACGTTCCCGCTAAGTTATGAAAAAGTTATTTCTGAAAGTTCTCTGAACGTTTAAAATGTCCAGTTTTTTTAAATTTTGTAAAAACACTTTTTTGCTTGGTTAAATGAATTTTAAGTGAGCATTCCATTTTATCATTTGACAAACATTAGTTCCATGAATGATGTACAAATAACATTTTTAGAACATTATTAAAAACCATATGACTTTGAATGGACATTCTATTAACAAAAACGTTTGTTCATACCTTTGAGAGACCTCATACCTTTCATACAGCTAAAGTTCTGAGAACATTCTGTGTTAGCTGGATTTGCACCATTTAACCACATAATCAGTCTGGCATTTATTTTAAAGAAATTTATCACAAGTAAAAAAAAAAAATTAATTAAAATAAAAAATGCACAGAATTGAAAATTGTCAATTTTAAATGACATTTAAAATGGCAAAAAAGCCAAAACTAAAGTTAAAAAAGGAGGAGAATCAAGCTCAGATGTCAACGTGACCTCTGAAGCCTGAAATAATCGACACTCCAGTGGCTGTAAAATCTGTTCAGAGGTAAAACACCCTTAACTTGACAACTCCAACAGTCCTAAAGACACTTTAACACCCAGAGCACATGGAGAGTTTGACAAACTTTTTAAGAGGCCAATAAAATGAAAGGAGACACCATTTCAGCACAAGGACACAGGGGTAATCAAACCCATCACAGTTATGACTTCCTTTAAAAAAATTAAATAAACACACAGTGACTCTTTAAAGAAAGGATATTTCCATGTTGGCACAATTTTAAAGCAATTTCTTATCTTAGCCTCTTCATGATGACCTGCAGCGGCTCAGTTTTAAATGAACTTGAACAGAGCAGTAACACAAATTCTAGAAGAGTCAGTCTTAAAGGTAGGTGGAAGCAGATGTAGGTCGTTTGTTCAGAGAGGAAGAGATGTAGATATCTAGCTACAGGAGACGCTTGGGTTTATCATGAAGGCTTTCATTCTAATCTTCTAGCTGGAGAGATGACAAGACCAGAACAAGCTTTAGAAACACAAAGACTACTTCTGTTGATTAATCCTCAAGAGATGACCACTGACACTGAGGTATATATATATATATTTATTCAGTATATTAAATGCTTTCTATATATAAATATATAATTGTAGAAAAATCTAAAATATAATTCAAATTTTATCGGTCATCGCATGACAATTTTCTGCTTATTATCAGCAATAATTTTAATATCAGTTCATCCCTATGCAAAACTGTCCAGCATGCTTCACTCTTCAACTTTTTCAAGCTGTGAGGTGCAACTGGTTCACATGTACATCAGGACACGTCACCAAGTGAAATCTATACACCCTGATGCGATGTGTGATGGAAAATGTCTGGCTGCAAGACACTTCAGCAAAATCGACAGTGACAACAGAGTCGCCTACTCCATTTTTTCCACGATTCCAGCGGGCCGTGTTGCTCCACTTATTACATCATGAATGATCCCATGTGAATCCATTGAAGAGAGCAGACCTACAGGGAGCCAAATTTTAACAGGACTCCATGATTTTTCAGACTGCTTGTCCTGTTCAATTACAGTTCAAGGACCTGATTGTCACCATGCTGTGGTTTTATGGGTTTCAATGGCATTTCAGTGAACAGCTTTATCATATTTATTGCTGCTTTAGTCATTCCATCAAGGTTGCTTTGTTTCGTATAGTTCAAATCAAGGAGTGTTGTTCAGCAACAAAGAGCCAAACTCAGCATGCACTATAAGCCTAACGAATCACTTGGCACAGCAAAGCATGTTTGTTTAGAAAATAGAAGTTGCGGTTGAATAAGAGAAATCGTCTGTAATTTCCAAGTTTGGAGCCCTTCAGCTTATGACTCTATGCAGAGATAAAAAATAAAAAAAGTTGTGATTGAGATATGAAGTCATCGTGATATAGATATTACAATATGAAAAACAAAAAAGGAGAAACCAAATGAAAGCGTGTGGAAAGCTCTCTCTTCACTTGCCAACATGTACGCCAAACAGTTGTGAACACACAGTCAGAAACACAGAAATTCAACCTGTTACTGCTTTAGCCACTAGCAATCTGTCATGTAGAATTAAGATTGCAGACTAATATTCCTTCTTGGCAGTGATTATAAAGCCAATGCCGTTGTTTCGATTACTATGTAATAGGTGATTGTGAAGCAAGTTATACAGATACAAGATACTCTTTACAATAAACAGCCAAAGCTTGATGGAATTGATTGGAAGGAATACAAAAGACCTATAACACTGCAGGCATTAGACACATTTTAGCTGCAATTCGATCAGTAGTTTGCTCTAAAAATGACATTAAGCTTCGCAATCTGGGTCTGTGTCTTCCATTTAGCTCTCTCTATGGGTAAAGTGTTTGACTCTAATCCAGTTTAAGATGCAACGGAGGTTTGGACTCTGAAACAATGTTGGCCGAAGCTTTGAGAGTGAATTAAGTCACCTTCAGAAGGGTGTGGGTGCTATTCTGGTGTCCTGGAGAAACATTAGCCCAGAGATCCTTTGCTTTGACTTTCTGAGGGAATTTTGCTTGTGTCATGCTCTAAACTAGCGGGTGTCCTGCATGGAACAAAGGAAGGAGAATCAAGATTACACAAACAGAAACATTGTGTAAAAAATATCAGAGGAAGCAGTAAAGGGCTTTAGTGGGTGTATGGTTGACGCTTGGGTTTATCATGAAGGCTTTCATTCTAATCTTCTAGCTGGAGAGATGACAAGACCAGAACAAGCTTTAGAAACACAAAGACTACTTCTGTTGATTAAACCTCAAGAGATGCCCACTGACGCTGAGGTCATTAGAGATGATTAGAAATTATTATCTGTGTTCATCACTTACCCTCATTTTCCAAACACTTATAACAGTACAATTAAATGTAAAAATATAATTATATGTAATAACAATTTCATTAATTTGATAAAAACATTTAAATTTGAACAAATGTTAATAAATTATTAGTGTTTTTAACTTAACGTTTAATTTACTGTTTAATAATTTAGTAACAATAAAACTAAAGTGTTAAATGTAAATATTTGTAATTATGCTCTAAACTAGCGGGTGTCCTGCATGGAACAAAGGAAGGAGAATCAAGATTACACAAACAGAAACATTGTGTAAAAAATATCAGAGGAAGCAGTAAAGGGCTTTAGTGGGTGTATGGTTATTTCCCACTTCCATTCACAAATAAACGTGCCTACCCAAAGACAACAGATGAGGTATAGAAAGAGAAATATCATGTTTTTTCAATTGGCTTGAGTCATTTAAAAGCATACTAGTGTTGGCAATGACTAATAAAATCAAATTTAATGATGAAAATGAACCTATGTTGAGCTAATGTTAAATAACAGAAGAAAAACACTGCATCTAATGGAGATAGAATGAGATATGTCACCTGCACTTTGTCTCAAAGACACATTCACACATGTGGGAGTTTGATCGAACAGAGTACGATCAAGTATAGGACCCCGTCGAACCCGTTGCACCTGGGGGATTGGCTTACATCTCACAGCTGCCCACCAGCAGAGGGTCATGCCAAATGAGTCAAGGTCAGCCATATCAGTGCTCAAAAATCTGACCTGAGAGAAGTCACGTCTATATCGATATCACTATGCCGTTTAAAGCCGGCGAAGTTTGCCGCTTGACTTGCAGATTGATTGTGTTTATTTGCAAAGTGCACTGATGTGAGAAGGTGAACGGGGCAGCTCTACTGAGTGATGTTCAAGAGGCCCAAATTTAAAGGGATAGTTCACCCAAAAATGAAAAAATACCCCATGATTTACTCACCCTCAAGCCATCCTAGGTGTATATGACTTTCTTCTTTCAGACGAATACAATCGGAGTTATATTTAATGTCCTGGCTCTTCCAAGCTTTATAATGGCAGGGAATGGGTGGTATTATTTAATAGTCCAATAGAAGTCCAATAAACTGCATCCATCCATCTTAAAAAGTGTCCCACACGGCTCCAGGGGGTTAATGAAGGCCTCCTGAAGCAAATCGATGCATTTTTGTAAGAAAAATATCAATATTTAAAACTTTATAAACCGTAATCTCTAGCTTCCACTAATGTAGTATGCACGTTCACAATAGAAGACCATTCCGGCGGATGACGTAGGCGTAGTGTAAGCTCCGGTGAGAAGTGACGAACACGGAAGTGCAGAGAGCAAAACAAAACACCGGTCACAAATTAGAAGTACAAAACGAGGATTTGTAAAGAAAAATGTCAGAGGATTTCGATATAAGCCAAGAGGAGACTTGTTTTCCTTTGTTAAACAAAGGAAACTTTGCTTCCTTTGCTCCTGTAAACAAACCTTGGTTCTTGCGAGACTAGCATATTCTCACCGGATCTTACGCTACGCCTACATCCTACGTCATCTGCTGGAACGCGACTCTCCCATGTACGCACATACTACAGTTAGCAGAAGCTAGAGATTACGCTTTATAAAGTTTTAAATATGGATATATTTCTTACAAAAATGCATCGATTCGCTTCAGGAGGCCTTCATTAACCCCCCCGGAGCCGTGTGGGACACTTTTAATGATGGATGGATGGATGGATGCAATGGATGGAGTCCTTCAGAAAAAAAGGAAACACTCCTTCCCAGAATCATAAAAATACACATTACTCAAACTCTGGAGGTGACAAAGGGGTTTTACCCATTTAGAGAGCCATAACACCCGACTTGCTTAAAGAGCCACTAAATCACCCGACTGTGTGCTGAAGAAAATCACCCAACAGAACAAAATATCTTCCTAACTGCTAGTTGGCACAGGACTGTAAATGTTTAGGGGTCTGTAAATTACAGGACGGGTCACATGATGAACACTGAGGTCAGTGATAATGACTACGGCTGGTGCCGTGACGCCAACATCTGCTCTCTTACTGCTGTATTAGCACTATCAGCCCTGTTTCTGTCCAAAATGGTTTATGGGAGTTTATGAGAGGTCAAAACACTGTTATGAGACTGTTAATGCAAAAACAATCTGTTTAAATAAACAATAAACTACAATAATGTCTATGTTTGATGCAACAGACATGATAAATTGTATACTCAAGAATCTTGAAAGACAATGCATTTGTAGAAAAATTTCTGTTCGAAATGAGATTTTTTTTCTCTGTAAAGCATTCAATAACACACAGTGAGGACTGAGGCTATAAATCAACATCAACATATAATCATATATATATATATATATATATATATATATATATATATACACACACACAGGTATATATACACACATAATACATATAAATATAAACATATATACATATATATATATATATATATATATATATATATATATATGTATATACACACACACACAATTTATTCATGTGATGCAAAGCTGAATTTTCAGCAGCTATTATTCCAGTCTTCAGTGTCACATGATCCTTCTAAAATCATTCTAACATACTGATTTGGGGCCCAAGGAACATTTATTATTATGATTAATGCTGAAAACTGTTGTGCTGCTTAATATTTTTGTAGAAACAGTTATTATTTTTTTTCATTTTGAATAGAAAGCTCAAAAGAAAAACATTTATTTAAAATATAAATTTTTTGTAACATAATAAATATTTTTTACTGTCACTTTTGATCAATTTAATGCAAAATTTCTGATTAATTTTTCTTTCTGAATGTTTTGCAAGTCATTCCAAACATCACAACATCATAATGTACAGTATAAATGAGCATTAGACAATGGAAAAGTTATTTTAAATATAACAACAGTGGAAATGAGCATGCACAATTGAATATCCAATTTTGGCCGATAAATGTAAAAAAAAAACTCTAATGTTGTCCGCTAACTCATATGGCGCCAATACATATTGCATTGTTACAAGGTAAAGTGTGATGCATCACAGCATTTGGGGTTAAGTTCAACCTGGTCAAGTGAGGTCTCACAGGGAAAACCCTGGGCTGAACCTGGTTTATTTCTTCTGTCTTGTTCTGAGTGGTACAGCAAGACCCTCTGACGCTTGTGGCTACTCGGAAGAATAATTGCTGCTTCTGTAAATTAGCATCCATTACTACTGCATCTGTAATTAGGTTAGCAGTACACTCAGATTGTCATTTAAGATAAGATAAGTTACTGCAAAGCTAGAATTTACTCAGCGGTCACGTATACACAAGTTTTGTTTTGCGGAGTGTCTATATGATCTTGTGTAGCAGCAAGTTATATAATGCAGTTGGAGTGTTAGGCAGATGTTGTGATGTAATATAAAGCCGGGCTCACAGTTAACCTTTACAACCTCAGTCCCCAGGGTTAGTTTACAGACATTCATTTAATCACAAACTTTCCTTCAAGGAACATACACTCTCTCTCTCCCACACACAAAAAAACACACTCAAGCACACCATGTGAAACATTCACAGAGAAATATATAGCTTGTTCTCTCTCGCAATATGAAAGCCACATTCTTGCTCCTTGCAATTCAATATCATCTTCTAAAGCTCAAAGAGTTAGAAGACACCTATGGTAAATATTGAGATACTGTATACTACTGTTCAAAAGATTTTTTTTTCAGCAAGGATCACAAAAAAGTGATCAAAGTGACAGTTAAATATTTGTTTTAAATAAATACTGTTCTTTTAAACTTTCTATTCATCAAAGAATCTTTAAAAAAAATTATCACAGTTTCCACAAAAACAATAACGATTTCTGAAGGATCATGTGACACTGAAGACTGCTGGCTGCTGAAAATTCAGCTTTGCCATCACATGAAAAAATTACACTTTAAAATATGTTAAAATAGAAAACAGTTATATAATAATATTTCACAATATTACAAACAAAGACAGCTTTGGTGAGAGTAAGAGACTTTCAAAAACAATTTTTTTCTGGATTTACTTCATGTTGTTTCTAACCCAAATGACTTTCTTTCCTCCATACAACACAAAAGCAAATGTTTAACAGAATGTCCAAGCTGATTTTGTATTTACAAGAATAGGGACCATAGATGTC
This sequence comes from Sinocyclocheilus anshuiensis, assembly GCF_001515605.1. Taxonomy (NCBI): domain Eukaryota; kingdom Metazoa; phylum Chordata; class Actinopteri; order Cypriniformes; family Cyprinidae; genus Sinocyclocheilus; species Sinocyclocheilus anshuiensis. The sequence continues at coordinate 80,759 of NW_015544192.1, read as the reverse complement.
AAGCTAAATTTTTAGTGAACAGCGTTAAATTTTTAGTTAGAATAAAAAAAAAAAAGCATTTTGATCTCACACAAAGATAAATGAACAGAAGATGACATGAAATACTGTATAGTGCATGAGTCTCATGGACCACTTATAATGTTTTTAAGGTGCATTCGTTGTCTTTTTGGAGTCTGACAGGCACTTTCCCAATCCAAGTTCACTGTATTGAAAGCAACATGAACATTCCTCAAAACTTTTCCTTCAGTGTTATAGGAAAAAAGAAAGTCATATGTTCGCAACAACATCGACCCTTTAATATGGAGCTGTGTAGATGGACAGTTTGCATAGCTAGGGAATGATTCTAAGCTTGATTCATCCTCGGAAAGTGTGACTACCATAAACCAATGAAAACAAACCAATCAATTTGCCACAGATGGCAAATGGATCTGGATTCAAATGTAATCATTTTACTAAATTATATTTATCTGCATACTTCGAAGGTTATATACGCAATGTAAATCTAAACCAACCATCTCCCAAACAATTTAAAGCAGTGCCTGGGTGCCATGGCACAGTCAGCCATGTTGTAATTTCAGTTTGTCAGCTGCAAAATGTTCAAACATAACATTTTGAGAACTGGTATATTCCCAGCTGGAGTTGTTTTGTATTACAAATCCCTGAGATATTTGGGGTATATTTGGGTCCCCCGTTAAAGAGCTCCAGCCAGCCTTGATATTTAAATTCCAATAAAAAAAAGCTCTCATTTTAATGCGGTAACCTTTGATTGTTACGTAAGTAGGCTACTAATTTCTGTGTCAGATGTGGTTTGAAACTTTAGATAGAAATCTAAAACATAATATGGTTGTTTTAAAACAATGAAGAGGTTATATTAAAGTCTGTGGAGGGTATTGAACTGCAAAATATTTAAGTAAAATCCAACAAGAAGTAAATGTATATGCTAACTGGATGCACAGAAACACAATATCAAAACAAAATCAACACTGGTCACAGCAGTCATCACAATCTAAACATATGACTTGAAATAAAGGGAAAAAGAAAAGGAAAAAAATACAAATCACACTTTACAGAAACAAAATGAGGTTTAGGAAAATATGACTAGGTGTCTCAGTGTCTTAACACACCTTTTCCTACCTTTGTAGTGCAATATGTCAGAACAATAACATTTGCACTATAACATTTAAATAAATAAACTAAATGTGTGTGTATGAGTGTGTGCGCGTGAAATTGTTAATATATATTACATTATTTTTAATAAACTGTTAATACACAGATACAAACAGTTAAAAAATATATTTATATAGCATACAAACTTACAGAAAATTTTCACAAACCACACAAATGTCTCATAATATTAGCAGTGATCATAGAAAATTAGTTCACCCAATGCAAATGCATTAAAATGAATTGATATATTCAAGATTACATTGCTTACCAAAACACAGCATGAACAAACAATGATGCCAAGAGGGATGGTAACTTTATCTGCACAAAGTCATTGCCAACTGAGGTTTTGTAGGGAGGATAGATCTCCTACTAGCACAAAGACTCAACTTTAAATAATGAAGCAACTCATCCATAATATCTTAATCATTGATCACCTTTTGGAAAGCACGAGCACTGTGTTCTTTCAACTCATTCATTTTCATCTGTCCAGACACCAAAGGCCATAGTAATTGATACGTTCTGTTCTATAAATACCACAAACATAGAACAAGAGCCCATCTGATGAGAGCACTGATGTGGTGCACAAAGCCCAATAAAGCATCACGCAAGCCCGACGTCAATGGAAGTTAACGAAAGCAAAAAGGAATTAATTTTCGATATCCTGTCTTAAGAACATGAAGTTACGTGCGGGACAGAAAGAATATGGAAAGGCTGTTTGCTTTGACTCAGTGAGAGATGAGAAGACAGCTTCCAAGAGAAATGTTTGCTTTTGTCTTTTTTGATTTTGGTAGCATGAAGGGGACATGTGCTTGTTATTATTAGCAATAAACTGTTAATGGATTTTTAGTGTCTGTCTAGACAAGCTGTAGAAGGATTAGTTGGTCTTTGTAAAGTACACTAGAACCCAATAAAATACAAAACAATACACGATACACAAATACAAAACAAAGGTGTTTCTTAAACAACAGGCAATAAACAGGCAATACGGTCAAGGGTTGATATTATTATAGGAATAACACTATATTTGTATACTTTTTAAAAATGTATTTCAAATTTCTTTTTTTTTTAATTATTGTTATTATTATTATTTTTTTTTACATTTGTTCACTCTAAAAAATGCTGGGTTCTTTTTTCTACCCAACTGCATCATATGTTGGGTTGTTTTTTCCAGTGCTGGGTAGATTTTGTGTAACCCAGCCTTTGAGTTAGTGGCTGGGTCAATCTCACTGACAGCTGAAACTATACACCCCTCTCCCTTCCTCCGACGAAACAACCCAGCGTGGGGTTACTTCAACCCAGGGGTGGACTTAGTGATTTGGGGGTCCTAAGCAAATTTCAGGTATGAGGCCCCAACTCAATAACTATGTGCTCTTTTACGCCTAACGCTTATTTTGCTCGCGCTCTCTCTCATAGTTTATAGTTTATTTACCCTTTCACAACTTAAGTAAATAATTAGTCAACCCGATGCTGTTCTAAAGCCATATTAGGTTACTTTTTTTTTTTTCGGATCACAAAAGAAGATATTATTAAAAAAAAATTAATTCAATGAATTGTAACATTCTTTAATCTTTTTACAAAAAGGATTCAAATGTCAAAAAAAATTATCCCATGCAACTCGTTCCGTATTCCAAGCTTTCTTAAGGCATACTGTATACGGCATAGTGAAAATCTCCTGTCATCGCATTCGTGGATTTGTATGAGTGTTCGCGCCGGTGAGCATAGGAAAAGCACACAAGCGAGTCAATTTGAAACATCAAGACAAATAAAATCATGACACGAAACGTCTCGGTTACGTATGGTAACCCTCGTTCCCTGAAGGAGGGAACGGAGACGTCACGTCGGTGACCGACGAATTGGGATATCGCTTCGATAGACCAATCTACTTCGAGTGTAAACTAAACGAGCCAATGCACATTGGCATGCAATTATTGTATATAATTACTCAGCGTGAGTATAATAAGGCAGCAGGTGCAATGCATACCAGGTTTTCGCTGAGGAGCTGAGCCGGCGACCCGGCCGCTCAGCGGTGGTACAGCAACCATGGCGACGGGACGTGACGTCTCCGTTCCCTCCTTCAGGGAACGAGGGTTACCATACATAACCGAGACGTTCCCTTTCAGTCGGTCACTCCGAGTCACGATTCACTGACGAATTGGGATCCCTACCAAAGCGCCATGGTGCTGCCCCTTCCAGTGCCCTGTGCGAGCCGCCTGCGCCCCTATCTGGTGTAGGCCGGGGCTCGGGACAAGTAGTTCCACTCACCATTTTTCCAAGCACTACCTTACTGAGTGAGATTGAATAACACTGGGAAAACGTACCCGCTCCACTTGGAACAGGGACGCTGCGGAATCCCCATCCTTCCCGAAGGAGTTTTCGGAAGCAAATACACATATAGCATACGTTCAGGTGTATAAGGAGAACTGGAAGTGATTGTTACCCTCTTGGAAAGGCAGAAGTCTGCCGGGGAAACACGGGCTCTATGGCTATACTGTGGACTATACACATACGAGAACCGCTTAGGTCTCAACATGGAACCCAGCCTTCCACGGTTCCCGCGGATTCATCGTGAAGACCCGGGGCCGGACGTTCCGCCGCGTCCGCTGCCGAGGGTGACGGAGGATCTCAACAGGGTCTACCATAGGACACTCTGGAGCAGTTTTAGCAAGCCGACACTAACCGGGGCCTCTCGGCGCCACTATCTGTTTGAGGTGAGAACACAGGAGGATACCGGCTCCACACGGAGGCTATAGAATCTAGCGACCGTGTTGGGGTCGCCCAGCCCACAGCGCCTCCGTAACAGACAAAGAGCTGGTCTGAGGTCCTGAAGCTTTGTGTCCGGTCTACGTAGCACCTTAATGCTCGGACGGGACAGAGCAAAGCCAGGGCTGGGTCTGCCTCCTCTGGCGGCAGCACTTGCAGGTTCACCACTTGGTGTTTGAAGGGTGTAGTGGGAACCTTGGGCGAAATTTGCTCTTTTTAGGAAATGCTCTTTTAGTGCTGAGGCGCACAGGGAAGATGGCCGCTTGCAACACGACAGGGGGTAGTGCAGCCTGAAGTTCGCAACCCACTCGACACTGCAACGACCACCGCTGATGCGCCATGTCGCCAACACAGAAAGCTTCCGAGAGCGTGCTGAACTCGTAGTTCTCGAAATGAATATGGAGCAGAACGATGTTGTCGCTCGGCTCCGAAGCGAAAAGCTGGTATGCATTGCACCTGCTGCCTTATTATACTCACGCTGTGATCAGCGGCAGCTGGATGCAATAATTGCATGCCAATGTGCATTGGCTCGTTTAGTTTACACTCAAAGTAGATTGGTCTATCGAAGCGATATCCCAATTCGTCGGTCACCTACGTGACTCGGAGTGACCGACTGAAAGGGAACACGATACTTTCTTCACTGAGGTTAATATATCAGTTCTGAGACAGTCAGACAGGATTCTACAGCCTAGAAAGTGCGCAGAGTGCTCCCTCTATAATCACTAAAAGCTGTCTAAAAGCACTTCCGTTCATCACGTGAGTGAACATTTGACGCTCTCCAGAACACAAATACACACTGGAGCGTTTGCCAAATATGTTTCATCAATATCAGTTGGGGCCCCCTGATCGGCGCTTACCTCGCTTATTGGTTAAGTCCACCCCTGCTTCAACCCAGCTGCGGGCTTTTTGCGTCCTCTTCAGGGGAGAGCGCCACCGAACTGGTGCACTTCTTAAGTGAAATAAAGGTTTGTGTACATTTTAATTCATGAAGGCATAAAGTCTTTACTGTGCTGTAAATCATATTATTTTACGCAACGCAACAAACATATAGCCTACTATAGGGACGAGATGTCAGTCAGCTAAATGCGTCAGCATGCATCGTTGCGCGTGATGCAAAACATAAATTTATTTTATTCGTTATAATACTGAATTTTATTTATTTTGATGTTAAAATATGTTCGCTAATCTCAGTATTGTTTGTTTATGGGCAGGTTATGCAGTCAGTCATGGCATCTTTCAGTAACGTGAGAAACGCAAGGCGGCAGTCTGAGGTTCGCAGTTCACTGGCTTAGATATCGGTGACACAACTGTACGAGAATCAGCACGCTGAAAAGGGATTACAGAGGGCGGTTGAATACACTTGAATTAAAATGTTACTTTTAAATGTTACATTTTTTAAAATTTCTAAAATGCTTTTTAAACTAGTTTAAATGTAATATTGTACACTCTAAAAAATGCTGGGTTGTTTCAACTCAACTTTGGGTCAAATATGGGCTTCTGGGATAAAAAAAAACAACAACTTTTGGGATAAAAAATTAATTTAAAAATTGAACCCAATAGTTGGGTTAGTCCATATTTGACCCAAAGTTGGGTTGAAACAATCCAGCATTTTTTAGAGTGTAAACTGTACACCCTAATAAATTCAGTTTGTCTTATATTTTTTGTCCATGGATGTTCTTGCTTAATAATAAATGTTCATCTTTTGATCATTGCTGTTGCATCTAGTAATTCTGTGTGTGATTTAAAATTTCCAGCACATTTTAAACCAGTAATATAGTAATTTTTAAACAATAGTTTGAGTTAAATAAAACAACCCAGCATGTTGGGTAAAAACATTTAACTCAACCAGCTGGGTCAAAATAACATTTTTCAACAACCAGCATTTTTCCAGACATGTTCTAGAAGTGTTCCAGAACATTTTCCGTGAAGTGTTCCAGACTTTCAATTCTGAATTATGAAAATTCAACATACACAAATTGAACATACACAATTCAACAAACACAAAAAATGCAAAACGTTAAAATATGTATTTAATGAATTTTAAATTTATAAAAATTATATATATATATATATATATATATATATATATGTGTGTGTGTGTGTGTGTGTGTGTTTATAATTTAAATATATAATTTTCTACTTCAGTTTAAAAACTTAAGTTCAGTTGCTATACAAGTCATACAAACTTAAATTATATTAAACTGACCTAATAATAATAATAAACTTAGAAATAATAAAAATTGTATAAATTTGATAGTTTAAATAATAAATTAGATGAGTTAAAATAGTGGAAAAACACATGTTGCCATGAATTAATGATCATATTGTTTTTTACCGTGCATCCATATATTGTTAGATATTGTTTGTAGACTATTTAAATAAAGTAGTGACTGTAGGAATATTGTTTTAAAGCAGTCCACAGAGTCAAAAGTGCCCATAGTTAAAGAAATGCCTTCAAAAGCCCATAAGCGTAAACTCTGATAACCCTGCAACAGCTTTCAAAAAGATAAATCTCTTTATCAGTTTGCAGATACACATACTGTAAAGGGAAAACCGTATAGCATTAACTGGATTTATGTTCTCTCTGCATTTCTCATGTGAAATCACGTTGACAGTGGAGAAATATTTTCCAAATGAGATTGTGCATGACTGTATATTTGCTTAAATGCTCAAATTACAAGACCCCACTCATATCTCTTTTTGCCCAAGCTGGGTTTTCGAATTACTGTGATTTCCTTGAATTACCCTGATTAATTATGTGTATCTGGACATATGGGAGAGGAAATGTCAGCATTTACCCGCCCATCGAAAAAACGAAGGAAACAACAAACAAACCATACTGGAAACCAGTGATTTGCCCTATACCAGCCCTAGAGCACACCTCAGATATCCAAAAATGAGAACTGATCATGGGAACTTCTGTACCATGATGGATCACGGGAGGAATGTGAATGTGAATAGTGACTTTCAATGGCCTGGTAATCCCCTTGGAAACGTTCTACCCCATATGGAATCACACAGGGACATTGAGGAACATTATCTCAAAAATGTTTAGAGAGAGGTGTCTATTTTGAGGAGAACCTTCCCAAAGAATCATTTCCTTTCAAGGATATCCATGCCTATATAAAATTCAGAATGTGGTGCATTTGATAAAAACACCATATATAATCCGGCGAGGCTTTCAGGAGGCTTTAAGTCAACCTCTAGTCAATCGCAGTTACAATAATGTCAATTAACTATATCAGGGGTGGCGAACTCCGGTCCTGGAGAGCCGCAGTCCTGCAGAGTTCAGCTCCAACCCTAATAAAAACTC
>NW_015544192.1:70700-72202 GCF_001515605.1 Sinocyclocheilus anshuiensis | reverse complement strand
TCTCAAATTACAAGACCCCACACTCATATCTCTTTTGCCCAAGTTGGCTTTTCAAATTATTGTGATTTCCTTGAATTACCCTGATTAATTATGTGTATCTGGACATATGGGAGAGGAAACGTCAGCATTTACTCGACCCTCGAAAAACCCCGAAGGAAACAACAAACAAACCGCCAGTGATTTCAGTGATTTGCCCTATACCAGCCCTAGAGCACACCTCAGATATCCAAAAATGAGAACTGACTTCTGTACCTTCTGTACCATGATGGATCACGGGAGGAATGTGAATGTGAATAGTGACTTTCAATGGCCTGGTAATCCCCTTGGAAACGTTCTACCCCATATGGAATCACACAGGGACATTGGCGATTTAGGTATGACAAAAGTGCTGCAATTAATTCATTTTGACAACTAATAGAATGTTAAACATGGACATATCTTTTTCAGAGTTCACTGATTATATAAAATTCAGTGAAGGTTGACTAGGCTATAGTTCAGGGGTGGTGAACTCCGGTCCTGGAGAGCCGCAGTCCTGCAGAGTTCAGCTCCAACCCTAATAAAAACTCACCTGCCTGAAGCTTCCTAGTAACCCTTCAGGCCATGATTAGCTTGTTCAGGTGTGTTTGATTAGGGTTGAAGCAAACCTCTGCAGGGCTGCGGCTCTCCAGGACCGACGTTCGCCACCCCTGAACTATATGAAGGAATTACAACTGCAAGCTTTCATCCTGCATGGCTCAATTGCACGTAGTCTGGACACATCTCAGCCAGAACAACAGTTTCTCACATCAAAATTTGGCCATGGGGAACTGATTGCCTTATTCCAAACAGTGGGCAAGGGTAAGGCATGCATCACTGTTGCCATGGCGCGTCTGTCCTGGTACTTAAAAAAAAAAAAAGACATTTCCAAAGCACACAGAAGAACTGTCCCAGTGGCGAATTACACAGACAGCTAGTGCAGAACTAGTAGTGTTGTGTACAGTGTGGATGACTGCCATTTTATCTGCCTTGTTGAGCTTGGCGCAGTTATCTTTTTTTTTTTTTATGTATTTCCTATTGAAACATCAAGTTTGGGTGGGGCATATTAAAAAAGGTTATCCACCTTTGTTAAATATCCAACAGGCTTTAATCTACCACCATGAACCATGATTTGATATTAGCTACTGAATGTTTGAGTCCAACAGCATAGAGATGGCATCAACACCAATCAGCATGGATGGAAAAGCCCCAAACTCAGAATTCATGAGGTCTATAAATCTGAAAATTGTCTCTACTAACTGATCAATACCAATGAAATAGGCATCCCAGGTTCTATAAACAGCAAAAAGGAATCTATCAATGAAAAGAAACTGCAGATGTTAAAGGGTTAGTTCACCCAAAAATGAAAATTAGCTCATAAATTACTCACCCTCAATGCATCCTAGGTGTATATGACTTTCTTCTTTCAGACGAGTTATATAAAAAATTGTCTTTGATCTTTCAAGCTGTTTAATGCCACTCAGCGG
>NW_015544192.1:64594-70465 GCF_001515605.1 Sinocyclocheilus anshuiensis | reverse complement strand
GTTTTGATCTCTCCCCTGCGCTTCCGCGTTCGTCACTTCTGAGCAGCACATGCGCAACCTCGACGTCCTACGTCATCCGCCCGGAGCTGCTTCCGTGTACGCAAGCTAGATTAAAGTGATTATTACGTTTTAAATATGTTTTTTTTATGGATGGGCGCTTTTTGTTTTACTTCTTTTGGACTGAAGAAATGCAACACCCGCTGACTGGCATTAAACAGCTTGAAAGATAAAAGACAATTTTTTATATAACCCCGACTGAATATGTTTTTTTTATGGATGGGCGCTTTTTGTTTTACTTCTTTTGGACTGAAGAAATGCAACACCCGCTGACTGGCATTAAACAGCTTGAAAGATAAAAGACAATTTTTTATATAACTCCGACTGGATTCGTCTGAAAGAAGAAAGTTATATAAACATAGGATGACTTGAGGGTGAGTAATTTATGGGCTAATTTTCATTTTTGGGTGAACTAACCCTTTAAGCCAAAAAGTCTATGTGTTAGCATTAAATGAGTTGCAGTTCTGCAAGCATCCAACCTGAATGCTGCCATCTACAGTATTTCACACAGTTAAGAGCCCTCCCAAAACATCTATGATTACATTTTTGGTTCTTGAATACATGGGTACTTTTGAATGGCTGTCAGTAAAGATGGTCATTTAACATTATTTAACACTACCGTTCAAATCTTTGAGGTCATTAAGATGTTGTTTTTATTATTATTATTATTATGAACAGTAATAATTTTTAAATATTATTACAACTTAAAATAACTCTTTTATAATTAAACAGATTTTAAAATGTAATTTATTCCTGTGATGGCATATCTGAATTTTCAGCAGCCATTACTTAAGTCTTCAGTGTCACATGATCCTTCAGAAATCATTCTAATATACTGATTTTTCATTTTCTATTTTTTCTTGGGGAATCTTTGGTGAATAGAAAGTTCAAAAGAAGAGATTTTATTTGAAATAGAAATCTTTTGTAGCATTATACATCTTTACTATTACTATTACTAAAAAAAAAAAAATAAAAAAAAAACAACAGTTAAGAACCCATGCTAAGAGGGTAGACTATACTGTTAGCCTGCTAGCCAAATAATAACTGAAAACACAAAAAAGAGAAAATGTTTAATTTGAACATTTTAATCGCATTGCTGAAGCTATGTAATTACAAAAAATAATAAACATTTTCATGAAAAATTATATTCATTAAACATAAATACATTGTAATTTTTTTAATCAGACATCAAATAGAGTACTGTTTTAGTCCATATAATGGTTTTGTTGAATAAGGTGGATAGGATTTTTGCATGTCAACATTATCAAACTGACAAAGCTAACCAGCCAATCCTTGATCCCCTAATGACAGCCAATCAAAAACCTTGGAGATGTCTCTATTAACCTCAACCAATGTTGAATTAGAGAGAGACATTTGCTGCAGCAGTGTTTGGAAAACCTGTTTAAAAGAAAATCATTACCTTCGCAATTCCATTTGGTGCAGAAATCGCCACTAATATCTCTTTCGCCCCAAGAGGCAATTAAAATACACTGTGAACTTTAACTGTGACTGAGTCAAGACCTTACCTGTGCAGTTAATACTTTAAAGTGTCTCCATCACAAGGGTAATTGAATGTAAATTATACACAGATACTACTTATTGAAGCCACAGCCGTTTTCCACCTCTGATGGCATAATGTGGAACGATCTTTGACCCGCTACTATTAACCACCGGTTCAGGTTGGTTTCAGATTGATGAGAGTGAGGGAGGAGGTGAGGGGCTTATATCGCCGTCTTCAGCAGTTATACACAGCCCTTCCTGACAGCCACACCCCCGGTACGAGGTGGAATGTGAGAAGCCTGGACGAGGGCCCAGACAAGGCAAACATGATGCTGGAGCAAGGTTCAGACGAACCCCAGGAGGGGCGTAGGAGCGGGGGATGTGAGGGGCTATGGGTGTCACATCGTTTGTGGCCAAAAACCGCTAAACCACAATGCAGACATAATATCCAACCACATGCCGCTCAGGTATGAAGCACGCAATTGTTTCTTGTGCCTCCGTTAAAATTTAAGAAAACAGTTATTGAAAATCAGGGCATTACGACAAAGTCTCCTCTAATGGACAACAGCTGCAAACACGCTGCTACTCTGCAAAGGTACCACCAGAATGCTTTAAAGGATTAGTTCAAACAAAAATACAAATTCTGTTATCAGTTAATCGCCTTCATGTCATTACAAACCTGTATGACTTTCTTTCTTCTATGGAACACAAAAAGAGAAATTTAAAGAATTCTGCTGTTTGCTTTTTTCCATGCAAATGCACTGAATAAGTGAAGCTTTCAAGTTTCAAAACGGACATACAGTAAATGTGCCCCTGAAGTATCAGTGAAGTGGTCCATACGACTTATGCTCTATATCTCGGTTCTTATGAAGCCATTTGATAGCTTTGTGTCAGGAACTGACTAAAATTTCAGTTAACAGTATATCTTATTTATATGTTGATTATAGAAGTAGAGATGACTGACTCTTGGATCCTTTTTTGAGTCAGATCAATTTGTTCATTTCACAAAACAGATTTGAATGATTAATTTATGAGTTGGACTGATTCAATCTTCAAGATCAACTAGATGATTCAGTCACAGTGGTTAACAGCGCACTTGAACAAACTTGCACATTAGAGCTTAAATGTCAGTCTTTTTCTCACACAATGCTTTCATATGACTTCAGAACACTTGGAATACAGCAAATAAGTCATATGAACCACTTTTTTTTAAATTAAACTTTTAAGCTTAAAAGTATGTTCTCATTGACTAATCGCACGTAAAATAACTACTAGTTCAATTCTCCTTCACACAGGTTTAGAACATAAGCAGATAATGACAGAATTTCATTTTTGGCTGAACTATCCCTTTAAAAACTCCAAAAGTTTGAAGACGAGTTTTCTGCAACTGTCTTGCACCATCACTTGGAAGCTGGGACAGTTTAAGACCAGTTGAAAACATAGGTTAAGCTTACAGACCAATTTATCTTTTTAATGGAGATCAGAATGTAAGATTGGTGTCGGTTAACTTAATTTACATTTATGCATTTAGCAGACGCTTTTATCCAAAGCGACTTACAGTACATTCAGGCTATACATTTTTTACCAGTATGTGTGTTCCCTGGGAATTGAACCCACGACCTTTTGAACCCACGACTAATGCTCTACCACTGAGCCACAGTAACACTGTTAATGTGCGCTTTCACCCCATTGTGCAGAACATTAAAAAAAATTGTAAAAAAAGGAAAAAAGAAAAGAAAACTGATAAAACAAACTACTCCCTGAGTTCTGGCAGGGATGCGTCTAATAAAAAGCAAGACCTGTGGCTCGGATACAGCACAAGCGTTACAAAACCTTAATGTGAGAATGATAAGAGAAAATATAATTCATCCAAATACTCTGTCCCACAAAATTACTCACACACACATTTTTGATTTCCTGTTCTTTCTTGACTCAGTCCTCTTTCCTTTTCTCACAGGGAGGGTCACATTATTGCTCATTACTTATCTGCCTCTCTTTGTTCAACAATTTTGCAGTTTGGCCCAAGAGTCATCCATAGCACTCTTTCATCCACTGATCTGATGTTTTGAATTGATTTCATGGAAACGTTGATGTATTTAAACACTAGATAAGCTGAAATATTGGTCTTGAGACCTCAGGCTAACAGGGACCAATGAAGACAGTCATTACTAAAGCAACATCATTAGGACAGCTGCAATGGGACCCCACTCAGAAGTAGCACATAATGGGTCATGCAGGAAATCCCATCCTACGGAGACCTTCTTTTCTCATGTCATGCAGTTCTGGTTGTAATGGACGAGAGAGTAAAACATAAGTGGAAATATATAGATATACTTTGTGTATTTAGTCAAGCTATGAAATTCTCATCTGCTTTACGGATTATGGGCCTGTTTACACTTTCTCATTCTAAATTATTCAAACTGTTGAATTACTCTTCTAAACCAGATGAGGAGCCAAACCTCATCAATGGCATGCTTGTACTGTTTCAAAATGTTATTAATTACACTGGATATCAAATACTGAAAAGAAAAAAAAAAAACTTTAACAAGCCAATTGAAAAAAAAAGACCCAAGAATAACCTATGTTAATCACACAAAGAAAGAAACTCACATACTCTCACATATATAGTGGGAAAAGCTCAGGTTTGAAAAATGTCCATGTCTATTTCTTGTCCTAAACAATTTTAACAAAAAAAAAAAGGGGGGTATTTTTAATGCCAACAGTAACACCATTTTCCAAAGAAAATAATATAGGTCAACACTAATGCCAAAAGATATTACCAAATAATCACATTTTTATTCAGGACACATTAACTTTTAGTCTGAGGCCATTTTTGGAAAATCAAAATCCCAAAACAACTAACGTAAATAAAATGACAATTAAATTCACATTAATCCTAAAGCGAGTGTGCACCAGAGGGAGATTTATTAAAGTCACCGATGAAAATTTGACCTCGTAAATACATTAAGTGGCCATTGAGAGTTAGGTCCATTTACAAAATTAGGAAGACATTAAGTGGCCAATTCATTTGGGTTTAGGGTATAGATTTCAGGGGGCTTTCTCTGCCCTTTATCAAACAGACGTGGCTGAGTTAGCCTAACGACCCTGACGAAATACATTTGGGGAAAATTACTTCAAAAAAGCAGCATGACATACCAAAAAACAATTAAAAAATGCTACGAGAAAAATAACAGTGCTGGCTGTGGTTTTCAAATTCGTTTAAAAAAATTTTTAAGAAATGGTGGACAGCAGTGTATTGTTTTTTGTTTTAATTTGCCCCAGTTTTGCTTTCACCTCTCACAAATATTACATTTGGAGCAGTAATATCTCTGTGGTGCTCAGATAAACGTGGCACTTTCCTGGTGCGTGTAAAAGATATGCAACAGGAAGGAAGAGCTTTTTAGTCGTTTCAGTGAACGTTTACTCTGCTTCATCCAGTTTGTTGCTTTTGGCTGCTTCTATAAGCAAAACAAACTCCGATACAAAGGAGGTCACCCCTAAAATAGCTCAGTCCTGCTTTGGCTTTTTAGACATGCTGTGTGGCCGAGTGAGGGTCCACAGTCTTCATGAATACCCTCCGTGAAGGAATCCCTATTGAGCGCCAGGCTTAACCTTCCCATTTCACTCTAGTCACCAATATCCAAACTGAGGGTCGAGCAGAACAATGGGAATTTCACAGGGCCAGGGTTCGAATATGTGCTTTTAAATCTACAGTGCTCCTTGGCAAGATGCACTATCCTCAGAAACATGAGCTCGGAAAAAGTTTTCTTTGAACACAGAGTGTGAAGATCTATCACTTCCAGTCCCCTGACGGCTTCCACATGTGACATGGCAGAAGCTTGAGCTTTGCCAAAAATGGACCTCAGGCCCTACTGACAGACTAATGCATCATTGCTGAATTAAAGTATTAATTTCTTTAAAAAAAAAATTGACCCATTTTACTTTGATTATAGGAAAACAAACAGACAGGACATTGTGTTCCACAGAAAAAAGAAAGCCATAATGGATTGGAACGACATGAGGTTGAGTAAATGATGAACTATCACTTAAAATTGTGATTAGATATCCAAGAAACTGGATAATACCTTTCTTTGCCCTGCTCTCATGGTTAAAAGCATCCCTTCATTAAACAGCTGATAGTTTAAGCATTTGAGATTAGCATAGGTTAGCTACCTACATCCACAAGTGGTCCGTTTCTGCAACAAATGATAAAAGATCACAGGCAATCCACAAAAGTCTCCCTCTTTGGACCATGCCTGCTTCTGGGATAATCTTTGGACAAACAGAAGCCACCTTTGACTGGACAAGAATGTT
>NW_015544192.1:63526-64287 GCF_001515605.1 Sinocyclocheilus anshuiensis | reverse complement strand
TCTTCCCCCGGCACAGCAGAATTCCACAGTGAACGTATATCGACCACACACAGACCCCTCCGCACCTCCGACAACAGACCATCACTATCTGCAGCCTTTCATCAGCCTACGGCTTGAGTGGTATTAAGAATTACTCCACAGTCATGGCTCACTTGATTAAGACAGATAGACCAGCGCAGGACACTTCATCTTCTGTCCGATGAAATATGTTAACTGCATCCTCATGTGCCTTTAGCACAATTAGCCTGAATTAGGCCTGTGCCTCATAGACCATTCCACTAAAACAAGCTTTCTTGTGCTATCCGTCCTGTTACATTTCAAATACAAAAAATATGATTCTCTAAGTAGAGCTACTGAACAAGACAACATTCCCTGTCAAGATCTATTAACATCGTCGAACTGAAGTAAGGTACACTTTTTCCTGTTTAAAGTCTCAGTCTGACTATCAGTGAGTAAAAGAAAGTGACATTACTAATGTTAGCAGATACTCCTTTCATTATATTTTATGATAAGCCACTTACTAACTGGTATAGAATTCAGACTGCATGCCCTGCCAAAAAGCTTTTTTTATGAACTTGACATACTGAAACGTAGTACTTCTTTTGATAGCATGCATGTCCTGGTAAAAAGGCTTTTATTTTTCTTTCTTTCATTCTTTTGTTTTTAACCATTGCACCATAATATTATTTCAGCCGACTTTTTCTAAAATGGAGCCAAACAAGATCCCCCCCCCCCCCTTTAAAAATGGTTCCTCCAAAGTG
>NW_015544192.1:59144-63112 GCF_001515605.1 Sinocyclocheilus anshuiensis | reverse complement strand
CCCCCCTTTAAAAATGGATCATACGAGTGTCTGCAAATAGTAATCTATAGCTGTTTTATATCCATCAGGATAATTAAGTTGGACAGCGTTGCAAAATGAAGACGAGAATGGAAATGCCAAGAAAAGCAAGTGGGATTTGACCGACTGGAAGGAACTCTTTAGATCAGTTAGAATGCTGTGCATGTTGCAGCCATGACTTTTACTCAAAAACATCATTTTTATTATTTATTTATTTTTTAAAACAGACAGGGGCCACCCATTACACAACATTGAGTCATCACGTCTATTCAACCAAAACGAACCGAGCATGAAACAGGTTACACTATGGAACCAACTAGATTACATTCAGTGTACATTATACTGGAGAAAATAGAAAGAAATAAAGAAAGGAAGAAAGAAAGAAAGAAAGGAAGGAAGGAAGGAAGGAAGGAAGGAAGAAAGAAAGAAAGAAAGAAAGAAAGAAAGAAAAAGAAAACTGAGTTTGAGCAATCTAAAGGATATTCTCATCATGTAATCCATCATATATGTTAAAAGTTCAGGTCGAGTTTTATGAAAATAAACAAAGATTCAAATAATTAATCTTAGACTACTCACCAAGATCACAATATTGATAAATAAGAGCGTGTTTTTGATAGATATGGTTTGTTTGTCTAATGAAAGTGACAAAGTCAATGTTAGATTCGTTTTCCATGCCAAGTACCCTTTGGTTGTTTATGTAGGTGTTTCTTTTTGAGAAGCAATTATCATTAACTACTTGGTGACTGACCAGTATAGTATAACCATTATAACTGAAGTATAATTATAATTATAGCTAAATAAATTTTTTTATTGCATAGTAATTTAAATGATCATAAGCATTGTTCTATTATACACTGTAGAAATGAATAAAATTACAAATGCATGCACCTAGCTAAACAAATGACATTTAAATAATATCTATATACACTGAGGTCCAAATGTCTGAGACCACTAATGAAAAATTCTTCTTTTTTTATCCTTTTCATGTCTTACTCATATAAATATTTAATATTCGTTTTAATAAAATAATTAAATGAAACCCTTGCCATATTTTTATGTTGTTAGAATTTTGGACATTTAGTAAATATTATGTTTTAATCAAATAAAACAAAAAAAATGTGTGAAAATATTTTTTTTCTGCAACAAATTTAATTCCCATCAACTTTGCTTAAAGGTTACCAAAAAAAAAAAAAAACTCTCAATCATCTATAGCAGCTTGTACAGGGAGTGATGCACAGGGAACAAGCTTATGCTTTTAGAAACCATTAGAAAGCCGTGCTGATATCTGGCAGGACAGTTAAAGCTTAGCCCATAATAGGAGGATAGATCCTCCTCGCTCTTCCTTCAAGCACTCCCAGGGGTCTGCCTGACTTCCTGTCATTAAAGAGACAGCGCGCCCGACTACCATCTGGGTGACTGACAACCCGGTATCAGCACGACGTGTGGAGTCCACCTGAACATCTGCGAAATCAGCCAGACTCTGCTCGAGCGAGACTCCCCTACCAGGTGGTTACGTCGTGCAGTGCGAGTAGACAGTGGCTGAACAGAGCAATCTGTGTTGATGTAAATCATGTTTCTGACAGCTAAAGTGGCCAAGGTAATGCTTTTAATAAGACAGGTCTGTTATTGTAAAGCTCGTACTCTGCCTTGTTGCAAAACTCGTAGTGCAGTGACCATAAAACACTTCCTTACAATCTGGCATCTGAACATCAACCAAGAACGCAGTTCAGAAAAAAAAAAAACCTTTTGAGAAGTTTCACTGCTGTCTAAACAGTTTTAGATGACAACCGGACAGCCGAAGTGCTCAGCGTCAAGAACAGTGCTGATCCCTGTCGGCTTTAGACTCGCAAACAGCTGTGACATGCACATCCAAGTATTAGTTTTCACACACCAAACTTTGCACTTCAGACTTTAAAAACACTATTATCTCTCCTCTCCGCTGCTCTACTGACTCTATTGAAGAACAGCTGTGCATTCGCTCCTCTCAGCTTACGCAAACTACTACATAATTTTGTATACAGAAATTGTGATAATTGTGCGATCATCCATTGTGCAACTTAAAAGAACTCACCTTTTGTAACCACTGCGTATAGTTCTCCATGACATGCTCCAGCTGCTGGATCTTCTGGTTGGAGAAGTCCGCTTCAGGTTGAGGTGCGTCCCGCTGAAGTGCGTTGGCATTGTACGGCGTGCCCGCTTTAAACTCTCGACAAGAGCCTCCATCACCCTCCGGAAGGATAAAAGTGTAGCTACACTGTCCGTGTTGGATCCGGTGATATTTCCGACCGCTGCTGCTGTTGGCTTTTGCCGTGGAGCTTCTGAGTCCTTCTTCTGCTCCTCTTCTTTGCTCAGCCCCTCCGCAGTCTGCTACCACCAGCAGCGCTGCCAGGGACAAGCAGCGGCACACAAACCAACCCCACCACATGGCAGGAGCTGGAGGGGAGGGTGAGGTCACGAATATCAAAGTGTGTTTAAGGGGTGCTGTCGGTTCCTTTAGTCCAAAGTCAGGTGGAATCAGTATGAGCAGAGATGTACGGATGACCTGGGGCACGTGGTGATCACGTCCGGACTGGACTGTTGCCTGGAGGTCATTATTGATCCAGTCACCCGCTCACAATACACTTCCTGCCTTTATATCAAGTTGGTCTTCTGGGGAAAAACTGAAGTCTTGAGAAACTGTGGCTGGAAGTGCATGCGAAATGCAGCTGTGCAGTTATGAGGAAAGCAAGACAGCGTCCATGAAGATGTAGTCTGGAATGTTGTCAGACCTGCCCTGGCGCTCTCTCTCTCTTTCTCTCTCTCTCTAGGTTTCCTCTGTGTATGACCGTGCAACTGAATGACTTTGCTCTGGGCTTCTAGCATGCTCTGAGCCTGCCCCTCGCAGTGACTGGAGAGGAATGTGTGTGCGTATGCGTGTGTGTGTGTGTGAGAGAGAGAGAAAGAGAGAGAGAGAGGGAGAGAGAGTGAAAAGGAAAGTGAAGCATAGCAGGACCCCAGCGAAGAGGATGTTCTCAGTGCTTGAAGATCATTTTACAAGCTTTCTGACCCTATGTTTGTGTAGTAGTCCTGCCTCCAGTATACAGAACATTCAGTAACGTACTGTACACACACGGACACATCCACCTGATGACATTTCACTATATACTGTACATTTTTTCACATAAAAGAAACCAGAGTTCACACAAAAGTTAAAATTCTGGCATCATTTACTAATTCTCATGTCTCCATACATATCCATATGACCTTCTTCATGCTGTGGAACACAAAAAGAGATGTTCAGCAGAAAGTCCATGCAGCACTTAAATAAAAGTGATTGATGACCATGGCTGTCAAGGTATTTTGCGAGAATAAAACACCTGATTTTGATATAAATATATGAAATATCATATCATATCTCATATAAAAGTAATATATGGCCTAAAGAAGATTTGGAATACAGTGCATGAGTCTCATGGATTGTCTTTTATGGTACTTATACAGGTGCATCTCAATAAATTAGAATGTCGTGGAAAAGTTCATTTATTTCAGTAATTCAACTCAAATTGTGAAACTCGTGTATTAAATAAATTCAATGCACACAGACTGAAGTAGTTTAAGTCTTTGGTTCTTTTAATTGTGATGATTTTGGCTCACATTTAACAAAAACCCACCAATTCACTATCTCAACAAATTAGAATATGGTGACATGCCAATCAGCTAATCAACTCAAAACACCTGCAAAGGTTTCCTGAGCCTTCAAAATGGTCTCTCAGTTTGGTTCACTAGGATACACAATCATGGGGAAGACTGCTGATCTGACAGTTGTCCAGAAGACAATCATTGACACCCTTCACAAGGAGGGTAAGCCACAAACATTCATTGCCAAAGAAGCTGGCTGTTCACAGAGTGCTGTATCCAAGCATGTTAACAGAAAGTTGAGTGGAAGGAAAAAGTGTGGAAGAAAAAGATGC
>NW_015544192.1:44757-58660 GCF_001515605.1 Sinocyclocheilus anshuiensis | reverse complement strand
ATACCACCTCAGCAGTGCCACAAACTGATCACCTCCATGCCACGCCGAATTGAGGCAGTAATTAAAGCAAAAGGAGCCGCTACCAAGTATTAAGTACATGTACAATAAATGAACATACTTTCCAAATGAACTTTTCCACGACATTCTAATTTATTGAGATGCACCTGTATAGTAGTATTTATAACTTGAAATCATCTAAACTTAAAAATGAAAATTTGCTAAACTTACATTTTGAGTTTTATCGAAAATATATAGTCAGATTTTCATAAAAAAGATAGATAGATAGATAGATAGATAGATAGGTAGGTCCGGGTGAATTATCTCTTTAAAACTCAGTAAGAGTTTAAATGCTAGTCACCAAAGAATAATATTAGTAACAGCTTTTTCAGCCTCCCCAAAAATGTGTGAAACAACACATGGAATGTGACATTGTGAAACTCTGCTCCTGTTAAAAACACAAGCCTGCAATTCACAGCATCTCCCTCTTGTTTTCATAAAAACAAAACTGAAATCCAGCACTGGCCTGATGGAGGAGCTGCATCATCAGAGGAGACAGCACTATGTTGGAACAGGCATCTTATTTACACTGACCTTGGACCAGCTTTCTCAACCCAGAATCCAACTAACTATTGTGAGATAAAAACAGTTGAAACCCAACAGTTGGCAGAATACTGTGCTTGGAGATAGGAGGTCAAAGGTCAAGTTCCAATTAAAGACCCCCGTGTTTTTTTTCACCCCCTACTACGGCAACTTGGCTGGCAGATAAAGACTGAACGGTCCTTAGTACACTGACTATGAGACAATGACTCAGTCCACTAATCCTCATAACAGCCCTCCTCCTCGTGGTTTCTAGCTTGGATGTAGGCGCTCCAAGATAACGAGCCCAGAATAACTCTGAGCAGTCTTAACTTTTAAAGCATGAGTAAACATTTCTCTGAAATCTGACGCCACACCCCCATATCTAAAATATAGGCGTCTGTCTCAGCACCATATTAGTAGCTAAATATGTGAATTTCGGACTAGAATGATAACTGTAAAAAAAAATTGTATCAAACAGTAAATTTAGAACAATTTTTCTCTGATAGGTTGTGGCCCAAAAATGGACGGCAGGTTTTTTTGTTTTTGTTTTTTGAAAAACAATGCGAAATTAAAGAATTAAGATGGGATAAATACATACATACATACATGAGAGGAGAAAAAATGTCCTTTAGTTATTGACATCAGAAGCCATGTGTCTAAACAAATGAAAGAATTTTGGTATAAATTCATCTTTATTTGGTAGAAGCAAGATAAAATTAGGAAGATGCTTACATGTAAATGTAATATATAATATGATATATGCATATAATTGGGTATTTGGCATTCAGAAATCATCAGAAAACAGGGCTACTTTTCGAGTTTTTGCCAACTTATTAACAGTAAAACTAGAGATAAGACAGGATAAATGAGATGAACAGCATCAGGACAATACAGGCTGGATTCAAACCTGCATTTCCCACATGAGAACCAAGACTGAAAGTGTTTGGAACATGTGTGCTAACCACTAAACTACAATGCCAACATTTTATTGCAAATCAAGCCTGCAGTGAAAGGTGGTGCCACCTGGTAAAACCATCTCGCCATCTCTCTTCCCACACTCCTGCAGTCACCATCAAGGAATTTTCACTGTGTACAGTAATTAAAGAAACATGCTGTACTGTCTTCTATGGTTTGAGGCAGTTCCATGCATTGGCTTTCCCACCTTACCCGCTAATCAGAGCACTTAGATCTCATTGTATGATACTCTGCTGTTGGGGATGGAGATCTGCCACTTTTCCATTTCACCACCATGGTAATTTGATCCTCTGTGAGGACAGATGGGAGAGTAGCAGCACATTTAAGTAGCTCTGGACCACGGGTTGACACACATTTGTCTCCAAACTGAAGACCTTTTCTGTGGTTATCCTGGGTGAAATCATGTTGGCTCACTTTTTTGCAATTGGTTTAGTTACTACTCCAAACATGATGCCATTTGTCAAGGTGGATTTTTCTGTGCCTGGATCACTGCTTGTCATCTTATACAAGGGTGGGTCATGACTTCATGCTGAAATGGTTTTATATACTTTTTCCTAGTACTTGAAAACTGCATGTACAACATTTTCAATATCAGATCAAACATGAGTGTGTGAGATCACACACGTGGTTGTTGAGCGCACAATGACTTCAGGTCACACATACTCAGTGGATATTACTCGTGCAATATGAAACACCCTAAACTGATACACCCATGCTGTTCACCATGATTGTGTGTTATTCAGAATTGAACTTAGAGTGAGTTTTAAATTCAATTACTGAACTTAATTTGAAGGTAGCAAACAGATTTTGAACTTAAGAGGAAAAAAGTAAATTCAATATATATAATAATTTTAACTCTCTCTCTATATATATATATATATATAATTTAATATATGTAATAAATTATAATTGTGTTACTAATGAAATGCAATTATATATAAAATTATTGTAGTCTCACATTTAATCTTTTTTGCTCACATGTACATCGCAGCTAACGTCTGCATGGAATGCAAGCCTACACCAGATCTACAGTCAAAGCGGACGACGTGCCCGCTCCACCATGGAAGTTTCACCTCCCGCCAAACGAATGCACGAACAAGGCTGAGCCCAAAACCTACAATGTGCTGGCTGAATATTACTTGGAACATCTGCATTGTCATGAGGACAAGCAGTGTGTTTTGTCAGAGTTTGGATAATGCACTGGGAAAACGAATGCTAAGGTCCTCTCATTCTACCAAGAACATAAATGTAATGCTCTTTTCCTCTCTCACATGAAAAATGGACATAAGGAGTCTGATAAAGCTCTAAGACAAGGCCATTCCTGTCCCGTCCCTGCATCAGCGTGCCGTAAGTGCTTCATTAAGAATTACAGACCCCACAGAAGACGGGACAGGGTTTTGTCAGTTCTGTCAACATTATAATCCTTTAATGGTAAAGCTAGCTATTTGGACGGCCTAAAAAGTTCAAAAGATCAGCATTTACTTGAAATATAAATCTTTTGTAACATTATAAATGTGCTTACTGTAACTTCTGATCTATTTAATGCATCCTTGCTGACTAAAAATATGAATTTCTTTCAAAAAAATATCTTACTAACCCCAATCGTTTGAATAATGTAAATTTACAAATCTTTGGTCCCTGTGCAGCAGTGCGTTTTTGCTGTGTATACAACGCATGCTTTTTTAACTACATATATAATTGGTCAAGTCATTCAGTCAAATTTGATTGTTGTAAATTTAGGTAATTATCTGGTGAGGTTTTGAAAACTATGAGGTTGGGTTTCACTGAAACAGGCACACAGAAAGGCTGTGTGTTCACCCAAACAATCATTATACTATAGAATATGAATGGAGCCAAATGAAAAATAGAGGAAAGTCAATCAACACATTCAAGTTATCCACTATAAAACAAGCTTTTAAGAGTCTCACCTACTCTAAAAATCATTAAGCAAGGATCATTTCAAACCTAAACACCTGCACTGTCAGAGCTTGAAAACAGTCTAGACAAATGGCCTCCTAAGCCCTTAAGCTTACATTACATCTTCATAAGATTAAAGGTAAATATTTAGTTTTGAAAACCCTAACTGCGCCCTATCTGGAGAGCAGTATGAAAGCTACACAGCCTTTCATTTTCCACAGACACAAACAGTGTCTTGATAAAACATGTGTGACACTCATATCATTCAAATTCCCCACACTCAAAGGGCCACTTGATACCTTGTTACCTAACAAGAAGTGAGGCATTGTGGGAAGTGGGAACATGGCGGCGATATGCCCAGGTCAGAGACTTCATTTAGTTTCTTACAACACCCTTTTCCCCCCATTTTCTTTGATTCCAAATAAGTGCAAAGGTCCCAAATTTAGGTGTGACAAGATGGAATAAAGCAAAGCTCTAATGTGGCTTCTATCTGATTGTAATAAGACAATAAGTCACAACTTGTCATCTTCAAATTCTATGCTCTGACATATGCTTTTTGTAAAACACACATTAAAGTTCAGTGTCAAATGATCTCAGACTGTTTTACAATAAAATATGTGGCTGAATTATGACAATATCAAAGTATCATTCTATAGCTAGTATTTAATTGAACGGGAATTATTTAATTTGTTTCCAGATGTAAAGTCTGGTTCTTTGTGATATGTTTTTTTGAACTCAGTGCCCTGGAATGTCAAGCAAAAGTAAGTCATCACACAAATCACTTTCACAGTCTGTCTGTATTTTGACATGCACTTGACACAGTAAGCTCTATTGTACATACTTTCAGGAAACTAAGATGATTCAATTGTTTTGTTTTTGGTTTCATTATTACCCCACCCAGATATTGACCCTACTGATAGAATGACCGGGCTAAAGTTTGCATTAAAGGAATTTGTTTCATTTGCATGTTTTTGCCAATTGCAATTCACACTTTGTTAGTGTCCACTGATTCCCACCAGACACAGAAGAAAACATGGAACCCCCTTTACATGGCATTAACGTGTGTGTGAGTGTAATCAGACAGAGATACACACTTACCCACATAAAATGGAAAACACCACTTAGATAGGTTGCGTCATCCAAATATTTTCCATTGTTTACTTATTTTTAAAAATAATTACAAAAACAAAGGGCTTTGTCCATTTGAAGTAAAAAAAAATCTCATGCAAATCCCCACTGTAAAGATGCTAACACAGATGTGAAGAAACGAGGTGGAAATTAACAAAAGTGTTCCCGAGAAATTAGAGCAAGACAGGATGAGAAGAAAATGTCAAGAACATGCAAAACACTGCTTAGTATACTAAACATAAAGAGTAAAGCAGGTTTGGAAATAAAAATACTCTTTTTGGGTTCTCCCAAGAACCTTTCAGTAAACATTTCATAATATAACCAATTTTGTTAGTTAGAAGAACAAATTTATTGATCAAATGGAAAGATTCCATAGAAGTTAAAGGCTCTTCATGGAACTATAGACGGCAATAAAGAACCTTTAAGTTTATGTGTGACATTAAAAATACCAAATTTATAGAGCAATATTGC
Source organism: Sinocyclocheilus anshuiensis (assembly GCF_001515605.1). Lineage (NCBI taxonomy): Eukaryota > Metazoa > Chordata > Actinopteri > Cypriniformes > Cyprinidae > Sinocyclocheilus > Sinocyclocheilus anshuiensis. The sequence continues at coordinate 53,590 of NW_015544192.1, read as the reverse complement.
TTGCGTAGTCATATGCATATACCAATCCCATCACTGAAAATACATGTTAATGCATTTCTAAATGGGGTTCTAGGAACCACCTGAAGCTCTCCATCTCTCTGACTTTTAACTCTTTAATCTATAGGTGAGTGATGCCTGTACAGAGCATGTTGCTAGCAACACCAAGGTCATGGGTTTGATTTCTGATAAATGTATGCAATATAAGTCACTCTGGATAAATTATGTATTAAAAGTATCTAAATGTAAATAAAATCAAAGTGAATGTCCATGGTTCCATAGTGAAGATGGAATAGAAAACTACATTGTGTAAAATAAAAAAAATGCTGGCATTCTGATAAACCTGTAAAAATAAGGAAATGTGCTGATAAGCACACAAATAAAAAGTTTCTTACGTGACATCCACTAAAACTGTGAGTCTCTAAGTTCCTGAGATATCGAACATTGCATGTCATGGCCACCTGCTCCACATCACTGAGGTTTCAACTTTTATGTTCTGGAATCGAAATGGGACCGAAAAAAGCAAACCTTTCAAATACAATCCAACACAAAAGCCGTTAATAAAAAAGACATTTTATGAACAAGCAGCCATACATTATGCTTTGCATTATACAGCATTTCATTGCACTACAAGGCATTCTCAGGAAAAAAATCAGAGCCAAGAAAACACACTTTGTTTCTGGTCAAAAGGTGAAATCCCCGTAACAAATACTATGACTAACATCAGTGGGAAAATAAATACATTTTTCAGTGAATGCTGCGTTGAGAGCTGGTTCATCCCTTGAGCCGTCTTTCTTATTACTATAGACATTTATGGATCCTTGCAAACTTGATGTAGACGAATGATTATGAAATTGAGCCCAAGTGAATTCTGAACACCTCCGAACCAAGTCATGGGGCAGTTCCTCAGAATATGATGGCGATCTATTAAAAGAGTCATTGTGTCAGTGTTGGGGATGCTTTTTATTGCTCAAACACAATAAGTTCAGATAGCTGACATCTCTTTGTGAATGTGAGGCCTTTATAACACATTGGAGACTTAAAACCATTAACCGCAATGCAAAACATGCATTGCATGACAGATCAATACATCTTTTCTAGGAGGTTACGAATTTGTTTTATGACTTAAGCCATATATCAGCCATCACACATCCAAAATATTAATGCTGCTAAAAGCCAGAGCTGCTTGATGCCCATTATAGCTTAGGGTTAGAATGAGCTATTTATTCTAGAGCAATGGTTTTTCAAAATTGTCATCTAACCAAAATTTCACTATTTCATTGCTACAAGATGATTAATTCCATAAATAAACTTAAATAATATAATAAAATCTGTTATTAAAAAAATGTCATTTATAGGTCTATTTTTGTTTTTAATTTGCCAATGACCACCAGTGGCCCAGGAACATCATATGGTTTGAGAACCACTTTTGTTTCTGCTGTTTGTTTTTTTTTTTTGAAGAGACTAAAATCATCTAAAAACAACAACTGATTAAAACATTCACATATGCTGGTGTTGCACTAGAAACTGTCACCGTACATTGTTCAGCATATTTTTTACAAGACATGTTGTAAATAAACTACTGTAGTAGAGTGTGTTGCCTCCAGGTTAAATGTCCATCTGTGGATACTCACAATATATGTTATAAACTCTACAGTATGTATGCAAAGTCTTTTAGCCTGAAAAAATAAATACAATCAATATGCTGGGGAAAAAAAGCACATGGTGCATAACCCTGTGACCTTGGGTCAGGCAATCAAACTGGCTTGTATTTGTTGATCTTAGTTTTCTGGCAGTTTACCAAACTAAGAGCTTGTTAGAGAGAACATTTCCTAGTTTGCACAGATGGGTAACTATGTTACTTGTTTTAAAAAAAAAATTCAAATTGACAGGTTCTTAAAACTACCTGGAGCCCAAATGTTTACTTACAGTCTGACAAAAGGGAAGTCAAGTCAAGTCAAGTCTGCTTTATTGTCAATTCTTCCACATGTACAGCACATACACACAGAGAATTGAAATTGCGTTACTCTCAGACCCTTGGTGCATACAGATAACACTAACAGTAGAACATAAATACAGATATACAGATTAAATATAAAATACAACTATACAAATATACAAATAAGGTAAAATGTAAAATATATATATATATATAAAAAAAAATATATAAAGCAGCACACGGCACATGGCAGATAGAGTGCAAACCAGTGAAGTAAACAACAGTGCAGATATAATGATTTGTAGTGCAAAAAGAGCTTATTTAGACTGATTAAAGTGACCGACATCGAGCAGAAACTCACGACTGTATGCGCGCTTAGAGACAGATAGACGCGACGAATACGTACAAAAACACTGCGACTCACAAGACAAAAAACACGAAAACACCTTTCTGTCGGGAGAGAGAGAAGCCGCAGCGTGTGAACGCGCCGCCATCTTGAGTGATAACTCAAGTCTTTTATTGCTTTAATTTGTGCCAAAACTAGTTATGATAGTGAGCACACATTAGTGAATAGCACAAAATGTATAAAATTTCACAAAAGTTTTTGAGAGAAAAACCTCCCAGGACTATCTTTTAAATAGAAAATGTCACATTAAAGGCAAAACAATTTTTTTATCTGAATAATATGTGACCCTGGACCACAAAACCAGTCATAAGGGTACATTTTTCGAAACTGAGATTTATACATCATCTGAAAGCTGAATGAACAAGCTTTCCATTGATGTATGGTTTGTTAGGATAGGACACGATTTGGCAGAGATACAACTATTTGAAAATCTGGAATCTGAGGGTGCAAAAAAAATCAAAATATTGAGAAAATCGCCTTTAAAGTTGTCCAAATTAAGTTCTTAACAATGCATATAACTAAACAAAAATTAAGTTTTGATATATTTACAGTAGGAAATTTACAAAATATCTCCATGGAACATGATCTTTACTTAATATCCTAATGATTTTTGGCATAAAAGAAAAAGCAATAATTTTGACCCGTATTTTTGGCTATTGCTAAAAATATACCCCAGCGACTTAAGACTGGTTTTGTGGTCCAGGGTCACATATTTGGATTTTAGAGACAGTACAGGACCTTGTTCTTTTCCACACAGTTTTCTAATATTTTGAGAGTCTTGGTTTGAAATTCTACATTCTTTATGAATATGTTCTATTATTTTCTCTTTAGTAACTAATTGCACTGGGGAAAAAATGGTGTAGGATTTACGTTGAAACAATTTTCACTCCGAAATTGCTACTAATTTCACAAATAATTACAAAGAACTGGAAATGGCAAATAACATCTTGTATAAAATGTGAAATTAAGAAAACTGAAATAGTATTTTCTTGTAAAACATAAATAATCTATTTCCAAGTTCAAAAAAAAGATATATTTTTACAGTGTGTGTGAACTTTTTTTTATTCAACTTTTTACTTTTTAACCCATTTAGAAGATTTAGTAGTCTTGCCTAACCCCAACAAGGCTTTTTTTATTTGACACAATTAAGTTTGAGCAGCACAAATTAAAAACTATTTTCAAACATTTGTGTGCAATCTCAAATATTAGATATGCACCAATAAATGAATTTGCAAACAAAATCTACACTTTCGAAACAAGGGTCAAAGATTGCAATGAAAAAAAGGAGGAGGAAAGTCTTTCAAACATCATTCATATTACATCCTTTCAAAACTAGAAACAGATCATATCCTGCAAGAGGAAATAGAATTCACATTTTCCAGAGAGAGATTTGGATCTGAGCACCAACATTTTAAATGCATCGATCTCTAACAGGAAAGAAAAGGATGATTGATAGAAACATTTTGGAGACCAGTGAGGGAGATCATGGAGTGAGATGTTTTGACCCATTCTGAGCAGACTAAATGCCAAGAACCGGGTAAAGAACAGACAAGCAAAGGAAGTACAATCATAATTCCGATATTTCCGAACCTTTCTCAAAGCCGGCCAAAAGCAAAGTGTGTTACCAATATAGTCCAGATATGCTTTATCAATATTCCCCAAAGCACTAATGTTGTATTTGCACAGTCCAACACTTTGTTTCCAATTGTTATGAAGTCAAGCTCAAACTTTCATTATTCACTTTCATTGTGAAGCTCACACGGGCCGTATCGCTTGCTGTATAATACAACAACCAAAAGTTTAAAAATTAGTTGAATTAAAATATGTTTTCATGGAAGTATTATATTAAGATAAATGTCAAACAGCCAGTTTATTGCAAGGACAGAGATGTCAAAATAATGTGTCTGTGGGTTAGAGGGAACCTTTCTCAAAATCACAACTACTGTCTCTTTCTGTTTATTATTTCGGTCATCATCAGTTTCGAAAACACAAGATGTCTTTGATGTGCAGGAAGCACTCGAGTCAGGCTGGAATCTGAAATATGCCAGACAAGACACTCTCTCTGTTTTTCACACACAGCCACAGTGCACAGTCTGAGGGGGCCGATGGGTTGGGGTGGACACACTGTTGATGTATGTTTGCTTTTGCTTTTGCTTGCCTTGACTCATGTGCAAATATAGGTGCACACTGTCAGTGAGCAGGGACCAGCAATCGCTTTACGGGTCCATTAAATGTAGTAAAAGAGAAAATATCAAGAGAAGGACAAGCGAAAAAATGAGATGAAGTGAGCCAACAACCTTGAACTCAGTTATGGTAGTGCTCACTAACAAGGTGACTGTGCCAGGGTTTCAGCGAGAGCCCCACTGAGCATATTCAGATTCATTTAATGTAAAGAAATCAGGTAATTGCTTACAAGTTATCATGTAGGAGAACATCATGTATCTCTCTTGAAAGATCTGATTGATTTTAAAGGGACGGTTCACCTAAAAATCTGAATTCTGGCATCATTTACAAATCCTCCTGTTGTTCCAAACCGGAAATACTTACTTTCTTCAATCAAACACAAAAGGAGAGTTTATGCTGCTATTTTTCCATACAATAAAAGTGAAGGGCTATAAAGTTTCAGGTTCTATTTATTCATAAATATTCTATTTTATTCTATTATAATCCTATTCTAAGTCTTGCAAAGCCATAAAACAGCTTTGTGAGAAAGAGACTAAAATGTAAGTTTTTAAACCTTTTGTTGAATTTGAATGTGCATGTTCCTGATCTCATTAGTATTCACAGATATTCATATGTAAAATTTGCACTTAATGCATTTTTATACATTTGGATATATACATACAACATGGACATACTGACAGCATCTAAAATAAAAGTATTTATGTAGTCATAGATTTAGAAATGTAATCGAACTATAAAAAAGAAAAAATATAAATAAAATTAGTAATGACCAAATGACAGAACTGGTTAATATTAATATTTTATATAGCAGCAGAAATAACACAGAACAAAATAAAACCATTATACGTGAATATGCTAAATAGTTGTGATGATGGCATTGAACATACATTGAACATAACACATTCATTACATACATTCAATTAATCTGATTAAACAAAAATAAATCTATCAAATCCATGCATTCAGCATTCTATAAACCTAAAACAATTCATAACCATTTGCACTTAAACTCTAAACTTAATACATTAAAACTGTTTGTTGAAGATGCTGTCAATATGTTTATAAATGTACTTTCCAGTCTCTATGCAAAAACAAAAATGCATGTGTGTGACAACTTCATTTTACTAATGAAATCAAATCATATATTCAGGTGTCACACTGCAGCTGGTTTCAAGACACATCTGGCAACACTGTAGTAAGTAAAGAGGAAAGTCAGTCATACATGTTTGGAACAGCATGAGAATGAGTAAAGGAAGACAGTTTTCATTTTTGGGTGAACGATCCCTTTAACAGAAATCTAAGCTATCTTCTCTTTAAGCACCTTCATATGCTCTTTAAACCTTGCCAGGAAAGCTATCAACACAAGGCGTTAAGCCCACAGAGATGAGTTGGGACCAGGCCGAGCTTGTTTGTCACTGCCACTTTGAGCAAAGTCACACAACTGTGTTGCTCATTAGCACAGACCAAAGGTTAGAGACACACCTGACCAACCCGTCACATACTACAGTCTTCATGGGAACACGAGAGGAGCTGTCAACTGGAACAGCTAGTGCATACGGGCCGACCTTCCACAGCTATGGCCAAGCAGAGAGACATCACATAGCATGATGAATCACTGCTTCTCTGGCATATGCTGTGAAGGGCTTTTGATTACAGCAATAAAGTGCTCTCTGGAGAATTACAGCACTAAATTGCCATAAATCCGAAGGGAACATACTGTCAGCGATGGCTAAAATTGGCTCTAATGATTCCCTGACTTGCTGTGCACCTTTGATGGCAAAACATGGAATTTAAAACACCATTTAAAAAAGAAATTATATGACATAAAATGAAGAAAATAAACCTTTATTAATTACATTTTCCTCAGTGGCCTCAGACTTGACCTCACTACATGTAAGGGTAAATGACAAATATTTGTGCACCAATGTCTGTCATGTGAGGATGTGTGCCTAGGTGTCTTTCTTTATGTTAGCTTGAAGTCATTTGACCTTTTTAAATTTATGACAGTATAGGCTTCACACACAACCATAGACTCACAGGCATTTCCTGACCAGCACTAGCAGATATCCATAGACATACTGCTCCGCTTATAGCTGAAGTCGAACCTGTAAATCAGCTTCAACAGAACTAAACAGCACTAATTTAAAATTTCAGATGTGAAAACATGCAAGTTTAAATAAAAACTAACCCTAACTGCAATGTTATATCATGTGATTTTAATTAACCTAAAACATAAAAATACGTAACAAATGTGTTTTGTATCCAGTTGTCATCACTCTGTTGCTATGAGTTGAAGGGCAGATAAATGCCACAGACAGCAATACATTATGAGAGTAATGGGCCTTTGGTCTATTAATAGAGCTATGAAAGGTTTGGCATCAATAGTGTCAGTGTATATAGTTCATCAGCCCATTTTCATCTTTTTATGTCAAACAACTGTGCATTACAGCAGAGTGCACTTTTGCTTGTTTAATGATCAAGACTGCATGGGGTTAAATCAGAGATGATGGTTGAAAAGCAGGGGTTGCTGGGAGCCCATATTTATCTGCTCTTTTGTGTCGGGGTCATGAGGCCTTATGGACGCTCACCCAATTGGCAGTGAACCCTAGCTGTAATTCCCAGCATCCAGTGTGCCTCCTCCATTCAAACAAGAGCTGTAACGGGGAAAAAGCTCTAAATGGCCGTTGGGAGTCATGCACTGCTCCGAATTTAGATGACTCAAACAAAAGCCTGGATTCACATAAGCAAATTCCTATTAGAGCTTGGTTTGTCATAACAATGTGCGTGCGGAGTGCCACTAGAACTTGATTTATAAAGATTTGTGGGTTTTATTTAGCGTATTCTTCTGGACAGTATCACCACAAATATATAATTAAAAACATTTTTCATTGCTTGCCTCGGTATATGAATGCAAAAGAAAAATGAAGATTCATTTGTTGATAGTCTGGCAAACTGTCATTTGTGTCAGTCATTAATCACTAAAGTACTGATAAGACAGGATGGAGTGCATTTTTACTTTGATCTGTGCATTTTATCATACTAAGTGTCCAATATCAGATTTCCTGCCAATCATTCTCAAAGAAATCTGAATCTGGAACGAAATATCTTGGACCACGCAGCCAGTGCTGCGAGCACATTTGCAGATCATAACGTTTATGATAAAATAACTGCAAGGGTATTAATTCACTTTTTCTAATCATATGAACCAGGCATTCATTTATCAAAACAAATCCCATTAAGAAGTTGGCTTTTATTTGTACTTTTAACTGTTGGACTTGTCCTTTGTCTGAAGTCATGGCTCATATATGGCAACTGGGGTCCAAATTGTGGAATACTGAGAACAAAGATTTGACTATCAAATCATGCCAATATGCAAACTAAGCAATATGATAGTTGGAAAAAACGACCATACATTTTTTCCAGGTTTCCAGAATGTTTTTCATATTGGTTAAACCTTAAAAGCTATTAAATCAAACAACAACATGCAAAACATTTTAGCATTTGATTGCAAGCCAAAAAGGTTTACATTCATTATTATATGATGCATCAGGATCAATGAACATTTGTTCAAAGCATAAATTAATGTTGATCTATAAAATATACTATTATTGACTGTTAATGCTCATAATAACAGATAACTAATGTTACATTTTAACGACTTTTTTATATAGCGCTTCATGCAATACAGATTGTTTCAAAAGAGTAATAAACAGGTAAAAACTGTCAGGGTTGAAAAACAGATGGTTAGAAGCTCAATTTTAAATATAAAACAGCTCTACAGAAGACAATATCATTATTCAGCTTAACTCAATTCCTTTGCATTCTCATACAATCTTTCTGCTCCTATTTCTGCTTTTTAAAACTAAATTTGTGTAGAAATTAACATTAACCAAAATTTATAAATATGGTTAAAGTATTATTTTTTGTTAGTTCAAATTAGCGATCGCATTTATTAAATAAGGTTCTGGTAACATTAAAGAGTTTACTCAATACTTAAAGGGGTCATATGATGCGATTTCAAGTTTTCCTTTCTCTTTGGACTGTTACAAGCTCTTGGTGCATAAAGAAGATCTGTAAAGTTGCAAAGACTAAAATCCAAAGAGATATTCTTTATAAAAGTTAAGAGTCAACCATGCCTACCTAAAACGGCTCGTTCTAACACGCCCCCACATATCTACGTCACGATGTGGAAATATTAGCATAATGCCGCCCAAATGTGCACACAAAGAAAGATGGCGTGGTTTCAGGAACAGCAGTGTTGATGAATCAGCGACTGCAAGTATGTTTTGTTATTAGTTTAAGTATTT
>NW_015544192.1:35165-44599 GCF_001515605.1 Sinocyclocheilus anshuiensis | reverse complement strand
ACTTACCCATTAGGCAAAGGTAGGCGACCGCCTTGGGCCCCCAAAAGCCAAGGGCCCCCTAAAATTCTTTTCATATAGGATATGCGCATTAAGCGTGGACGATGATTTGAGAAGGCTAAATTGATCAAACATAGGCTATAGGCTATGATCAATTCACTGTCTGCCGCTGGCCTTAAAAAAACAAACAAACAAAAAAAACTTACATTTAACGAACAGAAAATACTCTGTTTTTCTAAATTTACTTTATAAAAAAACCAAACGAAATATAATCACTTTTCCATTACATACAAAACTGAACTATCAATCACAATGCACTGGGTCAGCTGGCCAATCAGAGCAGACTGCGCTTGTCAAAGGAGGGGGCTTTGTTGAAAATGACGCGTTTGAGAGAGGCGGGGCATAGAGGACCTACAATAATGTACAGTATTTGAAAAATAATGTTTTTTGAACATTAAAGCATGTCAACATATTCTGTTACACCAAATACACAAAATAATGATCTTTAAAATAGCATCATATGACCCCTTTAACAGAATGAGCGTGCAATTATTTGAATAATCAAATACAATAAAACAATAGACTATAAAGATTGTAATATAAATATATCAGGATTTTAAAATATACAAAAGCTATTTTTGCAAACTCAGTATTACATAATTCATTGAGAGCTGGGGAGATTGATTTGATTATGTCGTTTGCAATGCAAGTGGAGGGATCCACAAACAATTTGGTGGCATGAAAGAGTTAAAGAAAACCGATAAAATCACATATAGGACTGGAAAAGAATTAAAAAAAAATGCTTAGATTTTGCATGCACTAGATAACATTATTCAGCTCACTTTAGAGAAAATAAAAGCCTTGAATAACATCAAGGGCAAGACTGAGAGAGAGAAACAGACTCAAAGAGGCCGATAAGATAAATCAAAAATAGGTTTACAGTATGTGGATAGAGATACCAGTAAAACATTCACTTTACCAGTAAAACATCCCCTTTAAAGACTGGATGTGCCGGTAAAACAACATGCCTATCCTTGCAAAGGTTAATTCCAATATTGACATATCACTCTTGTAATTGTGAGTGTCACAAAGTAGCTTAAAGGTGTCCGATCAGTGGTTTTTTTTTCTCCTTTTCTTTCCATCTTTTGGCCGAGGGTCATTTTTACATCCTCTATTTTTGTCACACAGACAGCTGTGTAAAGCCATGTACTGCACAGGACCTTATTCAACAGGTTGGAATGACAGCCTGCGGTAATCTGAAACACCGAACCAAATTATTTTCAAATATTGGTACAGTCAGATTTATTCTGCCAGGCGTTAACCGCTTTTCCGATTTGCTGTGATTCCTGATTGGGCTCCTGGGAGCTGAACCTATTTACGATATAAAATATAATTGCATCCACACTGAATAAGGTGTGATCGCATCCCGCCTTCTAGCGAAAACTCACTAACCAATTTATTGCAATTAATGGGTAACTGTGTTAACAAAACTTGAGTCTGACAAGTGCTGTGCAAATCCAGGAAATGATACATCCTCATTTATTTGTAATTATGCTGTATTGCTCCCAGATGCAGTGCATTATGGGCAATCCATCAGGGGTTATCCAATTGAGCTGGGGTTTGTTGTCCACCAGTGACACGTTCACCTTCGGTTACTGTTTACCTTGGCCTCGGCGAGCGCACAACTGTCTGTGTGACATCACTAATGCGGGGCGAATCCTGACCATGGGCCACTAGTGGTTGCTATGAGTGTCAATGGATGTCTTTCTGCAATATCAATGAGGAGATGTGGGTTTCCCCCTCTTGGAAATCTAAACTCACCATTTCAACATCAGCATGATGAAGGGCATGCCGTATCTGAAATAATCTGTTAAAATACAATCAAACTTGAGCAATTATCATGTACCTGGTCTTACAAATATGCCAATCAACATTGAGACCGTCTTCAGGGACTTTACTTACCAAACCAGACGACTGTGAGCGCTCTTTTGTCCTCTAACCAGCAGTGATGGCATCTGCTCAGAATCTGTATTTTCATTCCAGCTGTGAATGGAGGCTTTGTGTGGTTTGGGGGAAACCTGTTCTCTGGGAAGTGTCAGAAGGGTAGTACTTACATTGTTATCTGAAGATAGAGGCCAGAAATGATTTCCAGACTCCTGCAGTTCTTTAGCAGAAACACTGGACTGATCTGCAGGCACGTGTAGCGCTCGAGAAGTTTATATATTAATAAAGACTTTATAATTGTTAGGCATTATGTCGAACTGTAGGCTCAAATAGAAATTAAACTTATACTGGCATGTTCACGCCAGCCAAGTTCATTCCATTAAACGCTTGCTTAAAGTTAACCTGGTTCAGAATGTCACTCTAACAGAGTAGGGCTCAGATTGCCAGCATATGTTAGCAGCCCTGGAACTTGTTCAGTTCTTTTAACCTTTACCTTAGGAGCACAATTGCTCTCAGAGCACTCAGTTGAGCAAGCAAATACTTTCCCTCCAGTTTGGGACAAATGAAGCTGAGATCAGAAGTGATAGCAAGCTCTTTCTTACATATCTTCAAGTACAGTGCATTAGATAAAATAGGCGTTTTTTTTATTGAAAACACATTAGACAAAAAAAAAAACAATCTCCTGAGATTTTTTATGAAATTAATAAAAATGCATACTACCATTCAAACATTTATTTAAAAAAATACATAATAAAAAAATATTTAAAATGTTTTTATAAAGCAAGGACATTAAATTGATCATAAGTGACAGCAAAGACTTACATAATATTTCACAATATAACTAATTTTACTGTATCTTTGATCAAACAAATGCAGCTTTAGTGAGCATAAAAGAAGTATTTCAAAAACATACAAACAAAAAAAAAACTTACCAATCCCAAACTCTTGAACGGTACTGCATATACAGGTGCATCTCAATAAATTAGAATGTCATGGAGAAGTTCTCAATTAAAAGAACCAAAGACTTAAACTACTTCAGTCTGTGTGCATTGAATTTATTTAATACACGAGTTTCACAATTTGAGTTGAATTACTGAAATAAATGAACTTTTCCACGACATTCTAATTTATTGAGATGCACCTGTAAACATATACATTTGTTTGAGACAAACCAAGCAGTCTGTGCACTTCTCCAACAGGAAACTAGTGTTAGGCTTATATGTAAACTGTGCTAGATTGCTTTTGTTTGGTTTAGTTTTCTTTTTAGGTGTAGAATACTAAACTTTTTTAAAACAAATCGACTGGTCCTAAACTCTCAGAAACAGTTGCAGTAGCCAAAAAAAAAAACAACAACATTAAAATAAACAGTTGTATATAACTTTTCACAAACAAAAGTGAAAATGACGTCTATGAATGGTCTCTACAGACTGCTTGGAAGTTCTTCTACTAGTCCCAAGAAGAAGCTTGAAATGGTTTTCACAGAATTTCTTCAGCTGAGACCCCTAGGGACCCTCTAATAGCACTTCTTCAAAACATTCAAAGACATTTTTCATCACTGTCCAATTAAAACAAAAACAAAAACTTGACCTTCATAAGTGAATTTCTAGCTGAACAAGCTTGTTCTTCATTCGTGTGTAGCCACAGAGTATGCTCATCTCTCCTTGACTAATGTGCAGCTGATAGCAGGTTCATAGGTTCGCTGTGCACAGGCACGGCTCGCACTTGAGCCTGATGAGCCCTATTTATGTGGTAACACATGTAAAGAATGCCACAGCGTACCATGATACATGGTACAAAGCTAGCAGAGTAACCTTTCTGTTAGTTCCCTTATTAACCCACGAATTATGGGACATTGCCCTTATCTGACAGCTGTAACTGAAATAAATGTTTGTTTTGCTTCATCTGTGAAACCCAATGTAATTTGTAATTTGACTGCTCATTGTTGATTTTATGATCTAACTAATGATTTAAGACAAAATTAAGCATTTTTTTACCCCAGAATCAAAGATTTCATGTCCTTGTTATCTGGCGTGTCACAGAAGTGTCAGATCTGATCCCAACAGCAGACACCACAGGTTTGAATTAGAGCTGAGAATGCAAAACACTCCAGTCTAGACTTACAGTGATGGAATGTCTCTTGACTCACACACACTGCCTCTGCAAACACACACATACACAGACAGAAAAAGTGAGCAAACAGCGAGCTGACGCTGTGATGAATTCTGGGATTTCATGCTTATTCACTTTTACTCCTAATGTCTGTCTTCAACTAACGAATCGCCACAGAATACAGCCCAGGCGAGATCGTTTTATGGACCAGAGTCAAGATGTCTTTCCTACATTAAGAAAAAAACCTCGGCAGTCAACATTTAAGGCTTTGACACTAATTCTTGCTCAACTGCAGAGAAATTTTAAATCCCTCAGAGAAACGTTAAAAACCTGAAACTCATAACTCCAAGCTTCAAATAACCTGAAATCATGGCCTTTGTTATCTCAGTCATACAGGATCTTCACGACCACAAATTAGCTTGAGTATCGATGCACCAGCGCCACGGACGTGAAACTGACTCTGATTAAAGACTCTTGAGATTAGGGATTAAGGCTATGTGTTTTGGGCCTGACGTAATGTGCCAGACGAACTTCTTTATCAGTCCTGCGGTGTCCAGCATGCTAGCGTTACTCATCTTGAGGGGTAATTTAAACCTGCCGCTTTGAAAGCCCATTCATCAGAGAGGCACGCGAACAGTCCGGAGCAGGGCCAGATAGGGGGCCTGCATGTTAAAAGCACTTTTCGACTCCCTCAAATGCCACCAGATCGTTCTGTAAATAGTTAAATTATGCAAATGGAAGGGGTATCTAATCTCGCAGGAGTGACCATGCAGAAGTGCCGTGATGGCATGATCAAAGTTTGAGAGTGTATTCCTCTCTTCTTTAGAGAGAGACTGGCTAAAGAACGCAGATAGCCTCCTCTGACCCCCCCAAGGAAAACAATCAATCAGCCGCTGTTTTATCTGGGCCGAGCTGACGGTGAAGATGAGCAAACTTAAGGCAGCCAAACCTTAAAGGGGTCATGAACTGAGAAATCAAATTTCCCTTGATCTGTTGACATATAACAGGTCCATGTACTATAAAAACATCCTGTAAGTTTCAAAACTCAAAACTTTCTTGTTAGTTTAAAAACGGCCTTTATTGAAACCAAGCTCAGAAAACGACTCGTTTTGGAATGTGACACTTTATGACATAATAGTGAGGCTAAGCATTGCCTCCGCAGGATTGTGTCAATCCATGCCGCATTCAGTGTAGACATAATTGCAGATTATAATGTCTTCTGTCGTCTATAGTCACGCTGCGCCGCTCGCATCCGGTGTAAACACTAAAAATGTAAAATTAGCAAAGAGCTCCAGATCGTGTCAGTGAAACACTGCTAACGATGACAGTGCTGAGTCTGACTAGAGTGGATCCAACAGTAATGTCGCAACACATAAGTGTGAGTAAACATGCTTTTACCACTATTTCATTGTCTGTTCCAGACCGTTTGATATATATACTGAGTATGTATACGTTTTTAACCCAAATGACCCATGTTGTTTTCAGAGTATGCTGCAGCAGCATCCATCTGTTATTTTAATAAGTGAAACTGTTAGCCAATCATAGCAGTGGGCGTTTACTTGTGAGTCTTGAATGAGCCCTGCCTATAAAAACAGACCGTTCTGTAGAGAGGCTCAAAAGCAGGATAGAAAATAGCCTATTACTTCTAAATTATTATGTTTTTTTTATGTAAAATCACACTAACATTATAAGCCAATCATAGCAGTGGGCATTTACTTGTGAGTTTTGAAAGCCCGCCTATAAAAACAGACCGTTCTGCAGAGAGCCTCAAAAACAGGATAGGCTATTTTCTATTACTTCTAAATGTTTTTTTTATGTAAAATCACACTAACATTATAAGTGAACCTCACAGAACATTATAAAATAATAAAAAATTAAGTTCATGACCCCTTAAGTGTAAGAAAAAGAGATTCAGAAATCCTTATAACTTTGAGTAGTCAAGACTAAACTCAGCCCAATACCAGACTTTCCAAGATCCAGACCAAGACCAGCTAAGCAAACAAGGCTTTGGAATATATAGTGATAATATTCAGAGGGGGGAAAAACACAAAGAAGGAGAAGCAGAAGAATAAGAAGCAGCAGCAGAAGAAGAAGAAGAAGAAGAAGAAGAGGAGGAGGAGGAGAAGAGCAATGTTGGCCCATTTTTATCCACTTCCAACACATATTTGACCCGTTTCTGAAACTTTCACTCATCCAAGGTTTTAAAGTTCTACCAATGCAGACCTGCTAAGACCCAGACTAGATCTTGAGGTCCAAATTAAGACCAAGCTCTAACCCCAATTTAAAGACCTGTTAGCCCCAAAACCAAGTTGGCAGTATGACAAATATTTCTTTTTAATATTTCATGCTGCCTCTCAATTAATATGAGGTAATAAAACTGCACATTTAATAGCAATTAATGTAGCAAAATGCTTTTCAAAATGGTTTAGATGTAGTTTAGAATGTCACACTGCAGGACATCAGCTTAATAAAATACCTGTCAAATACCTGACTGCAGAAAATACAAGTATACAAGTACAAGTAAACACTTTTTCTTAATCCTCACAAAGATAATGTCTTACTCTTATTTATCATTATAGACCACTGTTGTATGAGTAACTGTAACAAAAAATGTATTTGTTCACTAAAGACAGGTACATTTTTCCCCAGAGATCCTCCCTAATTTCCACCTCAATTTCGACACCTTTGTAAGGGGAGAAAAGCGATTCAATCCCACACAAGCGTACTGACAGTTCTCTTTCTGCTGTCTCTGTCTTCACTAACCTGCATTACAGACAAATCCCTCAAGCCTCCTGCTCTTTCTATGAAGAGGTAATGGATTGCAGCATTGGGAATAGTTGAAGGATAAAACGGAATAGACTGGGACAAGGTTCTGACATGTACTTGGGAAAAGGGTTTCAACAGGTCAGAACAGAAGCAGACTTTGAGCAAAATGTTATGTTAGAGAGAACATTTAAAGTTATTTCTTGCAATTTGCTTTGTAACTGGTTAAAACTGCAAATATAATTTGTCAAAAAAGATTATAACTATTTAAAAAGAATTTATTATTTTACCATATTAAAATATTTTTTGAATAGATTGTAAACATAAAAATAATCAATTTGATGTAAATATACGAGTTAAACTTGATACACAAGTGCCCTCTACTGCTAAAATAAGAAACCACATTATCTGTACTTCATCAACAGCTTTTGTTTTTACCACTTGTTTCATAGTGTGAAAACAAAACAATGCCATATGGCACCGTGATCGCATTAAAGCATGCTCTAGTGGCAAGATCAAATCAGAAAACTAAACCGATCACATCTGAGAGCTAATGACAACAGTGGAGTCGGGATGCTATGTTTGTGTTGTAAAGATGAGCTATGTGTGGTTCTTAAGGGCCCTAAAGGCCTGAGGGAATATGCTGGGGAAGTTTACTGTCAGTCAGAACCAGGAGACTGACTGTCGGGGCCTGAAACCCAAAGGGGGTGTGAAAGTGTGGGGGTACACCGAGCCCAGTTTGAAAGAGCTATTTCACAAGCACATTTGAACCTAATATTTCTCTCCTTTACTTCCAAAAGGATGTGAATGATATGAAAGTATAAAAACTATGAGCCATATCCAATGAACTGGCACAACTAAATTATCTTTTGAATATTTCAAGTCACTTAATGTATTTTCTCTACAGAAACCCACAGCCTAAAAAAGAAATAAACTCAAATAATCTATCAACATTTGATGGGATCAACTCCAACAGCTCCCAGCTTCAGTCTCTATGGCGTTAGATCTATTATGGCTCTGTTTGAGTCACCTCTTAATGCTGTTAATACCATTAAAACGTTTTCTCTTTTTCTGACTCACAGATGTCTGGATTTATTTTATTTTTTAAAAATGGGGTTTGGATGTTTTAGAGCAGTGTTTCTCAACTGGTTGTGCTTATTACTGTTTATATTTTATTATATTTATTTTTAAACTTTAATCATAAAAGATGTATATTATTTTGATTTATTATTTTAATATTAACAATATATATATATAGAGAGAGAGAGAGAGAGAGACAGAGAGAGATTTTGTAAATATTAACAAGTTTAAAACTTATAACAATGTATTTATAAAATATGTTCTAACTATAAATTGTTATAAAAAAATACATAAAATAGTTATATTTTTATAACTATTTATTATAAAATATTATCAAAATTATTTTATAACAGCAAAAAACATAATATCAATAATAATCAAAAATTATCTATAAAACTATATGCAATATTTTAAATGTAATAGCTTGATTATTTTTAATATGTATTTAATGCTTTTATATTTAATATATTCAAAGCTTTTTAAATATTTCTAAAATAACTTTTAATTGAATCGTGACCCATCAATTGAGAACCACTGCTTGCAGAAATCAGTACTGGGCATTTACCAGCAGATGGCATCATTACCAAAGACAAATTGTGAGGATGGTTCCCAAACTGCTCCACATTTTTCTCTTTGTGGTGACTGGGACAAATACCTGGCAAACTATCAGTGCAGCTCCTTTATTAGCATAATTGAGTGAGAACACATGGGTACTAGCTGTTCAAACGCAAACAATTAAGAAAGCATCAGCACATTAAAAAAAAAAAAAGACTCCATGTTCTATCTTTTAAAAGCTTTGATTGGGAGGAAAGAGGCATTATAGTGCTTGATCATAGTAGAGACGAGGTTTGCCTCGGGCAGTGCGTTTATGACGATGTGTATATGTGGGCGAGCGCATAATTGGAAGTGTGTGATCTTCTATTACGTTCCTGTAGCACACGGACCCTAAAGAACCACTTAAACGAATCTCTAATATGCTTAACAGCACCACACATGCAGCATGCTCTCTGTCAGGGTATATACAGTGGTGTATAAAGTACCTGAAAGCCATACTCAAGTAAAAGTACAGATATCTTACCAGAAAATGACTTTGGTAGAAGTTGAAGTCACCTTTTAGAATATTACTTGAGTAAAAGTCTTAAAGTATGTGAGATTGATTGTACTTTAGTACGAAAAGTATTTTTTAAATCTTAAACGTACTTAAGTATTGCATAAATAGGCCTAATGTTTTGTTTTTAACATAAAACGTTGAATATTGATATTTGAAATAATTTAAAACATGAAAAAAAATTGTCGAAATGTGAAATTAAAACTGCCAGTAACAGCAATTGTGACTGTTGATGAGTGAATCATTGAATCATATTCAACCGATTCGTTCAAAAAGCTGATTCATTCAATGAGTAAACACCGTCCATTGTTCAGAGACGCAAAACAGTGCTGTGATCTTTGTTTGGAACTATTTTCGGCAAAATAGAGCAAAAACAAGCAATATTATGTCTAAAATGTAAGTAATTTATTGCTTTACTGAACTTGTATAAAAT
>NW_015544192.1:31502-32845 GCF_001515605.1 Sinocyclocheilus anshuiensis | reverse complement strand
ATTAATTTTTTTCAAAAAAAAAAAAAAAAATCAAACTTTAATAAATAATTTTCCTTTTGGGCTGTTATCACAAATTCCTCTAAAGATTTAGATAGATTAGATTAAACCTTTATTCGTCCCACAATGAGGACATTTCCATGTTACAGCAGCGAAGAAATATAAATCTATATAAAAACAAAAGAAAAATTAATTACACTATCAAACCAAACAAACAAACAAACAAACAAACTGCACAAATTGCACTTATATTATGGTAACTGGTTCACTGGGAGCAGCTCTGACTCTAACATCTAATATATTCAGATACTTAGGATGTAACAGTCTGTCACTGAAGGAAATGCTCAGAGATGAAACTGTTTCATACAAGGGGTGGGAGTCGTTCTCCAGCAAGGATGATAGCTTAGCTACCTGCCTCTTTTCTCCCACCTCCTGTACTGTGTCCAGGGGCATCCCCAGGACTGAGCTGGCCTTCCTGTTCAATTTGTCCAGTCTCTTCCTGTCTGCAGTAGAGATGCTGATACACCAGCAGACCACATAGAAGATGACTGAGGCCACCACCGAGTCAAAAAAGGTCTTTAGTAGTGCTCCCTGCAATCCAAAAGACCTTAATCTCGTCAACAAAAAGAGTCTGCGATTTTAAAATAATTAAACGCGGCAGCCGTTGAGGCAGCGCAACACTTAAATGTGTCCATGTAGTGCATGTTCACAAAATAACTAAGCAGCGATGTGGAACGCAAAACGCATTTAGAATTTGCGAACTACTCCCCTCCGGTCGCCAGGCTCCATTTCGGTATGCAACGAGGCCATTTTTCCACATTCAGTCTTCTTTCTTGTTGAATATCTTGTTTCACTTCGAAATCTGTCATTTTTAGGGTTGTGCATGCTGTTTATTATGACATATATTTGATGTTGGACGTCAGTAACTGATGATGATTGACGATTTCGATAAGGGTGGAACCTGCAGTGGTGTATAAAGTAGGCCTACCTGAAAGCCATACTCAAGTAAAAGTACAGATATCTTACCAGGAAATGACTTTGGTAGAAGTTGAAGTCACCGTTTAGAATATTACTTGAGTAAAAGTCTTAAAGTATGTGATATTTATTGTACTTAAGTACGAAAAGTCTTAAGTATTTTAAGTATTGAAAGTAAAAGTACAAGTAAATGCAAAATGGAAAAGAAGCAAATAAATATATGTTCATACAGTTCATACACCGCTCGAGGAGCAAGATTGTGTTCAGTTTTAACTCTTTCTTCCATTTTGTATTTTTGGGTAAGAATAAGAAGCACTTCATCCAGTACTTAGTGTCTTTCATTCCAACATAAGAAATCATTTCTGGAATCT
>NW_015544192.1:15823-31166 GCF_001515605.1 Sinocyclocheilus anshuiensis | reverse complement strand
TTGTATAAAATGATTATTAAATGTGTTCATGCTGATATCTGCAGAAAAACGGCACTCTTTGTGTGATATAGATCAAGTTATCTATATAATTATATAAATATAAAGAGCATACAGAAGCATTTTTGCCGTTTACAATTTAGAATGCCGTGAATTTTGAGTTTTAATACACTAATAAATCAACTTGCGTGCACTCGGTGTGTGATTTGGTGATTACCTAGTAACCTAGAAGTTACTTGATAATGTCAGATCGCACATCATTACAACAACACTTACCATATCGCAGACGATGCTGTATATCGCACACACCAGACTCGACTTGAGTGGAAAATTAATCATCCACGGTTGTGCATGCACTTGTTTGCACATGAGCAAAGGTGTTTTTAGGAGTCTAACTTACAAACGCCAGACCACTGATTCGTCAAACCTGCTTTCCTGCATTCCGTGTTCTTCTGACTTCTGACTATTTTGTAGTAAGTAACGAATATCCTTCGGGGAAATGTATCGGAGTAAAAGTATACATTTTAATTAGGAAATGTAGTGGAGTAAAAGTAAAAGTTGACAGAAATATAAAAACTCAAGTAAAGTACAGATACTCCCAAAAAATACTTAAGTACTCTAACAAAGTATTAATATCATTACTTCGTTACAATTCACCACTGGGTATATACAACGTTGAGTGGATGTTTCATGAACCACACAAGACGCTGTTAAAATACAGAATTAGATGGCTCAAAGAAAACAGCATGTTTTAATGTATTATTGTGGAAATACGGGGCTTTATTAATAAGTAAAAAGAAACTATGCATTGGTGTGATGCCCAATGCCTTTGTTGTTTAATGAAAGTGTATGTTTCATTATAAATATCAGTTCTAATTCTGGCTTGTGCTTGGAGACAGTATGATGATGATATTATTCCAGAAGACTGCCTTCAAATGAGACAAGATGAAAGGAAAAAGAACTATTAAACAAAAGCTCAGCATTCTATTGTTTTAAGAGCTCTTAACATGGCAGATTGAGTATGAGGCAAGCGGCAATCTATTCCATTGTTGCTTTAGAGAATAGAACACAGCTAAAACAGTTCCAGAACCCTTAAGAATCAGTTTAATCAAGGTTTGACAGAGGAAAATTCCTAAACATTCCAACAATGCATCATCAAATACGTGTGTATGCATACGGCTCCTTGTTGTGTATTGTGGCCGAGTCATTAGAAGCTCCATGATGAAAATGTTCTCCAAAAATATTTGTGCTCGATTGCTGCCAAGTTGATTTAGCCCAGAGCCCAGACAGAATTCCCAGAGTTCTGTTGGGGCTACACAAGCTTGAATTTCATTGGCTTGAGGCTGCATCTTACGCCAGCTTCTCTCTGCACTATGAGAGACATTCTACACACCCATCAGCCTCAGATATCCTTCATTTTTGACAGTCCAACTTCCCTGTTCTGATCAAGTAACTTGGCTCTGGGGTTTTTGCCATTTGCTTGATATCTCAGAGCAACAAAGCTCATCTTAGAGCAGAACATAGAGGCAAAGCAGAGGTATTGACATTTAATGTAAAATCAAGACATGACTAGGGCTCTAGGACGACAGAGTGTGGGACGCTGTGTAAAATGGGGACCAAACAGAAGCCTCTGCCAACCGGTTGCTTTGGCAGTGAACAAATGCACAGGTGGTAAACGGTAATCCTGCTATGGCTGTGTCCGAAACCTAAAGCAGAAAGTCCGAGTGCCCAGTCAATGACTATGTCATTTCATTGCATCTAATCAATAAAATATTGATGTGACTAATATATATTTTTCCATCAGAAATTGATTTTAATTGGAGTATTTTTAATAATTATTAAAGACAATAAAAATAATTTAAAATAAAAAATAATCATTCAAATAATTTAAAATACATATTAAATAAAATAATTAACATTTAATATTTATTTATTAATGATCTTTTGGCTGCTGCTTCAGATGTTACATTTATATATTCTACCAACAAGAACTGCAGACACGTATCACAGTGAAGGATACATAAATGCTGCCTTCAAAAACTGACCAAATGGCAACTTAACAGACAGGATGTTACGCAGACATTGGATTTGGATTCGTCTTGTTGCTTCCTGTACATGTGCAAAGACTTCTCAGCAAATATTTTTCAGCTTCTGAACACAGCCAAGGGCTAGAGCTCACCTATCAACACCAATGTTGCAGGCTGGATTATTAAATTATTTAAAAACATCACATTAAAAAAAAAATGCCAGTGACCAATGTCTATGGTCAGGCTGTTTATAAGCGTTGCCACTGTACTGCCACAATTTTCAGAATAACAAAATATAATCTCAGCATTTGTAGGCTTTGTGCGTCATCAGACCACCAGTTACGTTCTCTTTATCGTTACCTCATCTTCATCCTCTTTTTAATGAGAAATGTTTCCTTGCAAATGTGACCATGATCAAATGAAGGTCAGTGAAAGGCCACAACTGCTCTTCTTTGATCGAAAGAAGGTTCTGCAGATTCCAGCTGCTTCAGAGAGCTGTGATCTAGAGCTGAAACCAACAAAGGAAGAGGTTTTGGCAGGGGAGCATGACAGCAGGGATCCATATTGCGCATTCCAGTCGGGAGCTTTATGTTTGTCTATAAAACCTCCTGGAGCATTTGAAGAGGAAGGGAGACTGAGCGAGCAACATGGGAATTTCCTATACAGTGTCACAGTGGAGGAAAAAGAAAGTAAAGAGACACCATTTCTCTCTCACTTATTCTCTCTTCTGTAAAACCACAAATCTAAATAATTAACTCATATGGGGAAAACCCCACATACTCAAATTCATCCTTTCTCATAGACGGGTTATTCGATTTCCCAAAAAGAGGTGAGAGAATAGCTGCAGTTGTCCATTGGGACCCTTCTATAGGATTAAGCAGAATGCACTACTGAGCTGCCAAATGAACGGGCCAAAAAAAAACACATTTGCCAATAGCAATTCTCAATTTCACTTTAGTGCCTTAGACATCACTTCATCAAACCAAAACGTCAGCACAAAATGTCCCCGGGGAGATGTTTACATGTGACGTTTAAAACTGTGTGATGGCATGTGACCCAACTGGCCTAAATTAAACTTTTTTTTCCCCCCCCCAAGCGTTTTCCTCTCGTCTCAATCCCTGAGGCTGGTCCAACCCTCTTTCTCATTTGATATCTCCCTCTCTGTTTTACTGTCTAGATGTTGGTTGGAAAAGAAAAATGTATTACAAGGGATACTTATTGGCCTAACTTGGGGCTTCAGCAGCTCAGTACATCTGTTTAGCCCACAACATTTTACTCCTCTCTTTCAAGGCTAAAGCTTGTCAGTTTGGTCAGTTTTAATGCTGTGAACTCTGTCAAGGTGACTGAGTTTTTCAGTTGAAATGAGATGAGAAGAGAAGGTGTTACATTGCCTTTGTGCAGTACTCGGGTGGAAACACTTAAAAAACCCAAAATAATGTATAGAGCATTTCTGATCAATATCTTTATGACATAGCATTTTGACAGTTAGCAACTAAAGCTATAAACAAAAACCAAGAATTTAATCAGGAAAATAATATTTATCATACTCCATTATAATGCAGAAGCATGACCATCCAAATTTCAAAACAGACACAAAAATTGTTGCAGTAAGTAAATGTGGTCACCCATGCTTCAATGCATGAGACTGTGTACCCATTTTATTGCCAACCAAGTGTGATCATTTAAAAATGTAACAGCACAATTTTTCACATGATTTGATGTACCATTCATGCCTGTTATATACTTGTTGAAACCTTGCAAATGAGCAATTTTAACAGTTACTCATGCATCTGTAGTAGTCTTCATTATTGACGCATTGTGAATGGCTCAAACGCAATTAATATAGCACTGTTAATGACTCATATGGCCTGATGTGTCTTAATGGTTAGATGCTAACGCCGTCCTGTTGATTAGTGCAAGGATTATGTTTACTAGATGTATGGAGCTCATTGGCCATCTGCTTTATGTGGGTTTTTAATCCTTGTGTGGGTGATCACATTGATTTGTGAAAATGGCTGTACAGGATGTAGGCAGCTGAATGTTAATAATGAACCTCCGGAAGCCTCCCATTAAAGTAAGAGAATGAGAGGACTATTTTAATGCAGTATCTTAAATGGCTTTTTAGGGCCCGAACACCAATGGTGCGAGGACCCTCTTGGAACTGGAATTGCTTGAAATTGCTGTTTCCTCTTTTTCTTCCTCCTCTTCTTCTCCAAAGTGAATAACATTTTTGAACGTGCTCAAAAACTCACGAAACATTGCACATGCATCAGAACTGATGAAAATTTACATCTGAAATGGGTTTCAGAATTGGGCGTGGCACAATGGCTTGGCCTTACATACATGTAATGTCCCAATACTAAGAAAAAGCCTCTTTACCGCTTTTCCACTGGGGCTGGAGCCGGTGCTCGGCCAAGAGTGGCACTCGTTCAGAACCGGCTCGCGTTTCCACTGGCAAGGAGCAGATCCTTCTATGTCGCCAACTTGTGATTGGAATCGCTTGTTATCTCTTGCAGAAGGAGAGCGTTGATCTGTTCTGCCAACCACTGCTGAACTGACATATTTAATTGTTGTGTTAATGGTAATTTACCTGAACTCTGATGGCTTTTTAAAATGGCGCCTTTCAAACTGCAGTCTGTATTGGACACTCCGCCTACTGACGTCATAGGTTCCCTTGTTTGAGACCAGCAAGTTTTCGGTGCCGGTTCAGAACCTGGATCTGGGCACCGGCCCAGAATTTGTTTGAGTGTAAAAGCGCAGCAAAGTCCTAATGCAACAGGAAGTCAGCGATTATGAATTTTCTCTATGATTTTTGTGCAGTTTTTGCCATTTTCAGGCCTTGTACTTTAACAAACTCCTCCTACAATTTTAATCGGATTATCTTCATATTTGGTGAGTGTAATAACCATAGTGTAATTATGAGTTTTACGCTGTAACAAACTCCTCCTAGAGATTTAATGACATCAACATTATATTTGGTCTGTCTAATCTAAAGGACTTTGCTATGTTAAATTGAGTTTTTGGTCCGTGGCGGCCAAGCGGCAACCTTCCGGTCTCTCTCTTGAATCCAACACGGAAGTGACTTAAACTGCAATTCATCGACTGGCTGTTAGAGACAGGCTCCAAAAGAGAGTCCACTATAATTTTTATAAATAAAACTGTTTTTGTGTCACGGAAGGCGATAATGTAGTTGTTTAGACTTCAAATATGCGGTTTGTTAATAAAGATAACGTCTATTTGAAAATTTGCTTCAACGTTTTTCAGAGATGTGAGCTCCAGGGCGTCAGTGGTCGTTCAGCGCTCATGAACCCGCCAAGAGCATCCTTATCTCAGCCAGTTCTTCTGAAATTTGCCGCTGTCTCTATAGTGGTTAAACATGAGATATAACTCATTTTAGGTAAATCTAACCGGTATTAATCTATTATTTGTTCCAGCAGTAAAGACTTTTATATTGAAATGGACTGAAACAGGGTTGTGAACAAGGAAGTTATTTTTACTTTCAACAACTCCTTGTAAGACGCAGCCAACAAATGCAGTGAGCAGCGCTGTCATCGTAAATCACCCTTAGCAGATGAAAGGATAGTACGACAATGATATCGCTTTCCTCAGCGGACATTCAAACTAATGTTCTATTGTGAATATGAGATTGAGCTGAAGAATGAATGCTGTATCAGATGCAGGTAAACTCACTCGCTCAGTCCATCTCTCTCTCATAATACTCTACATAATACAGTGAGCTTTTAATACAGTAATACAATAAGATATCCAAATGATCGCAATGGTCTGATATGTAATGCTAAAATTAAAAATAAATCCCTTCTGCCTTGAATTTAAATAAAAGCTAGTAAGAATGCACTGGGAAAATGAAAGCAAAAATTATAAAGTCACTGGGCCTTAAATCACACAGCATGATCTGGCAGAATCTCTCTTCACCATCAGAGATGGATCCTCACCAAACACAGGCTCAGTGACCGCAGACAAAAAACAAACTCAGCTTCCAAAGGAGTCTGTGGTCACTGTGACACTGGCGAGGTTGAGACCAAGGCACACTTTCTAATTCACTGTAATACATCTAGAAAAGTAAGAAATGCCTCACATTTTCCATGCTTTTGTGTTTCGTTGCTTTGGCAGTAGAGTACAAGAAGAAAGGAGATGACAGGCTGGACTGTGAAATAGCACAAGTCAGAGTAGAATGCTATACAATTTCATATTAAACCAGACACATCCCATATACTAATATAAACCTTCTGCAGGTCCACAAACGTGTACATAGATTTGCAGACCACAGAACTTATGCTTCAAATCAACCTGGGAATGAACCATCAAAAGCTTGAATAAGCAAAACCATCTTTAAAAAAAAACAGCATCAGAGAAAATATCCCAGAAAAACATAGTGAACATTCGTGTGACAGGTGGAAAATGCTCCCATCAGGAGAGCTCTAAACAGCTCTCCACCGATTGAATGATTACCCAGAATGATGCTCAGCAACCAGGAAAAAAAAAGTCTTGCCATCAAAACCAGCTGGATGGTTCTCCTCATGCAGCTATATTTGATCAACAGCTCTTTTGATCCTGCTATTATATACGAGTAAGGTAGCGTATCTCTTGAAACGAGATGGACCACAGGTGTGAAGAGGCCATTTACTTTCAGCTCCATTGCTTTGGAGAGTCTAGAAGCACCTGGACCTTCTCACCAGAGCTTTCTAAACAATCATTTCTCAAACCACACAGCAATTACCAGCGCAACAGCAGGGTTTAGAAAAAGACAAATATGAGCGCATACAGACATGCACGTGTACACACACACACACAACTCTCCAACAACTGAAAATGAGCTGAGAGAATACAGTAATTGAGGTTTAGTCTTGGCAGGTGGGTATGTTTGGACAACCTTTGTGTGAGTGAGGGTCTGCTTACCATCCTAGCCAGCTGTGTTGTTATTTTATCATCCACGAAGGTAACCGGTTTCTTTCATAACCAACCATGTAGTCATAGACACGACTGTTTGTTTTCCCAAGGTACACCTGCAGGAAAAGTTTTGCTTGTAAGTCAGCAACATTTACTTGGCTTAAGGCAAACACAAATATTTGGAAGTAATATTGTGAACTTCTGTCAATTTTCAGAATGAACTTAAAGAAATAATAAAAATGGTTACATAAATATTATATATATTTATAGGAAGAATGGTGTAATGTGGTTGGTTCAGGTTTATGGGTGGGACTGGAAAAAAGGAGACAAAAACATTCCTCTGAATACGCACGCACGCGCACACACACACACACACACACACACACACACACACACACACACACACACACACACACACACACACACACAGAGCTTACCTAATTTTCTATGAATTTTATATCAGTTAACGGTGGGATCTAATTCTATCCATTTTCTTCTGCATTGATTTACTGAAATTCATAATAAAGTTGTCTCTTGAGCTGTGCCAAATCAATAAAACCCTATTAGATGCAGTTGTGATCACTGGAGAAAGAAAATTGTCATTAGTTCTTGATGCAAAAAGACCTTGAAAATTGGATTCGATGTTTCACAAGTTCACAGTGCGAAAGCCCGGTAAGAAAAAAGCCAGACATTTGTAGATTTCTGTCTGTAATAGAGGATGAGCAGGAGCAGGAGCTTGGGGGAGAAAATGGATAGTTAGCATGGAAATTATGGGTCAACATCATTCCTCATGATTTATCATTAAAAATCCATAAATTTGACCAAATAAAAAGATTTTGTCTTTTATCCGTTACATAATTCAGACCATGGCACAAATAAATGCACTTCCTATTGACACACACACACACACACACACACACACATACACACATACATACATACATACAGTGGTGTGAAAAAGTGTTGGACCCCTTCCTGATTTCTTTGCATGTTTGTCACTTTAATGTTTCAGATCATCAAACAAATTTAAATATTAGTCAAAGATAACAAGTAAACACAACATGCAGTTTTTAAATGAAGGTTTTTATTATTAAGGGAAAACAAAATCCAAAACTACATGGCCCTGTGTGAAGAAGTGTTTGCCTCACTGTTAAAACTGTGGTTTATCACACCTGAGTTCAATTTCTCTAGCCACACCCAGGCCTGATTACTGCCACACCTGTTCGCAATCAAGAAATATCTTAAATAGGACCTGCCTGACAAAGTGAAGTAGACCAAAAGATCCTCAAAAGCTAGACATCATGCCGAGATCCAAAGAAATTCAGAAACAAATGAGAAAGAAAGTAATTGAGATCGATGAGTCTGGAAAAGGTTATAAAGCCATTTCTAAAGTGTTGGTGTGCTTGACTGGCCAGCAAACTCACCAGACCTGAACCCCATAGAGAATCTATGGGGTATTGTCAAGAGGAAAATGAGAAACAAGAGACCAAAAAACGCAGATGAGCTGAAGGCCACTGTCAAAGAAACCTGGGCTTCCATACCACCTCAGCAGTGCCACTAACTGATCACCTCCATGCCACGCCGAATTGAGGCAGTAATTAAAGCAAAAGGAGCCCCTACCAAGTATTGAGTACATGTACAGTAAATGAACATACTTTCCAGAAGGCCAACAATTCGCTAAAAATGTTTTTTTTATTGGTCTTATGAAGTATTCTAATTTGTTGAGATAGTGAATTGGTGGGTTTTTGTTAAATGTGAGCCAATATCATCACAATTAAAAGAACCAAAGACTTAAACTACTTCAGTCTGTGTGCATTGAATTTATTTAATACACTAGTTTCACAATTTGAGTTGAATTACTGAAATAAATGAACTTTTCCATGACATTCTAATTTATTGAGATGCACCTGTATACGGTCTGCTTTTGTGGCATGACTTTGTAATCAGTCAGACCTTGAAAATATAAACCACAGTGAAAATGACCATTTGTCTGTACATACTTTAATTGATGTTTGGGGCTTTTTAAATCAGAGGGGTTTGCAGAAGCATGTGTTTTTGTGTGATTGAGTTAGGCGGCTGTGTAATTAAGGCTGATGGTGGCTGAAAAGCAGAGATGTGGTTTCATCCCTGTGTTTAGTGTTGATTTGATTATGGAAATGAGGCAGCGTCTTGCACTCGGCGCAGTGTGATGTGGCAAAAAATGAGCTGATAATACGACAAACTTTCCTGTTTCTCAAAGATAACTTGTCAGACACATTCCTCTGTCACATATTTGTGAAACTTAATACATGTTATTACAAGGTCCTATGCTTTAAAAATTGTATATTGTGTTTTAATAAGGAAAGCTCATTAATATTCATTGAAATATTACTCTTTCTCTATAGCTACTAAGAGACCGGAGCATAATGTTAATATAACTGCATCCAGAGGTCACAAGTTCATTCTATGTTATTGTTTGTACTACTAGAAATCATTTTAATGTAAATCTTTGCTGATGTTTCCAGTGTGATTTCAGGAATCTTGGTCTAGTCTCAGAAGGCCACTTATACAACAAAAAGGAACCAGACAAATGGCCAAAAAAACAAATGTATATTAGAAATAGAAGCATCATGGAGCAACTGAAAGCAGTGGAGCTAATGGGATTATTATAACCCTCCACCCCCAACTCACATCTTCTCAGTGGGAAAAGGAAGTCGTCGTAAAAAGATTCTTCCCGTCTCTTTTTCTTTGGCAACTACATCAGAAGCTGATAGCCTAAACTTAAAATTCACCTTCTGCTGAGGTGAGGGAAATATAACAGTTATGGTGGTTACAATTTCCATTACAATCTGCAATGTAATGAATTTAAAAAATGGTTAATATTGACTTGTGCTGGCCAAACAAATCTAAAATACTATATGCTGTAAACAATCAATAAATGTGAAAAATGACTTGAAAAGACTCAAGCACTGTAGTCCCAAAGCACTAACATGACAAATCTGTTATAAAGTAGCAGAAGCTGAAGCCTGTAAAGCTGCATCATCTCAGTCATGGTGCAAACTTTCAGCACAAAAATGAAATGACATCCAGTATATTGCAAAGCACCTGCCAAAACAACACTCTGCCATTTATGAAACAAAGACACACCTGTGACTCTACCAGCTTTGGGTACTTATGATGAAGAGGCTCCAAATTGTACATTCATCATACTTATTCATGCAAATCATGCACTTTTTTAACCATACAAAAAAAAAAGGAAAAAAATTATATTTATTAAATAAATAAATAAAAACCTGCACTCATATCTTGTTTTGTTAAAAGTTGAAGCACTACAGAAATTAAATTGAATTCATATTTTATTGTGTATGTGACTTTTACGGATCAAAACGTAAATATTTGATTATCTTGCTGCTGTATGTTCTCTGAATAACCCATGTCCGCAATTTATCAGTGCTGAAAAATGACAATGCGAACAAGAAAGCCGATATAGGCTCTGCATGGTTTTATTGCAGGAGTTCTGATGGATGAAATTAGACTTTTGCAAAGAGCTTCTGTAGCAATGTGAGCATTTTATGGTGAGTTACTCCTTAACACTAAACCAGACACTCATTTCTCCCTCTGTTCAGCACACCGAGCGCATATGTCTGTCCTCATATGACTGATAGTTCTCGGAATCAATATTGATGTGCCAAATAGAGGTTTTCTCCTCTTGGGTAACCCTCTACAACAAAAGGACATTGAAAATAATCATTTAAGTCTTGCCAAAGACTCATGAATGATCTTGAAATCTTTTGAGGACACAAGAACTTTCCCCATTTCCCCTACCCACCCACCCACATGCCATTATTGCTGAGAAAGAGTCATAAATAAACGCTGAGAGGGTAATACACATGTGAAATGAGGGGTCAAGTGAGCTTGTGGGTGTGGGAGTGTACGCCGAGATCAGATATAAAAAAAAGTTCACAGGAAATGAAGCTCCCATAAGAGCTATATTACCATGTGCGACAAGGCGAAGGAAATCTGTGTGACTAATACCGATTTGGTGCTTAAGAAACATTTATTATTATTATCAATTTTGACTGCTGTGCAGTTTAATATTTTGAGGTAAGTTTCGGGTAATTATGATTTTTTTTAATTAATACTTTTATTCAGCAATGCATTAAATTGATCAAAAGTGACAGTATATGTATTTTTAGATATTTTATACAATACATTTAATTTGTAAGCTGATGTAAGAATGACGCTGTGCAATTTAGAGCTGTGGATTCTGTCTAATTCAAGAATGGAAAGAGGAATTAGAGGTGTTTAAACAGCTGCGTCTTCTCTCACCGCACTAAAGCATCTGACTCCGAGTTCACATAATTCAGTCACCACCAGCATTCAGAAACATTTCTCAGACCACGTCTCCTTTTTGCGACTGCTTTCGTAGGTGAGAAGAGTTTGAGATGATTAATAAATGCTGATAAGTGAAGTGATGTGTGGCCAAGTATGGTGACCCATACTCGGAAATTGTGCTCTGCATTATCCCATCCAAGCGAACACACATTGTCAACACACGCCCGGAGCAGCAGGCAGCCATATTGCTGCGGCGCCCGGGGAGCAGTTGGGGGTTCGGTGCCTTGCTCAAGGGTCTGTACCTCTGTCGTGGTATTGAGGGGGGAGGAGAGCGCTGGTCATTCACTTCCCCCACGGACAATCCCTGCCGGACCTGAGACTCGAATTCGCAACCTTCGGGTTACAAGTCCGACTCTCTAACCATTAGGCCATGACTGCCCCTCACAACAGCACACAATCAGAATATAGGAAACATGAACATGAGATATTTCCTCAACCTTGCAAATCAGTGCAGATATTTGCAAAATAACTACGAGTCGATCTGTGTAAACCTAGTATAGACTCTCATTACACAGTACATAGCAGTGGAAGGTGGATACTTATTAGCAGTAACAACCTCAAAACGCAATAGATCTGGAGGAATAGATATTCCTCTTAAGTGGCACATTCATGTGCTTTATTGTTGCTAAAACACCATTTTATGACAGAAGTGCTGTCATAATGTAATTGTGATGCTGCTAAGTGGTAAAATGTATTCATAGGCCTTTAGCGAAAAGGCAGTGAACAGCAATACAGAGTCTTAATGAGAATGCTCATATCAGCTGTGCCAAGACAGTTCACATATTCTCACATGTGGAACGGCCAACTACTGTAAATGAGTTCTCAACTCAGCCGAGTCCAAATACATTGGTGTGGGAGTACTACTGTATGAAGACAATCACTGTGGTCAAAAGAGCACACTAATATTTAGCAATTTGTTTAGCCGACAGCCAGAACTACTATAGGAACAGTAAAACTCACTCAAAAGTACAATGATGATAGTTCATTAATTGCAAATACTGCATACTGAATATTCAGATTTACTATTTTAATTACTGTACTGTTATTTATTTCTTATTTATTTTTTATTTTATTTTAATTTTTTTGGGGAAAGAATATAATTTTATTCCGTTAGGATGCATTAGAGTGGACATAAAACAGAAGTCGCAATTGCCTTTTCTTCCCTATGGTGAAGTATATCTGAGTAAAATGGCCTCTCAAACGAGAAAAAAAAACATAGGGTAGGATGTAGTTTGGTCCCTTAGGAACTGATTGGATCATTTGCTATTGCCACGATGTCATGTGAGTGACAGGTTGTCCCGCCCTCGTGCAGAGACATACGTCACCATGGAAGAGATGTTGTTGCAAGAAGGAGCGGAAGATATTTTGATTAATGAATGATTTTTATATGAATTAAAAAAAAATAATGATGTGCATGGATAAATCAAATAATAAACGCTGCAATATTCCATTAAAATAAGAATTGTCAGTTTTGATTTTATGGTGACTTTAAGTTGATCAAAAGTGACATTAAAATACATTTATAATGTTACAAAAGATTTCTATTTCACATGCATACTGTTCTTTTGAACTTTTTATTCACCAAAGAATGCTGAAAAAAAATTCTCAGTTTCCACGAAAATATTAACCAGCACAACTGTTTTCAAAATTGACAATAAAAGATGTTTCTTGAGCAGCAAATCAGCATATTAGTGTGATTTCTGAAGGGGAAAAAAACACATTTTAAAATATATTACAATAGAAAACGGTTCATTTAAATTGTAATATTTCACAATTTTACTGTTTTTACAGTATTTTTTATCAAATAAATGCAGCCTTGTTGACCATGAGTGACTTTCAAAAACATCTTTTAAAAAAATCAGAATTATTCCAAACTTCGTGTTTTCAGACTTTTGAAGCCCACCGTATGCAATTGCATTGGCAATTCATTCATTACCATCAGCCTGTGCATCTGCTTTTAGCTCAAATAATGCAAGCAACTAATTTACAGTCACTCTAGGCTTCCTCATTGCGAACCATAAAAGCCTCTAAGGACTGGTTAATATTCGTTATTAAGGCATAGCAGGAGCTCTGATGGCAGAGTAATGACTGCTGGAAATGCAGTCAGATTAATAACAAAACTCTCAACACATTGGATGTACAATCAGGGCCTGATGGCTAGGGCTGGGAATCAAGTTCGATACTTGGCACCGACCGAATTGCCTCGATACCATTGAGTATCGAAAAAATGTCTTGTTGTTCGGTACCAAATTTTGATACCTAAGTGTTAATCTCGTCAATGTCAGGGAGCCAGTAAGCATGCAGCATGCCTGATGTGCCAAAATCAAGTGCTGATGATTGGCTCTGGTGAGGCATAAAGGAAAAAACACAAGTTTACACCGGTTACGCCCAGGTTACGCTGTAGTATATAAGCATCATGACCCCATAGATGTAAGGCTACCTTTACACTAGTGTGTTTTCGTTTTAAAATGAAAATGATCCTCGTTCATACTGGCATTTTCACTGTGTTTCAGAAAAGGCCTCCGTCCACACTACAGAACCGAAAATGCATGTTACGTGACCATTCATGCACACTGTAGCATCATGCTACATAAGACTATTTATAAGCTTTATAATAATAATAATTCATTACATTTATATAGCGCTTTTCTAGGCACTCAAAGCGCTTTACATTGTCAGGGGATATCTCCTCATCCACCACCAGTGTGCAGCATCCACCTGGATGATGCGACGGCAGCCATAGTGCGCCAGAACGCCCACCACACACCAGCTTACTGGTGGAGAGGAGACAGAGTGATGAAGCCAATCAGTAGATATGGGGATTGTTAGGAGGCCATGATGATCAGAGGCCAATGGGCAAATTTGGCCAGGATGCCGAGGTCACACCTCTTATACTACGTTTTTACTCAAAGCTCACTTTAAACCACCATCGAGTGTTCTTCCGATTGCGATCTAATGTGGGTTTTGGCAATATAATGTTGATGAAATATGCTATTTGTGGCTTTTATATCAAGCTAAACGCTACACCTGCTTAGCATCTGTCATATAAACACCCTATTGTTATGAAAATAGGCAGAATCTCATGAAAATCAAATACAAATCATATACTGTCGTAATCGTGTGTTTATTAGATTCATGTTTCATCTGTGGCAGTGAACAGCAATGTTTTCCTGGGTTTCTTATGTACAGAACTGAACGTGGAAGTGAAATGGACATTTGTGATTGGAAGAGACAGGGCGAGTTATGAACACGTAATACTGACATATGAGCAGCGAATGAGCTTCCTCTGAGTCAGAGCAAAGTCCCCTTCAAGGAAGTCTGTTCACTCGGCGGCCATATTTGCAATGCCACCGGGCAGCTATTTCGGCATCCAAGACCAAGTCCTATCTAAATGAATGGGGGGATTCTGAAATCTCAAAAACTGCCTGCTGAACTCACAATTAAATTACATATTTCAAATCAGCAAAAAAATCTGAAATTAACTGTCCCATAAATGTTGTTCCTTATGCTCAAATTGAGTTTAAAAAAAGCTTATTTTTTAGGCTAGACCAGCCAATGCACATGTGCAGTCACAAGCACGAGTCTCAGGTTCCTATTGGAACCAGAGATTCTAACACCAGCTGCAGTGACACAATGATTTACCAATCAGCGATTGGCTCTTTCATTTAGAAGACGGGACATATTCCACCATATTGCGCACTGCAGTTTCTCCCATTCATAAGTAATAGGAGTGAACCGTCTTTGTATATCTATAGTTTTTGGTAAATGTAGCCTAAACACAGGGGTGTGAAGTAACGAATTACAAATACTCACGTTACAGTAATTAAGTAGTTCCCTTTCGATACTTCACTCGTACTGCGTCTTGCTTAAGACGCATATGGGAAAAAGCCTTTTTTCTCCTGAACTGAAGCCTATTTCATTCACGCAGTGAAACTGCACGGCCATTGGTTCGTGCAGGGCTTTAAAAACGAACCAATGGCGCGGCAGCGGAGCCTATGGCGACGAAGCCCGCCAAAGCCTGCCAGAATGGGCGGGGC
>NW_015544192.1:12777-13044 GCF_001515605.1 Sinocyclocheilus anshuiensis | reverse complement strand
GGAGGCAGAACTAATATCTCACAGAGCCCTCCTCCTCAGCCACCTGGAGTGCCTGGGACTCAGGGTCAATTTTGCCAAAAGCTCATTGCTTCCCAGCCAACGAATCTCGTTCCTGGGAACAATATTCGACTCAGCTCAAATGAAAGTTGTAGTCACGCCAGAACTAGGCTGGCGACCTCCTTCAAGATCGGTACCGCTCGCCCGCTCAAAGCGTTTCAAAGGATGCTGGGCCTCATGGCAGCAGCATCTCCAGGGTTACAGGTGGGT
>NW_015544192.1:11775-12296 GCF_001515605.1 Sinocyclocheilus anshuiensis | reverse complement strand
AAAGCGCCTCTTCATGCTAGTGGAGCGCTTCTTAGAGTGGGCTCAACCCAACCTGCGCTCGCTAAAGGCAGCGCATATACCGGGCAAATTGAACCGAGGAGCGGACATGTTATCAAGGAGTAATGTCCCCTCAGGAGAGTGGACGCTCCATCCGCAAACGGTTTAAAAAATCTGGGAGATCTTCGGCGAGGCCGAGGTACACCTCTTCGCCTCTGAAGACAACTCTCACTGCCAAATTCATTTCTCAAAGACCAAGGACGCGTTGGCCCTTGATTGGCCCAACCTCCTTCTTTATGCATTCCCCCCGATCGCTCTGATCCCACAGGTAATCAGGCGAGTGAGGGAACAGCTCCGTCTACGAGACGCCTCTATGCCTTAAAGTGGTCTTTTTTCTCCGCCTGGTGTTTAAACCGCGGCAAATACCCTCTCACTTCCGAATTAGCAAAGGTGCTGTCTTTTCTACAAGAGCTGCTGGATAAGGGTCGTTCCCCATCCACGCTCAAAGTCTATGTGGCGGCTAT
>NW_015544192.1:4350-11620 GCF_001515605.1 Sinocyclocheilus anshuiensis | reverse complement strand
ATGCTGTCTCAGTGGCCTTACACATGATTTTAAATCTATTTTTTTCAAACTTTATGATTTAAATGGGGATGATTGTACTGAGAATAACTTTCATCTTTTCTTCAACTGAATACTGTTTCCGTGCTGTTTTGATGTATTTTAAGGAGTTGGCAGTCAAAATTAAAACTGCTGGATGATAGATACTCTTCATTCTTTATGACAAATAAGATCATGTGAATTACAGAATGTACAACGTTTTTAAAATGTATCAATTGCAGTGTACAGCGTTTATTATGAGGGGTAGTTCAAGTTCAAGTTTTTAAATTTTAAATAGGCTACTCTTTTACTCTTACTCAAGTAGTTTTTTGGACAAGTACTCTTACTCTACTCACACTACAATTTTTGGAAGGTAATGGTACTTTTACTTGAGTATATTTTTTCAGTACTCTTTCCACCACTGCTTAAATGATGTGGAAACTGAAAAATGTATTATAACTATTTGCACTGATTTATTGTGCTGGTTACTTTTTTTTTCCTTTGTGCAGTGGCTCAGGAGATGAGTCTTTAAGTCTGTAAAAATGTCAACAAGCTGAAAAAGTAAACTAAAGTTTGAGGTAATGTGTAATGTAATCTTGTTAAAACAGATTTCATAAAATTGGCATAAAAAAAGCATAGTTCAGGAACCGGTATCGAAGTCAAGGTATCAGTATCGATATAGACAATTTTTGAATGATACCCAGCCCTACTGATGGCCCACAATACTATAAATCATAATTAGTGAAGTCTCGAGCACTGTACAATCCAGCTGTTTGTGTAGTGACAGCTGAAGTCATATGAAATGTCTTCCAAAATTGAAAGCATGTGATTTTTCTTGCCTTCCAAGAGACCAAACACAAACATGGATTTGGCTTTATGAACACACTCTAGGAACCCTTGCTTGCCCTTAATTTTACCTTATAAAAAAAATAATCTGCCCCAATTACCCTCTGTGTGTTCTTGAACTTTAAATGTTGGGATGGTCAACCTACCTTCATAGATATACATTTATAGCACAGGAAAATTGCAATGTTCAGTAGATCAGTGAGAACTAAAATCTAATACAAAATGTTAGTACAAAACAAGTACAAAACAAAAAAAAAAAATCGTGATATGAAATTTTTGCCATATCGCCCACCCCATGATCACTACATGAAAAACAACAAACTCATGAATATTAATAATCTTGATTTTAGTTTTATAGTTTGCGCAGATATTTTTTTTTTCATTACCTCAGTACCATATTAGTACCATATATAATGGGGTAATGTAAATACATATTTATATATTTATAAATATCTGTTTACATTTAATTGTGCATTTCAATGTCCACCTGCTGTATTTTTCAAATTTTAAACAAATTGATATTTAATAAATCCTAAAATGGATATTTGTCTTTCATACTTTCGAAAATAATGTGGTGGTATTAAGTTTGTGTTTTAATTTAAAAGAAAGTACACAAAATATTATAACATTTTTATATCAGCCATTTATCGGTAATTGCACATAAGAACAAAATAATTATTCAGATAATTAACAGAATTTTAAAACAGTGCATCTCTATTAAATAGATAATTTGGGTTCTGTAGCACATCTCCAAGATGTCAAAATGGCAATGTCAACAATATAACATCAAGATAAATAAAGACTTTACTTTAAATAAGCAACAACTGTTAATGGCACATTTATTGATTCCTTTTTAAATGCAAGTTTGTTTTCCTGGAATCACAGTGATTTGTGAGACATTCGTTCTTTTTGTTAAAGCATAAGTTCAGATGTCTGTGTGTCATTATTTGTCGATATCATACACAAACTCCAAATGTTACTTGTTTGCAGTAATGTCAGGTGCTAAAACTATAGCAATTTGCAGCCTTTATGAGAAATACTGTAGGCTTTAATGCGTGCCAGCATTTGGTTGAGTGGGCTAAATGCGAGGGAGCCACAGACCTCCTGGACTCCTTTGCCATGGTTTTAAAAAGACATCGGCAAAAATAAAACTTCTACAGCACAAAAACAACTGCATCTACCACTTTGTCTACAAAGTCAAAATCTATAAACACGTTTTTCACCACTTGTTATTGTGTATGTACACCTTTTATTGCACCAAACCTGGCCATCAGAAGCACTAAGAATTAATCGTCCACTATTTTTATCTCTGTGTCCAATCTCAACGGGTTCTCTTTTGTGGTAAAGTAGTAAAATATAGTCAATAAAACCCCAGCAGGCTGATGTGGGAACAGTTCAGACAGATTTGTAGACTGACACATCACACAAACTAACCACTAGATTTACGGTTTTGTTCCTCGTCTTTTAGCTTGGGACACCCACTAGGCCGATGGCTATTTCTATTAGGCTCAGTAGAAGCTACATTTATGGGCCTAAATGAGTCCGTCAGGTGCCCGAAGCGCACAAAGCCAAAACATACCGCAGAAATGTTAAATGCTGATTCAAAGAGTTCAGCGTTGGTTTTGCTGGGGTGGAGAGAGAGAAGCACTGTTTGACCGAGTGTCTGTCGGCATACGCTCACAAATGTTCCAAATTCCTTGTGGGCAGTTAATGGCCAACAACAAACTCCACTGGAGTTGCTCTGTAGCTCCAAAAATGTCTTCGTCACTCCTTCACTGCAGGAGACATTCATTGGCTGCTGTTTCCCTTTTTTCTCAGTGTAAACTCACAAACTAAGCCTATAATGATGACTATCTTATCTTTAACCACGGTGATCCAGACGTCCTTATCTATACTTAGTCATGTTGAAAAATTAGGCCTCATTTAATATAAGGATTACTGGGCAATCCATATGTTTTTACATGTGCCTCGCTGTAAATAGTGCCTCACTTGCATAAAGTCATCAGCCTCACCGCTTGTGGCCTTCCGATTGTAGCTTTTATACAGTACGGTAATGGCTGAATAGACAAATGACAGTGATTATCTGGGGCTAGGCTGGGGCCTTGGCTCCCCACTATATAATTAGACCTTAGCTCAACTTGTTTTTTGACATTCTACTAGAACTAGATGGTAGACGGGTACACGGCGGCCAAAGAAAACATCCACCATCTAATTTAGGGGCAATCCAAGCTGCTAATGTCAGCTTCTATGTTGGGACTTTTCAGAGAACATTTTTCTTGACGTTTCAAGTGTATGTGTTTATGTATTTTCCGCTTTTGTCCTTAAAAAGCAGAGCATACGTGGTGAGACCGGCCCAGTAACCTCAACCGCAATGACATGGTTGGCCTAAAGGAAGCTGAAGTCATTGCACTGAGGTAGTTGTGAACGATTGGATACCTATCTTATTACTCACTCAGGAAAGAAAGAGAACTTAAACATGGCTGTGGAAAAAATAAGGAATGAAGTGCAAAGAGATCTGTTTACTTCGTAAAAGGATATTTGCACAGCAGAATTTGTACACCTGTTGAAATGGAATGTGTGCCTGAATATGCACTTTTCATCAAGTTTTCAGCACCGCAAGTAAAAACTCTGTAATCCACCTCCCCTCCTATCATCATAGCCCTGGCCCTCCTACTACTGAGTACACCAAGTAGTGTTGACAGCGTACGATGAGGCCTAAAGTACGAGGCCAGCAGCCCCTCATTACACTCCTTCAGTACACCATGACCTCTTTCACAATACGTACACCTTTATCATTTGTAAAATAAAACTTCAAATAAAAGCCTCAACAAAAATATCTCGCCACAAAACACGCTGTGTGTCCAGTTGCTGTGTGTGTTGAATGAACTGTGCCTCGCGCAATCCTGCCACGAGCTTCAGGAAATTTTCACTGATACATCGTTTTTGACGAGGGTGATTACCGTATAACGAATGAAGAAGAAAAAACATTTACACTTACGATGTTGCAGCAACCACGTGTCCTGTATTTTCAGCTGTTTAGAATTAGAACTGATTGAACCGATGCATGAAACGCGAATGAATCACTCCTTGTAGTCTTTTTTTTAAATGAATAATTTATCAAAATGGTCAGAATTCCGTTCACGATTCAGTCTGAATGATTTGGACAGATCATATACTACATGAAGAATTTTAAATGAACTTTTAAATGCCATGATTTTCCATAGGCTATGTTCTCTTGAAAATACTCCAAAAAAGGTTTAATAAATCTTCTTATATAAGTATCATCTAACAAGTTTACTACTACTAATATCCACTCCATTTACAAAGTATGAAGTGCCAGTTCATTTTGCAAATATTAAGAGGTTGTATATGACTTGAATCATTCAAAAGGTTCACTCTTTCATGACTGGGAAAATTCATTTAAACATTTTTTAATTATATAATGTAATTATTACTTTTTTTAATCAATTTTATCTTTTTTATCTGTTTTTTCTCCCTTAACCAAGGAAATTAGTCTGGAATTTCTGGGCTCACTTTCCATCAGTTAGAAAAATATTTCCAACATGAGATTGAGTGTGAAGAATCATGTTATACTTAAAAAAAAATGTTTACACTATAAAGAACCTTCTGTGAAATGGGAAGGTTCCATGGATATTAAAGTTTCTTCATGGAACCATATGACAAAGAATCATTTTAAAACCTTTATTTTTAAAGAGATAGTTCAACCAAAAGTGAAAATTCTGTCATCATTTACTCTCCCTCACGTTTCAAACCTGTATCAGTTTCCTTCTTCTGTCGAACATAAAGGAAGACATTTTGAAGAATGTTGTAACCAAACAGTTGCTGGTCCCCAATGACTTCTATATTCTTCTCCATATTATGATCAATGGGAACCGGTTACCAACATTCATCAAAATATCTTCCTTGAGGGTGAGTAGATGACAATTTTAATTTTG
This sequence comes from Sinocyclocheilus anshuiensis, assembly GCF_001515605.1. Lineage (NCBI taxonomy): Eukaryota > Metazoa > Chordata > Actinopteri > Cypriniformes > Cyprinidae > Sinocyclocheilus > Sinocyclocheilus anshuiensis. The sequence continues at coordinate 6,803 of NW_015544192.1, read as the reverse complement.
TGGTAAACTACTCCTTTAAGAATTTTTGAGTTGTGTTTGTCTACGTCCTACCGATGTGGTTTGGCTAAGTGGGTATTTTCCCATTTATAACCATACTATTTGTGCACTTCCTTCCATTTGCCCATGTGGGAACTACATGGTTGAACAAAGTAGGCCCCACATGTACTTACCCATTCTGAAACCGTATATTGATCACCTACTTGTGCACTACCTAGGGCACATGTAGGCAGCCTATATGGATTTAATTGTGTTTGCCAATATCTAACCTATATGTAAAACCCAAATGGGCCCCATTTGTGTTGCCCATTTTGAGCCCATACACTCATTTCCAATTGGTGACCTGATTGTACCCACAAAGGGAGCCCACCTGGGTTTACCCATGTGGGACCTACATGGTTGAACAAATTAAGCCCCACATGTATTTACCCATTCTAAAACATATGATTACTTATTTGTGCACTACCTATGACCCATGTTGTGCTTGCCCATATCTAACCTATTTCTTAAACCCTATTTGTCTAACCTATTTGTAAAAGGTTTACCTGCATGTGAAGCTTGTAAATAAACCTGTACTTCAGTTAAATAAACAAATTCAAAACACTAACAAGACCTGAAATCTCTTTATATACTGTATGCATATGTATACATGTTATATATGTGACTGATGTGCACTGATTTAATTTACATATTTAGGTTGTATTATACATTTAAATTTGTGAAGCCTGTGAATACTGAAGCATAGACATGTAACATTTAAAGGGTTAGTTCACCCAAAAATGAAAATTCTGCCATTAATTACTCACCCTCATGAAACCCGTAAGATGCATCCCATGAGCTCTCTGACCCTCCCATAGACAGCAATGTAATTAACATGATCAACATCCAGAAACGTAGCAAGGAGATCGGTAAAATAATCCATGTGACATCAGAGGTTCAACCATAATTTTATGAAGCTGCGAGAATACTTTTTGTACGCAAAGAAAACAAAAATAAAGATTTTATTCAACAATTTGTCTCCTCCTTCACTCTTTCACCCTAGCGCCATTTTGGAGAATATCCGCTGAACGCAAACAGCGTATGCCATTCTGTGTCAGCTGTGTTACGCGGATGTTTTCTACATTGTTTACTCTTTGATTTGAACGAAAACAACGTATCCTTGTTTATGTACAACGTATTTTTGTTTTATATTACACTGCTGTCTATGGGAGGGTCAGAGAGAACTCTCAGAACTCATCAAAAATATCTTAATTTGTGTTCCGAAGATGAACAGAGGTCTTACGGGTTTAGAACAACATGAGGGTGAGTAATTAACGACAGAATTTTCATTTTTGGGTGAACTAAACCTTTAACTACTTCACTGCGGTGGCTAAAATGAACTCAAGCTTGTTAAAATGATTTCTATGTGGAACTCAGCAAATTGTAGTGCATAAGCAATATAACAGAAACAAGTATGCAGGATGTGAAGAATATTGTTCCTCTTTTTTTTTGCTTCTCGGCATTTGATGTTGTTTTGTTGTTGTTGTTTTTCTTTCTCTCTCCTTCTGGTTATCAACTCATTTGAGGTTTTATCTCCAAAGCTGAACGAGTACAAAACTCTTCCTGCAGGAATCACTCTACATAATAAATTCCACATATAAAAGTATTTGAACACATGACATGACCTTGTGTATGTGTTCATTAAATATTGAGATACACTTAATTATTTTTTGCTTCCAAAAAGAGTCACATACTATTCTCATCTCCATTTTACCATTTTTAACTCTAATATTTTTCCTCAAACAATGCAAATAAAATACAAAACAGCTGCAATCCCACCTTGGTCTGCCTATGGCTTAAAGCATGCTCTACCTGAATAAGAAAGCTTCTGTAAGATTTCTCTTTATGCAGAAATGGAAAAAGAAACAAGTAATGAAAATAAAATTAAAGTGAAATACAATGACTAATCATTTAAAAGAGTGAGTGGCATTTTCAGCCAGTTTTTGCTCACTTATCTGACTGATCTAGCACATCTCATCCATCTTTTGTTACAAGAAATTATCTGGCAAAACACGCAGAATGGCCCCCGGAATAGAAAGAGATTGACAAAAGAATGATGCAGTTTCGATTGGCTTTTTCAACCGTGTTGTGACTCCATTGCAAGCATCTGAAAAGATTAGTTGTTTTGCAGTTGCCACAGTGAGGTAACTTGAGGTCAGGTCTGATATTCGAATGAAATTGCTTTTAAACTACAGAGTTACGAAAACGTTGAATTTAGTGGTTTGTGGACAATTGTTTGGATTCCTTCTAAAATGTATTTGAAAAGCATTGGCCTTGCGAAATATACCTCCAACCTTGCTCTAAAAGCATGTCTGCAGTTTAGTCTGTGCTGACCTTTAGTACAGTTAAAAGGAATCCATGGTCAAAAGACTTTTGTAAGTACATTAACAAAAGGCCAGTCCTTGAGTTTTGACGTA
>NW_015544191.1:132449-138174 GCF_001515605.1 Sinocyclocheilus anshuiensis | reverse complement strand
TATCTATCTATCTATCTATCTATCTATCTATCTATCTAATAGAAAGAATAGACTCTTCATTGCCAAACGAATCTGGGCTTGTGAAGTGCGTGTAGCTCTATACATCTATTGTTTTTACAGTTTTTCTCAATTGCTTTGGCTCAATTCTCGAATTAAACTTTTTTTTTTCCCAAAACAATAAGTTCAGATCTCTGAATAATTAGCCAGTTTAGAGAATGTTAAGATTGTTTCGAAAAATGTGCTAAAGCAATTGAGAAAAACTGTAATTGCTGAAGAATAATTTTATTGCAAGATAATATTGGTCTTATGAGGAGAGCATTAATACTCAGACATAAAAAATTAAAATAAATATCTCTAAACCTACAGAAAATACTAACATAAATAGCAATAAAAGAAAAATGTCATGAAGAGGCAACACACAGAATATGTCAAATGTTGTCACATAACCACATTTGTATTGAAACGCCACGCGAGGGCGCACTTTCCCGCGCATTATCATTATATTCCCTCCAGTTATGTTTCAACTAAAATATACATTAGTGAAATTCTTTAGATAATATTTTAGTGTGCTTCCTGTGAGATGATCATAGTTTTATCGTCTCTCACAATTTCATTAGTAGAAGGAGTTCTGTTCTTTAATTGTAATGGCAAAAAGCAATTCACTGTTAATTAAGTGATGCTGTTTTTGTATGAAAGGTTTTTCTTTTTACAGTAAATACCCCATGATGGTGTAAGACTAATTTTCATGCCATGAATTATTGATAACTGATCAATAATATTTATATAAAGTTATATTAGCAAAAATTTATTATTTTCCTTTTTTTGTCTGTTTTTCATTATGACATCAATGTGTAAAATAAGTTACATTTTTTCTCAGTCATTTCTCAGATCACAAGTGAAATTCTACGCTTTCATCCAGTCACTAATGCACATCAGAGCAATATTTCATTGTTCTGAACAAATTGCCAATGCTTTAGTACATTCATGCAATTCATTGTGTACAATTGTCTGCTGTTTCCAAAATGATCAATTACTTACGTCATAATCAAAACATATTATCGTTCTCTGTTGAATAGTCTTTCCGCTCAAAACATCAAGGCATTAGTTCATTGCATAAGTCATTAAATGTAAAATAGCTGAACTAGTTTTCATAATTTGTCAAGCATTTTTTTCTATACCTCTCTCTCTCTCTCTTTATTTTTGTAAATGTGTCCTGAATTTAATTGAATGAATCTTGATTATCACAAACGAAAGGGAATGTAAAGTGTTAGATCAATCTGTTCTGTAAAATAGGTCAGATATGCATTTCACAAAGCTATAGATTTGACCAGCATATAGACAGAGCACAACACAGTGTACAAATTCTGACAACAAAGAAACAAACAGCCAAGAAGAAGAAGAAGAAGAAGAAGAAGAAGAAGAAGAAGAAGAAGAAGATTGAAGATGTGAGAGAGGCAGAAGAGGCAAAGGATGAAGTTATTATGGACCGTGTTCAATCATTCAAACGTCTGTAGACAGAACAGGTATGAATCAACACTGATTGTACTGCTATAGCCTACTGTAATGATTCATAATACAGTAGTCCACTTGCATTTTACATTATACAGTAGGCTAAATAAAGGGAGAGAGAGTCTTGTGTAACTGAGAATCCTGTCCAGTCTCTTGCAATCAATATCCCACATACAGTAATGTGTGCATTTGTACTGTTGAAATCACAGAGAAAAAGTCCGTTTGCATATGTCATGCAAACTGTAGCCACAGTGTACATACTGACAGAGTGTAGGCCTACTGTTATATTGACAACATGGCTAAACATTATGATTATTTTGTTCGTGAACAATGACACAAGGACTTATTCAGATGCACTGGTGCTCACTGACATACATACTTCTGAGAGATGATGAACTAAGGAATTTGAGAAAGTTCAGGCTTTTGCCGGTTATCCATTGAGTGGTGCTTTGAGAAATGCATTTATTGGTTTGCAAATGTTAAGGATGATTGGAGAAATGCCGTGGCTTTCGCGTTACACACGTCTGAAGCTCAAACTCTTGAGGACTGGAGTGCTAGAGAAGAGAGAGAGGGAGGAGCGGAGTTACGCAGAGACTCCATCACATCACGCAACATGACACTGTGTGCTTGCTCCGAACTGCAGGCGATTTCTGCAGAGATCTGAGGAGTCTGTGGCTCTGCTTCGCGTGCACTGGGTGAATACTCGGTGATGTGAGCGCGAGAGAGCGACGCTCGCGACGCGCTGCTGCTCCTGACGACGCGTTTCTGTGTCTGTCCGCTGCTGTTAGGATGGTCTGTGGAGTTACTCAGTCTGACACTGACCAGTGATGAAGAGTTTATAGCCCTGAGCTGGAGCACGCCACATGCGGGTATGTGGAAGAACTGATCACTCTGATAAAGTCACCGAATGAAAATAAAGAGTTTTTGCTTCAGAAAACAAGGCGCTGAGTAAAAGTGCACCTGTGCTTGTGTTCAGGGTCCTTCACATCACTTGGGTTTCAGCACAGGAGTGAAGGAGCGATGCTGGACCCCTGGCCTCTCGTGTTTGGGCACTGCTGGCTCTCCTGTCTTCTCTTGTGTCAGGTACGTCTGAAGGAAGTCCCGTGCTGATGTTTAGGATGGTCTATGCAGTGTTTAATAAAAAGAATGTTTAATTAAATCAGAGGCGTCAGACAACTTTTACTGGGTAAAATACAGCTGTGCTCCAGTAAATTATTTGATAAATCCTTATCTGACGGTGATGACCATATAACGACCAGAGAATCATTTCCCTATTATTATTATTATTATTATTATTATTATTATTATAAATCAGCTGTTTAGCATCAGAATTAGCGGTACCAGATTGCGAATGAATCACACTTTTGATCTAATCAGCTAAATGGGTCTGTAAAAGAGTCGGAAATCGATTTAAGTTTGATTCATTGGACAGTTCGCTCCCACACTGATTCCAGTTTCTCACATTTGTAAATCAGACAACACAAAAGCAAGTGCTGATTGAGGTGGATATTTATCTATGACCTATCATATGAAACAAAACTTTTAACTGTCAGTTATCAGCAATGAAGTACTGCAGGTAAAGACTGTTTATTTGGCACACTTTTTTAATGGGGGGCTCCAGAACTAATCAGAAAGAGCTTTATTGCCATAAGCTTCCAGTACAGAAAGTACAGACATAATGCAGACATATGTAATAAAATGAAATATAACACTATTAATAAAGAGAATAGACAGAATTATAAAATGTGCAAATGTACTATTTGCAGATGAAGAGTTTTGAGAAATGATTAACAGATGTACAGTCTGAGATGTGTTATGTGGCCTGGGGAAAAGCTGTTCTGGTGCTCAGTGCTCTGTAGTGCTGGGTGTGAGGGGTCAGGGGTGCTCCTTGCTCTTTTCCTCAGTTATTGGAGGTTAGGCAGGGAGCACCAATGATGCTCAGGTTGAACTCCCTCAGCTGGCGAAGGAAATACTGAAGCAAACATCTGACACTTATCGAACAGCTTGAGTGACTGAAGTTAAAATGTTCAATGACTTATTTTGCAAGCTGCAACTGTGAAGAAACAGGGAAAGAGACTGGAGCTGTGTGAAGTCATTAGCGCCAATCTCTGCAGATTATTCATCACAAACACCACTCACCACCTGCATAAGGATTTGAAACAAATACCTACATGAACGAATTTCTGAAGTCAGTGGTATTAATGAGCTCCAAAGCTTGTTTTAAAGCTGCAGCTATATACTGTAGACCTTATTTCCATACTGTACATTTTCACCCACACAGCCCATAGGAAGAGCTGAGGATCAGCGGTAATGTTTGAGTCACTACAGCACTGAAGGAGGTCTGAATCCTGATCCTCAGTGCTGGTTACTGTAGGATGGCCATTTCTGTAACACCAGACAGCAGGACACTTAGCAGGCCACAGTGAAGCCAGGATAAAACTAAAAATGATCCCAAACCTATAAGAAGCAACAGAAACTCTTCCAGAATCTCTCCGTTAAGGGGTGATATTTAAATGTTATATTTGCGTATATATTTACCTTTATGAAGGCAACTTTTCTAACCTTTTTTAAATGCATGTGCCCTCTTTCATTTACATTTCTTAAAATTTATTCAGTAAATACAGTTAGAATAAGACTGTCACTTGCAGGCAAGGATGAGGAGAGGCGAAGTGCAGCATTGTTTAATAGAAATAACCATAAACAAGGCAGAGAACACAGGCAAGGGAACACACAACAGCATGCTTGAGGTACAACCAAGCACAGAAACAGGGCTATAAATACACAGCCTAACAAGGGGGTGGAGCTAATGAATTGCCATGACAACTAATAGGGTTAACAATGGAAACAAACAAGGTAGGCAAATGAACAAGGGGGACATGAACTAAACACAGGAAACACTTCAACATAAAAGTCCTTGAACACAAAACAGAGAAGCACAAGACACACAAGACATAACAGAGCCAAGAGTCCAAGAGGGAGGTGTAGCAGCGTAGATCAGGGGGAGGGACGGAGGGCCAGGCCCGTGTGGTGGAAGAGGTGGACCAGAGAGAGAGCCAGGGGAGTAGGCCAAGCAGGGAGCCAGGGCGGAGCCGAAGACCACCACAGCGGTGCAGGTGGGACTGAAAACCACCAGGGCGGAGCTGATGGAAGTGAAGACCCTTTCAGCAGAGCTGAGGACCACCACGGCGGATCAGGCAGAAATGGAAACAGACAACACATAAAGGTTAGAAACGGCCCCTGTGGCCATAACAGGACAGGTAGTGTTCAGGGATGACCTCATAGACGGCTTTCTTGGCCATGACAAGACAGGCAAAGAGCTCAGAGACGGTCTCCTCGACCGTGACAGGGCAGGCTGAGTGTTCAGGGCAGGCTGGAAACGACGCCTCGGGAGGAGCTGGAGAACATTTACATTTAGTCATTTTGCAGACGCTTTTATCCAAAGCGACTTACAATTGGGGAATACATAAAGTGATTCTTCTTAAAGAGGCAAGCAGACACAGGAAGTGCTTGTAATACCAAGTTTTAGGCATTGTTCAAATAAGTACAAGATAGAAAGGGAAGGAATAAATAAAGAGAAAGACAAAAAATTTTTATTTTTTTATTTAAAGGGGTCATATGATGTTGCTAAAAAGAACATTATTTTGTGTATTTGGTGTAATGATATGTGTTTATGCGGTTTAAAGTTCAAAAAACACATTATTTTCCACATACTGTACATTATTGTTTCTCCTCTATGCCCTGCCTTTCTGAAACGTGTTGATTTTTACAAAGCTCATCGGTCTGAAAAGTGAGGTGTGCTGTGATTGGCCAGCTATCCAGTGCGTTGTGATTGGCCGAATACCTCAAGCGTGTGACAGAAATGTTACGCCCCTCACCATATTGTGATGCCCTGTCCGGCTGGAGTGACGAGACAAAAACATGAAAACCCATTATAAACAAGGCATTTGTTGCATCCAGTGGGGACATAATTATGGATTATAATGACTTATACTGTCTTTTTGCGTGTTGCGTTGCATCGCGCCGCGTAAACATGCAATGCAAACCTGCAAGATCGAGCGGTCTTTGCAATGTGGTCTTTGAAGGTCAGCTGGTCATCAAAGGTTACACCAACATTTCTGACCGAACTTGATGGGGTAACTGTAGAAGCACCTAGCTGGATGGTGAAATCATGCTGTAGAGTTGGAGTGGCAGGGAAGACAAGAAGCTCAGTCTTTGC
>NW_015544191.1:124438-132177 GCF_001515605.1 Sinocyclocheilus anshuiensis | reverse complement strand
TGCCCGTATGATGGGACCCAGTGATGTCGTGTATATGGAGTAGAGGAGCGGTCTAAGAACTGATCCCTGAGGAACCGGGATCCAGCTCTGCTGTAGAGCTGGAGTGGCAGGGAAGACAAGAAGCTCAGTCTTTGCCAGCTTGAGCTGTAGGTGATGTTCTTTCATCCACGCCGAGATATCCGAAATTGATGTGCTTTGGAGATCACCCCTCCCCAGGTCATCCTGAACGACCTACCAGTGAGATAGGATTCAAACCAGCAAAGTTGAATCCCTGTGATGATGTGACTATTGATTGTTCTAGTTTTGTCTGTGAAGAATGTGTCAAAATCATCAGCTGTTATAGAAGTGGTGGGAGGTGCTGGAGGGGGACAGAGGAGAGAATCTCAACAAATTAGAATACTTCATAAGACCAATAAAAAAAAACATTTTTAGTGAATTGTTGCCCTTCTGGAAAGCATGTTCATTTACTGTACATGTACTCAATACTGACGGATCTTTTGATTTGCACCATTTTCTCTCTGCTGCCCTGAGTTTGGTCCGATGCTCACGGAGAACATCGGATAACCAGGGGTTAGAAGGGGCAGCCCGTGCTGGCCTGGAGGAGAGAGGACAAATATCGTCTAGACAAGAGGTTAAAGTAGAGCATAAAGTGTCAGTTGCTGCATTCACATCCAGAGATGAGAAATGAGTGGGTGAGGGAAGAGAGGAGAACACTACAGAGGAAAGATGGGAGGGGAAAAGGGAGCGCAGGTTTCGTTTAAAAGTAACCGGTATAGGGGTTGGTGGCACACATGTAGTAAAATGTAGTTTAAATGTAATGAAGAAATGGTCAGAGATATGAAGGGGTTTTACCCAAATTTTGTCTGCAATACAATTGCGTGTGTAAATTAAGTCAAGTTGGTTGCCTGATTTGTGCGTGCTTGTAGTGGTAAGTCATTTGAGATCAAATGAAGCAAGGAGTGAATGGAAGTCTGTAGCATAAGGCTTGTCCAGATGAATGTTGAAGTGGCCATAGACTAAAAGTGGACTGCCATCCTCCGGGAATGAGGAAAGCAGCCCATCCAGCTCCTCTAGGAAGGTGGCTAGAATTTGCCCAGGAGGCCGGTAAATTACCATAACCTGGAGTTTTATAGGAGCTGTTACATTAATCGCATGAGATTCAAATGAGTTATAGAAGTGTGTGCAGTAAAATTCGCACCTTTGGATGGAAACATAGCTTGTGTTGATCTGAGACACACATGTTCTGCTGTGTGTTTGGAACTAATTTGGAGGAAAAACACTCAATATTGATAATACAGTGTCTAAAATGTACATCACTTCATTTTAGCTTAAGCTTAGCTTATTTATTTATTTATTAATTATATACTATGGGATGAAGTATAAAATAGTGATAATTTTTTAATGGCTCAAGGCTGCGCTGGTACACAAACTCTCAGGTTACAGCAATATAGATCAGCTTATGACCAAACCTTTGCTGGACAGGCAGCATTACAATGAAACTGAACACTGTGGCTTGTTTTGAGCCTGCGTGACATATTTGTGTGTGCATGATCTAGTGTTGTGTTGGCTGGTAAAGGCTCTGGGCTGGTGAGTCAAACAGACACTGAGCCTGTAATAGGCTGTGTGTGTCGCTTTGGATAATCAGCATAAGTGGCTTCTCTCTCTTCCAGGCAGAGCTCCAGAGGTCTTGCTCTCAGCACAGCATACACAAAGGAGCAGAGGGCTGCCAGCTGCTGTGCTCCTGCAGTATGTACCCTCCTGTACCTCCTCCACCTCCTCCTCCTCCTCCACCGCGAGCACTGACCGCTGCGGGTAAGCCATCACTACACATCACTCCGAGTGGACTCTTCTCCAAAGGTCATTGAGATAAGATTTTGAGAAGCTATTCATATTACATACAGAACTCAACATGTATGTATCATATTCATACCTTATTCCTGGTGAACACTTACAGTGCTCTGTTAGTTCTGGTCAGTGACTAAATGCACAAGGCCCATTTACATTTTTCCACAGTTTCTATGCTTCCCATTTCTCCATATAATATGCTGAACGCTGTACTTCCACCTTAATGGAAACAAAGCTGAATCACAGTTTGAACAGTGGGTTAAGTTTCTGTGTCCACCACACTGGACGCCGGTGGGTTTGCTCGCCCTGGCACGGGAGAATGAGCTGCACATCTGCTAGATCCACTGTATACCAGTCAGCTGTTCTGTAATGAAATGCAGGCAGAGACCTAGATCTATATGGAGGTGATTTATTAAAAGAAACCAAAAGCACAAGGAGAAGGGAACAAAAACACGGGCAAACAGCATAACCGTTACGTTCAACAACTGACAAAGTAGCAAGTGAAACACAAGGGCTAGATATATACACAGGAGAACAGAGGGCTAACAAGCACCAGGTGAGACTGATTAGTTACCATGACAACTAACAAGGCACAAAGCTTGGGACTGAACACAGGAATCTACATGTGACAGAGTCCCCTTTATTTATATATGTGACAGTAGGTGCAAACTCATGAATTTACAGTAAAAGCATTCATATGGTTAGAATCTAACAAATAAAGTGAAGTGAAAGTGCACTCCTGTGCTTCTGGATCACGGGGACAGCAGTGAATGAGAGTCCGGCTTTCCCTCAGCTCTGAGTTCACCTGCATTACAAACTGTATAGCATTTTGTCAAAATTTTGTCAAGCATTGATTTGTTAAATCAATATTTTATAGATTTTGTGATAAACATTTTTTTAGAAATATTTTTTATTTAGTTTTGAAGTAGAAATCATTACATTAGGTATGCTGTGCATAATAAATACTTCAGTTTGAACTTATCCACACACAATGCTGATGTTTATTAAGGTGTTTAATGACGATGAATGGATGTGTGATCACTCTTTCAGCTCCGGAGGCTTCTGCTCCTCTGCCAAGGCCCTGGTGGATGGAGATCATCGTGCTTGGGATGATAGGAAGTGCTTTGGCTGTCTTTCTTCTGCTAACAGTCATTATCTGCTACAAGGCCATAAGGAGGTATGTAACGCTGTCACAGAGTTAGTGCAATTCTGCAGGGGTGGATGAAGGTTGTGGCTTCAGTGCTGTTAGTACAAGATGGCGGCGCGGTCGGACGCAGCGGCTACTCCGGGTCCCAAAAACGGTGTTTTTATGTCTGTTAGTCTCGTTTCCTCGTCTTCAAACAGTCTCATCTTATCGGATGTTTCTCTTTGCACATGTACAGTATTATGTGAAGCATCCGTATAGTCTGTATTTTATTTTATTTTATTATTATTATTTTTCTTTTCTTTTTTTTTAATTTTTTTTATGCATAGGTAAACATTTATATATAGTATATTCATAGTCAAAATCTGTCAGTAGGTTAGCTGTGTATAGGTACAGTGTTTATGTGAAGCATCCGTATAGTCTGTATTTTATTTTATTTTATTATTATTATTATTATTTATTTTTTTTAATTTTTTTTATGCATAGGTAAACATTTATATATATATATATAGTATATTTATAATCAAAATCAGTCAGTAGGTTAGTTGTGTATAGGTTTTTACTGCTTTACTGTATAGGTTTTTACTGTTTTACTTCATTGTTGTATGCCTGTATTTATGTAACACCGTGGTCCTGTGAGGCACGACATTTCGTTCCACTGTATGTCCCCACATGCAGCAGAATGACAATAAAGCTCAACTTGACTTGACTTTAACTTAGTACAAGTGTGGTTTTGCCACGCTGTGACATAAATGAAAGGCTGCTGTATCACATGTGGCACCATATTATGTCGTGAGATTTGGTCACACGTCACTTGTGAATATGAATGTCGTATGACTTTTATTTTGGGTCACTAGCTAAGGAATTTCATCTTAACAGTAAGGAACAATCAGGCAGGATTGTTGACCAAATAAAAGTTATGCAAATTGGAGGGAGTTTGTGAGCCGACCAATCTGAAAGATTTGTGAGATATTGATAAAATGACTTTAGAAAGATGACAGCATCATCATTTTATTATTATGCAGATTGGTAGATTTGTTAGTGAAGTTAGTTGACTTTAGCAGTCCTTGTTGCATTTTATGCCAATGATGTGCATAAAGTAGTGTTCTAAAACCCAAGAAATATCAAAGATGTCTTAATATCCTTTTAGATTCTGGTTCCTAACAAACTTGTCTTTTGGTTTCCTCATTTTAAGGCTCTCTGTGGTTCAATCCCACAGACACTGGGATCTCAGTGCAGCTCTGAGTGAATATTCAGTGGTCAAAAAACAAATGTAGATTATTTTGCTTATTGTATTGAAAAAGGAATATCTGAAGAACAGTTATTGTTATAACTAGACATATTTATTCAAATTGCATTGAACACACCTGTCTGAGTACCAAAAAATACACTGAAACGTTCAAGTTCAGGCACCTTTACTTGCTCTCATTAGTGTGTTCATAAGAGTCTATATTTTCAGGGATATTTGGAAGAAGCAGTTTTGTTCATTTTAACTGTTCCTGAAGCTAATGATTCAAATATGCAGTAGTGTAATTACATGTTTGAGTAAGGCAAGATTTGCCTCGCCTGGATTTTTTAAGTATTAAAATTTCCTCTTGTTATGAAATGTAATGCGTAGTCTTAGATCAAGCAGTATCAGAGCCAGCCCAAGGCATAAGTGAACTAAGCTGCTTAGGGTCCCCAACAGTACATGAGATGGCTTGATTCATTTTATTTTTATTTTTTTATTTTTATTATAATTTTTTTTGTGATATGTTATGTCAGTGGACAATGGTAATGATACAGAAACGCAATATTAATTAATTAAATGATCTCTATATATATATATATATGTGTCATTATTTCCATAGCGACGCGTCATGCAGGCACAATAGCACTGTATGACAGATGTATAGCTTTTATTTAGCTTTTCCTTTTTATTGAAAATATCCACAATCTTGTTAACTATATCATGAACTATATGATACAACCTATTCTGGCACAAATCAGATCTGAGGGGGCAATGGCACCGGGCCTGGCTGGCTAGTTAATTAGCATAGCCTAGGTATCTTCTTGTTTTAGGGAAGCTCATGTTTGATTAAACATCTGTAAATAGCCTTGACATCTTAATATATTATCATATTTTACTTAGCTAGTTTTACATTCAAGTTTTGAATCTTCTGTGTAAAAATAACTTGTATATATTTTTGTAATAAAAAAAAAAATAATAAAATACTTTTCAGTACACCACATTAAGTATGCCACTTAGTACTGTAAGACTTTGAATGTTAAAATGCAAATTAACACCTGACCACTCTTGTGGGTTTGCTACTGTTACAATTAAAAATCGTAAAACATGCCAGGCAGACATTGGTATGATGTAAGCAACACCGCTACAACAAATAAAACTGATAATGGGTGTGATAAACTTATAGTGTGCGAATAATCAAGCATTGACAATAATCAATCATATAAAATTCTGCTTAGGGCCCCATAAAGGCTTGGGCCAGCCCTGAGTAGTATCCACTGCTAATATGCGCATTTAATGCTATCACTGATAGTACATCAAACTTTGAAGCATTTAGGTCTCTCACACACTCTTCATTTATGTATTTCTTTCACCAGAAAAAAAAAAAAAATGAAATCAAAATGTTTAGCTGGGGACTTAAAAATGACTGAAACCCTTTGATCTACATGAACATAAATATTGCTGCAAATAAAAACAATAAACTAAAAAATGTGCATCTACCGCAGTTTTAAGTAGAATCTGACTTGATTCAAGCATCATTACAACACGAGCGTCCTTTCGGTGTCCTCCAGCAGACTTCAAACACGGGCGGCACTGCACTCCAACAGCTTTGATATCAAAAATATATTAACTCTGTGAGGTGTTGTGTCGCCACCTGCCACATGTCAACTGCTGACATCTATTATTGAGGAAGCTGGGTGCTACCAAAACCGTGGGCTGTCCAAAGCTGATTGGAAGACCAGTGTAATGTGACTGATTCAGGAGCAATGTTAAAACCAGTGTGAAGCCACGCAGGTCTGATCATCAAGCAGTACAAATTATTATATTATTTTTTCATTGTATTTTTATTATTATCCCTAAAAAATACCAAACTCCTAATTCGTTTTTTGAAGGAAAGGTCAAGAATAATCTTGCACATGACTTCATAGGATGATGTGTTTTGATTTTGCTAGGAAATGCCTTTTCCTGAGTCATTCACAAGCTGTACATGCAGGTGTTGATCTTTCTTCCGTCGCTGGCAGGCGATAGGCTGCGTTCAGTGGATTGTAGGTGCTCTGTGTTCGCATCAGTGCCGCTCGCGCAAGCTAAACCTGAGTGAAGAATCAAACAGCTTCAGCTGATCAATAATCCCAGCAGTGAAATCATCTCAGCAGCCATCTGCTCCAGCACACTGGGACACGAGCATATGCTGTGTGCCTCCTAATCATGGGGAGTTGAAACAAACTTTGTTCATGGGCTTCTATTCTAAAGATTTTAAGTTATAATTGACATCAATGTTTAAGGGAAAGTGTATACCTTCACTGTGGTGTGATAAATTTGAAAAGCACAAATATTTCATTTATCTCTCAATTAAAGGGATAGTTCATTTAATCACTCCCAGGTCATCGAAAAGGCATAGGCGACTTTTTTTCTTCAATAGAACATTAAAGATGATTTTTAGCTGAAACTGTGGTCCTTGGTGATTCATAAAAAGTCAATGGCTATCCTCACTCTTACGAGTCAAAAAAAGCACACCATGCAACACAGAATTAATCCCTGTGGCTCCTGATGATATAGTGAGGTCTTATGAAGTGAAACAATCGGTCTGTGCAAGAAACTGAACATTATGTACAGCATTATTACCTGTAATCCAGAACCTCTAGAGTGAACGAATCATTCTTTTGAACCGGTTCTTTTTAGGGAACTAGTTGAACTGTTCACTGAATCAGTATGAATCGTCTGAATCGGTTCGTGTCTCGAACAGCACAGATCTACAAGTTGCTCAATCAAAACTCACTTTCAGACGCATGACAGTCACTGCGACTGGAAATGAGCTGAAATAGCGGTGTATCCTCAAAATAGGCATTTTCAAAATGATATAATAAATGATCTGTGGGGTATTTTGAGCTGAAACTTCACAGACACAATCTGGGGACACCAGAGAAGGTCCCCCAAAGGTCCCTTTGTAAAAAGGGACATAATATGTCTCCTTTAAGAAAGGCCACATGCAGTCACAGCTGAGCTTTGCCAAAACGCACCGTGAAGATTCTGAGGCAGATGAGACTAAAATGTAATTATTTAGCCTCGACACCAAACAAAATGTGTGGTGGAAATCCAATACAGCTCAAAACACCATTCCTACAGTAAAGCACGGAGGTGGTAATATCCTGTTATGCGGGTGTTTCTCTGCAGCAGGGACTGGAGCACTTGTCAAGATAGAAGGAAAAATGGATGGTGCAAAATACTGTCAAATTCTTGAGGAAAATCTGCTGCCCTCTGCCAGAAAGCTGTCAATGGGAATAAGGTTTACTTTCCAACATGACAATGACCCAAAGCACACAGCAGAACTGACACACATTGGTTGAAGGAGAAAAAGCTGAATGTCTTGCATGGCCTCGTCAGAGCCCGGACTGAAACCCCACTGAAAATCTGTGCAATGACTAGAAGACTGCAGTCCACAAACAGTCACCATCAAACTGAACTGAACTTGAGCAGTTCTGCAAAGAAGAGCGGGCAAATATTGCAAAGTCTAGATGTGCAAAG
>NW_015544191.1:118521-123502 GCF_001515605.1 Sinocyclocheilus anshuiensis | reverse complement strand
GTAATTAGGGAGAACAGAAACAGGTGAGGAGTAATCAATCAAAACAGGTGAACAGAATAAACGATGATTAACTAAATGAGAACAGGAACTGAACCAAATAGGGGCAAACAGGAACTAAACAGAAACAAACATGTGACAGATACAGACTGGATCTGGTGGCTACAGTGACCTCGGAATAAGAAAGAAACAGACTAATATTAGCATAAATGCTATTCTTCTAACGATGTAGCAAGTACATCGGGTGTTATTGGAAGTGTTCCCAGTTCCGGTTGTCCTAATTAATGCAGCCTAAAAATCCTTTAACGGATTTGAATATTAGAAGCGTATTAGTGTGTTATGTGTAAGCCAGGTTAAAGAGATGGGTCTTTAATCTAGATTTAAACTGACAGAGTGTGTCTGCCTCCCGAACAATGTTAGGTAGGTTATTCCAGAGTTTGGGAGCTAAATAGGAAAAGGATCTTCCGCCCGCAGCTGATTTTGATATTCTAGGTATTATCAAATGGCAAGAGTTTTGAGATCGCAGCGGACGTGAAGGACTATAATGCGATATGAGCTCGCTCAAGTATTGAGCTAGTTTATGTAAAAAGGTGATCTGATGAAGACTAGTTTATTCGCTTTATATGCTTCAGACATCCACAAAACATCCACATTTCACATCATTATTGGGTGCTTTAATAATATAATGTGTACATCATTGTGTGATTATGTAAACAAACTGGTGAATCATTATTTGAAACAGTTCATTGAAACAAATTGTCTAAAAGAACTGTTCTACTGAGGAAAAAAAGCCATCTACATCTTAGATGGTCTGAGTGAATAAATTAACAGCCAATTTTCATTTTTGGGTGAACTATCCCTTTGAGCTGCAGTATATAAAAGAAGGAGCCAGCGCTGTTTAAATAGTTTAAGATTAACTTTAGTATTTCATGGCATTTACTGCAGTTTTCTCATTTAAAGTGAATCCCTGCTGTTCTATCCCACAGATGATGTTTTAATTAGCAATAGCTCAAGGAAAGGATATTTTATCCAATGAAACAGCACTAGCGTTTATGTAACGTTTTTCTTGATGGTCATGTAATATGTTCACGCTGCTTTTGATGTGTCTCCATGCGGGACTCTCTGCTGATGGCTTCTAACGCACCTTCAGGGAGCGCAGCACCAACAGAGCAGCTGTACAGTCATGTTCACAACAAAGACCCCGCCACTGTATTCAGTCCAGTCCTGCATTACACACACTGTAGGGAGCGCAGGCTCACTGGACAAATGCAATGACCAGAGACGCAATGAAAGCAGGAGGATATAAATAGGCCATGCTGAATAACACCGTCTTACTCTAACAGCTGAATATAACTCAGATTACAACCAGGGCCGTAGAAGTCATTTGTGAGAGGGACAGAATGTTCAGCTCGAAAAACGTTGACAAAGTGACTATGTCTTTATAGCATGACTGTATTGTCTCAGGTCAGCGGTGGCAAATCCTGAGAATGTTTCCTTGTTTTTATTGTCATGTGCAGGAAACCGAAGAAGATGGAGAAGAATGGTACAAATTGTGGAGAAGATGCCATGAGCTCTTTTAAAAAGACCAACACTGCTACGGTGGGCACAAGGAGCGTGTGAAACCCAAAGGAAATATTTCCAGTTAATCATAAAGTCAATGAGGTCGGAATAATGCAAAGCGATCCAGAGCCCCTCCGGATGCAATTAGAAGGGACAGGGCTGCTGTGTTGATCTGCATCAGTGACATTTGCATGCTAGTTCGGTAAAATCACACAAACCCAGCGATACAGACTGGATCTGGTGGCTACAGTGACCTCGGAATAAGAAAGAAACAGACTAATATTAGCATAAATGCTATTCTTCTAACGATGTAGCAAGTACATCGGGTGTTATTGGAAGTGTTCCCAGTTCCGGTTGTCCTAATTAATGCAGCCTAAAAATCCTTTAACGGATTTGAATATTAGAAGCGTATTAGTGTGTTATGTGTAAGCCAGGTTAAAGAGATGGGTCTTTAATCTAGATTTAAACTGACAGAGTGTGTCTGCCTCCCGAACAATGTTAGGTAGGTTATTCCAGAGTTTGGGAGCTAAATAGGAAAAGGATCTTCCGCCCGCAGCTGATTTTGATATTCTAGGTATTATCAAATGGCAAGAGTTTTGAGATCGCAGCGGACGTGAAGGACTATAATGCGATATGAGCTCGCTCAAGTATTGAGCTAGTTTATGTAAAAAGGTGATCTGATGAAGACTAGTTTATTCGCTTTATATGCTTCAGACATCCACAAAACATCCACATTTCACATCATTATTGGGTGCTTTAATAATATAATGTGTACATCATTGTGTGATTATGTAAACAAACTGGTGAATCATTATTTGAAACAGTTCATTGAAACAAATTGTCTAAAAGAACTGTTCTACTGAGGAAAAAAAGCCATCTACATCTTAGATGGTCTGAGTGAATAAATTAACAGCCAATTTTCATTTTTGGGTGAACTATCCCTTTGAGCTGCAGTATATAAAAGAAGGAGCCAGCGCTGTTTAAATAGTTTAAGATTAACTTTAGTATTTCATGGCATTTACTGCAGTTTTCTCATTTAAAGTGAATCCCTGCTGTTCTATCCCACAGATGATGTTTTAATTAGCAATAGCTCAAGGAAAGGATATTTTATCCAATGAAACAGCACTAGCGTTTATGTAACGTTTTTCTTGATGGTCATGTAATATGTTCACGCTGCTTTTGATGTGTCTCCATGCGGGACTCTCTGCTGATGGCTTCTAACGCACCTTCAGGGAGCGCAGCACCAACAGAGCAGCTGTACAGTCATGTTCACAACAAAGACCCCGCCACTGTATTCAGTCCAGTCCTGCATTACACACACTGTAGGGAGCGCAGGCTCACTGGACAAATACAATGACCAGAGACGCAATGAAAGCAGGAGGATATAAATAGGCCATGCTGAATAACACCGTCTTACTCTAACAGCTGAATATAACTCAGATTACAACCAGGGCCGTAGAAGTCATTTGTGAGAGGGACAGAATGTTCAGCTCGAAAAACGTTGACAAAGTGACTATGTCTTTATAGCATGACTGTATTGTCTCAGGTCAGCGGTGGCAAATCCTGAGAATGTTTCCTTGTTTTTATTGTCATGTGCAGGAAACCGAAGAAGATGGAGAAGAATGGTACAAATTGTGGAGAAGATGCCATGAGCTCTTTTAAAAAGACCAACACTGCTACGGTGGGCACAAGGAGCGTGTGAAACCCAAAGGAAATATTTCCAGTTAATCATAAAGTCAATGAGGTCGGAATAATGCAAAGCGATCCAGAGCCCCTCCGGATGCAATTAGAAGGGACAGGGCTGCTGTGTTGATCTGCATCAGTGACATTTGCATGCTAGTTCGGTAAAATCACACAAACCCAGCTAATGACAGATGTCTGACAAATAGATTTCATATAGTTGTTCATTTTATGTTAACACGTCATGTATTTTTAAACACATTTTACACAATGATTTATGCAACTTGGACTGGGAATTTCTGAAATGTAATTTCTGAAACTAGGGGTGTGTAATGTCGATGCATGATCTGATGCTCATGACACAGGTCAGATGTTTTCAGCGCATGACACTTTGGATATTTCTAGTCGGTTATCTCCTCAAGGTTAGAACACTAAATGAGCTACTAATGTACTTTGTAAATGATAGTAACTGAAGGCAGAGCGGCCATCTGAACAGACTGAAAGCACTCGGCTGTGTTGTGATTACATGTTAGGTTAGGGTTAATCAGCAGACGAGTTTGATGCACTTATAAGGGTGGGAGGATGTTTTATGACCCTTAATCCAGGAAGGTCATAATTAAGATAATTACTGATGTTGTTGACCTTGCTGGTGTGACAGACAGCGTGAATTGGATCTGTTAGAGCGGTGGATTTGGATTTGTTGTTCTTGTGTCTGTGGAACCTGCCTTTCTGAAAAAAGTGCCCTAAGAAAAAGAGATTTTCTTTTGCACTGTGAAGAGTGCTGAATATATTCTCAGCAGGCAGTCAAAATATATTTTATGTATAAAGTGTTATATAAATTATGCATGAATGTAAATATTGAGAACGGAAACCAGCCTTTACGACTGTTATTTGCTTGCATATGTTTTTATATAGTAGAAACTCTAATTTTGTCTTGTCAGTGAAAGGCTCTAGGTTGGTAACTGGAAATGAAAGGAGTTACATTATTGAACACCATATCCGACAGTCTTTGTTGTAGATGTGCAAAGCTGCATTTAATAAATCCACTACTTGGTGGGAAGCCTGAACAGTTATGAAGCCTTGTTTAAATAGAGATTAGGGTCTCCAGATGCATTTTCAAAAGCTTTTAATATGCACAGGATACTGAAAAACAGTGAGATGTGGCACAATTATGACCAGTCGTCATGTTTCAGAGTTACACAGTCTAATTCAGTAATGTTGCTTTTAACATTATTTTTAAATCAGTCCTGTCACAATGATGTACAGCTAGAGCAACCAGATATCTGCAGTGTCCCCTCAGTTTACTAAAAACATCAATCAGCTGTTGAAGCATCAATGTGTCTAGCTCGTGCCTCGTGCTTCTTAATAACACGACGCTCTTTCTTTGACAGTCATTCCATTTGTCAGTACTTCTATTCTAGAATGTCTTTGAGCAAATCAGCTTGTTGCCATGACAATATGTTGACCTGTCAGATGACCTTCAGACAGCGAAGCACAGGAGACATTGTGACATGTGGAATTACATTTAATGGTTTTGAGTTCCAATGTTGTGAATATTGTGTTTAAGAATGATTTGATGGCATGTGCAATTAAGCCTTTAACTGTAAATTCACTTTTAAATATAAAAATATATATTTATATATAAATATATATATATACAAAAAAAATTATTTGGGGAGGATTTTGAATAAGGAGAAACCCGTGGGTCCTCAATTTTGTTGACAGATTTCATCAATGCAGAAGG
>NW_015544191.1:116230-118447 GCF_001515605.1 Sinocyclocheilus anshuiensis | reverse complement strand
TTGACAGTCATTCCATTTGTCAGTACTTCTATTCTAGAATGTCTTTGAGCAAATCAGCTTGTTGCCATGACAATATGTTGACCTGTCAGATGACCTTCAGACAGCGAAGCACAGGAGACATTGTGACATGTGGAATTACATTTAATGGTTTTGAGTTCCAATGTTGTGAATATTGTGTTTAAGAATGATTTGATGGCATGTGCAATTAAGCCTTTAACTGTAAATTCACTTTTAAATATAAAAATATATATTTATATATAAATATATATATATACAAAAAAAATTATTTGGGGAGGATTTTGAATAAGGAGAAACCCGTGGGTCCTCAATTTTGTTGACAGATTTCATCAATCCAGAAGGACTGCAGCTGCAGCAGAAGCCATGGAAGGACTTTTGGTCGGACTCTGAGATGGATTGTGCTGGGGAAGACTCCTGTAAGTCTAGACTGGTGATATAGTCATTTTGAGTATCTTCTGAACCCTGAGGACGTGCCCTCACAAGAAGAGGCAGGGTTGGAGGACTCTGGTTTCCTTGTAAGAAGATAAAAAGCTTTGAAGTGCCGAGGTGCTGGTAATGGACAAGATTCGCTCTGAGATACTGAAGGCCATTGCCTGTCCAGTCTACATGTGTTTTGTGGACTTGGAGAAGACTTACGACCATGTTCCTCAGGGGGTCTTGTGGGGGCCACTATGGGAGTATGGGGTAATGGGGCTGCTTTTGTGTGCCATACGGTCCCTATACATCCAGTGGGAGAGATGTGTCTACATTCTCTGTAGTAAGTCAAGCTTTTTCCCAGTGAGTGTTGCACTCTTCCAAAGCTGTCCCTTGTCTCCGATACAGTTTGAGGTATTCATGGACCAAGGTACAGTCGAGGGGTGGAGTCCAGTGTAGGGGCCTTAGCGTGGCATCAGTGCTATTTGTGGAAGATGTTAAACTTGAAACAAGATGGTGCCGTGCATGGCTGCTTCGGTTTGTAGCTCCTTGGTACTTTTACTATTTTTGTTTCTTTGTCCTGTTTTAAGTAACTTTTTTTCCGATCAGATTTACTAGGGACGAACTCCTAAACATCAGATATAGCACACCAAATAACTTTTTGCTGACTTTTGAGCATTCAGACGTTTTACTGGACATTCTAGTCGGAGGAGCTGCATTCCTATACAAGCACTGCAAACGAGGGAAGCGTACTGGTGGAAGCGCGGTTTTGGGACTCCGCTGCCAAGTATTTGTCTGTCAAATCTCCACTCCATAGCAAATAAAACAGACGAACCACTACTCCTCAGCCGCACAAACATGGACTTTTTAAACTCTGCTCCACTTTGCTTCACAGAAACCTGGTTGACTGGAGCCATCCCGGGCAGCTCGCTTCATCTAACGGGCTTCCAGCTGTTCAGAGCAGATCACGTCACCAAGTCGTTGGGAAAAACGACAGGCGGTGGATTATGTTTTTAAATCAACAAAGCCTGGTGTACAGACTTGACAGTTTTAAAGATAAAGAACCCTGCAACAGGAGGTTGTCCAAATGAAGACCAAAGAGACGACCCTTTCAGCCACTGCAAGAGAAGCTGGTCATTCCACATCTGTGATTTCTAGAATATTGCAGCTTTACAATGACACTAATTCAAGTCCCCCTAAAAGGCTGGTCGTCCACGTAAGACAAATGCATGAGAAGTAGGGATGTAACGATTAACCGCGAGCAGGTCGAAAATTGATTCGGATATGTGACAATTCAAATTGGTTGAGATGCCAAACAAATCAGGATACAATAGGAGTAGGAGTTTATATGAATGTATGTCTGAGGGGAACTGACTATCTTTAGAAAAGTTTACGTGGTATTTTCTTTTCATCTTGCCTCTGAATGATGCATATTAAAGTAGCGTTCATAAGCGCAGCTCTGCTTTGTTTACAATGGTAACCAAGGAAACACTGTATTCT
This sequence comes from Sinocyclocheilus anshuiensis, assembly GCF_001515605.1. NCBI lineage: Eukaryota > Metazoa > Chordata > Actinopteri > Cypriniformes > Cyprinidae > Sinocyclocheilus > Sinocyclocheilus anshuiensis. The sequence continues at coordinate 116,515 of NW_015544191.1, read as the reverse complement.
TGCTGTTCATAAGCAGCTCTGCTTTGTTTACAGCGGTAACCAAGGAAACACTGTATCATTGCTGTTCATAAGTGCAGCGCTGCTTTGTTTACAGCGGTAACCCAGGAAACACTGTATCATTGCTGTTCATAAGTGCAGCGCTGCTTTGTTTACAGCGGTAACCCAGGAAACACTATATCATTGCTGTTCATAAGTGCAGCTCTGCTTTGTTTACAGCGGTAACCAAGGAAACACTGTATCGTTGATGTTCATAAGCGCAGCTCTGCTTTGTTTACAGCGGTAACC
>NW_015544191.1:115808-115999 GCF_001515605.1 Sinocyclocheilus anshuiensis | reverse complement strand
AGGAACCACGGGATTGCTGTTCATAAGTGCAGCGCTGCTTTGTTTACAGCGGTAAGCAAGGAAACACTGTATCATTGCTGTTCATAAGCTCCACCTGCTGGCAGAGAGTGAATCTGCGTCTCATTCAGAGCTTCTGCTGTTTCATTCAGATGTGTTTTATGTAGTATAGTTTCACAAAACTAAAGTCAGAC
>NW_015544191.1:105775-114469 GCF_001515605.1 Sinocyclocheilus anshuiensis | reverse complement strand
CATTCTGTTTTTGCTTCAAATTTCGAAATTATACAGTCTAATTTAGATTAAAAACTGCTCATGCTGCATGTATGCAGCATCTTTGTTTGGATCATGATTCAAATCCAGTGGTTGCCTCTAATTTTAAATGGAAAGAGCACAGACAAAGCAGTTTGTTCATATCAAGAGATTTCTTTTATTGTGTAACTTGTTTGATTTGGGGTTTGATTTAAAATTTCAATTTAGTTTTGTTATATTTCAATTTCACAAAGAAACGGGCAGCAATAGCCTAATAAAACGACACCTTTTCATTTACTACTGGATAATGTCTTCAATCTCATTATGTAAAAAAAAAAAAATCGTGAGAAAATCGAATCGTGAGTTGAGTGAATCGTTACATCCCTACACAAAATTATGACAAAATTATACCCCAATATATAATTTCACGATGATAAAGTTCCCAGGATTTCAGTTTTAAAATCATATTTGTATTACGTCTCTGCACTTTTCCAGACATGGCTCAAGTTCTCAACTGAACATGTGGGAGAAGCATTACTTCTAATTTGGCCAAAGAAAACTTGTTAAAATTTACATTTTTCTATATTATTTTGTGCATTTTTCAAATGTTTATTATGGTGCAAAAAGTCGCAAACAAAAATCTGAAAAAAGTCACTATTTTACTTTTTCAGGCAGCATGTTGTGTGTACGGTTCTAATTTCAATTTTGGTTTTCAGCATAGTATTTAAAAATACAACTTACACATTTTCGTCATGGCTAAAAACGGAAAAATTAATGGACGCAAAAGTACAATAAAAAAAAAAATCAAAACAAAAACCCATAAAAACAAAACAAAAAACCCTAACCAACACCACAAACAATACAGAAACCAAACCCATACAAAATAAACAAACCAACAAAAAAAAACACACAAACAAAAAAAGCAAAAACAAAACAAAACATTCACCAAAAAAATGCAGAGTAAACAAATCATCCTGAATTAGGGATTCGGGGAATTTTCAAACACACAAAAACAAATCAAGTCTATTTCAAGGTCGGTCTGGGCAGATGGACGTTCATCCATCGGAGTGACAAAGGACAGAGATTTCTGGAAAGTCCAGGCAAGATCTTTTCTTTGACAGAGTCGCTCCAGTGGTCCTGAAACCACGGCCATACAGCAGAATAATCTGAATCCACCCCACCAATTTTTAATTTCTTCCATTAGAATTAATTACGAAGCCCACAGGCAATTTGTGTACTCCATATTTAATACTGCCTGCACTATTAATTAAAAACTGGTTGCTGGAAAATTAATGGAGGAATTGTTATGCCCCTGCTTTAATGAGTCTTCTCTATGACATTAAAAGTAGTACACTTCACATTTCCCTTCAGGTTCTATGTGGAAAGACGCATGCATCAGTGGAAATGCACAGGATCATGGGAAATGTGCTTTTGCCACAGTTACACATGTGCTTCCATTAGAAACACACAGCGTAACAAACACCGAACAGCACATGTTCTAGTTACATCTGACCTTTAGAGGACCAAAGTACAATAGTGTTTTTTTTTTCCTGTTCCTGATTATGGTACAACATGACATGGAAATAAGAGTTATCACTCCTATGTGGCTGAATTTAATAATATATATATATATATATATATATATATATATATATTATTAAATTCAGCCACATAGGAGTGATAACTCTTATTTCCATGTCATGTTGTACCATAATCAGGAACAGGAAAAAAAAAACACTATTGTACTTTGGTCCTCTAAAGGTCAGATGTAACTAGAACATGTGCTGTTCGGTGTTTGTTACGCTGTGTGTTTCTAATGATTGCTGTTCATAAGTGCAGCTCTGCTTTGTTTACAATGGTAACCCAGGAAACACTGTATTGCTGTTCATAAGTGCAGCGCTGCTTTGTTTACAATGGTAACCCAGGAAACACTGTATTGCTGTTCATAAGTGCAGCGCTGCTTTGTTTACAATGGTAACCCAGGAAACACTGTATTGCTGTTCATAAGTGCAGCGCTGCTTTGTTTACAGCGGTAAGCAAGGAAACACTGTATCATTGCTGTTCATAAGCTCCACCTGCTGGCAGAGAGTGAATCTGCGTCTCATTCAGAGCTTCTGCTGTTTCATTCAGATGTGTTTTATGTAGTATAGTTTCACAAAACTAAAGTCAGACCATTCTGTTTTTGCTTAAAATTTTGAAATTATACAGTCTAATTTAGATTAAAAACTGCTCATGCTGCATGTATGCAGCATCTTTGTTTGGATCATGATTCAAATCCAGTGGTTGCCTCTAATTTTAAATGGAAAGAGCACAGACAAAGCAGTTTGTTCATATCAAGAGATTTCTTTTATTGTGTAACTTGTTTGATTTGGGGTTTGATTTAAAATTTCAATTTAGTTTTGTTATATTTCAATTTCACAAAGAAACATGCAGCAATAGCCTTATAAAACGACACCTTTTCATTTACTGTATAATGTCTTCAATCTCATTTTGTTAAAAAGAATCGTGAGAAAATCGAATCGTGAAATCAAAACCATGAATCGAATCGAATCGTGAGTTGAGTGAATCGTTACATCCCTAACGAGAAGACAGGAAAATGCGGAGACTCTCAATTAGGGTTGGATTTTTACGACGCGAAATCGATGCTTTTAAAATGGTACCGGTGCCTGAACCGAGAGAATGTCTTTTATTGAAAAAAACAAAAACCTTTAAATTGAACAATATATTAAAAGGTTAAAGTATACAGAAATATATAAATATAAGTAAATACAAAACACAACAAATTTACATAAGTTCACAATAAAACCTAAGCCACCTAACACTACAATTTAACACTAAATAACACTAACAGTTAATAACAGCAAAGTAGTCGGTATTCTTGGTTCAAGACATACCTTGGTTTTTAAACCAGTTTTCAGTGGTTCGATTCTGGTGGCTTGGCACATCAGAGTGTTTTTTGTGATTTGCAATTTAAAAATATGATTTTTAAAACATATAAAAAAAATCCTGTACACTGAAGTAAAACATGGATTATCATATGTATACTTCAAATTTCTTTTGAGAGAATTATTTTTCCTATTTTTTACCCAAAATAGCATGGATTGTCCATTATTTAGTGCTATAAACAAAAAAAGGTTTATCTGTGTTCTTCAAGCCATCTCTGGTATTTTCATAAATAAGTATATTTATAATCCATTGCTAAGCGACATTTTTTACAGTATAGAACATATTTTCTGCCTCATCCTAATAGCCACATCTGACCACAAAGGGAAGCATTTGACTGATGTTGTGGATTAAAAAACATGTTATAATGTTCTCTTTTGTTGGACAACATGTTTAGAAAAGCTTCTCATTACAAGTCATTACAAGGGAAGTTTAGCTTCAGGCATTTTAATTAATGTTTACATGTTTAATGTAGCTAGTGTACATTAAAGTGTAAAGCAAGTGTAATTCATGCATTCACGCGCTCCTCGAATGCTCTCATTTCCCGAGTAGAGTCTTAAGTCAGAATGTGAAAACAACATGGACACTAACGTTACTACAAAGATTTGTTGGATTTGTACAATCAGAGCTTTCCAATCAGCCTCTCGTAAAGAAGTCAGTGAAAGGTGGAGGTGGCAGTGTCATGGTCATGAGTTGGGTCTCTTACACAGATACATGGCAGGTGAATGCAAATATTCACCAGAAACTCCTTCAAAAACATGTAGTTCCTTCCCTGCAAGCATCTCCCAATCAAGACAAAGCTCCCGTCACACTGCAAAACAGATAAAGCAGTTCCCTGAAGCTGAAAACACTGAAATAATGAAATGGCTGGCCCAGAGTCCTGATCTAAACCCGACTGAAAATCTCGAGAAAGTTCTGGCTGAGAAACCCCCTACAGTTACTGAACTATGGAAGAGAGTGGAAGAAGAGTGGACCGAGATCACAGCAGCGCAGTGAGAAACTAGTGAAGTCCTGCAGATGTGCTGAAGCCACTCAAAGCAAGATCCTCTACACTTCATACTCATTTCTGACAGCTGTAACCCTCCAAAAATTTAGCTGTAATCTTCTTTCTTGCTACAGTGGTTACTGTTCTCTAATGGCGCTTTTCGTGGTACGACTCGGCTCGGCATGGCACGGCTCGGTTTGCGTTTCCACTGCAGTTCAGTACCGCTTTAGATTGGGCGGGATTATTCACGTCATTAGTTGTGCAGCCTCTACTGCCGCGACTCCTAAAAAACTTTTTCATTCCGCATCACCCCATCAAGCTCTCGCTGGATCCGCTCTTCTGCTATCAATGAGAGAAACGTCTGTTCTTCCGCAACAGGGGGAACAGCCACTTTTTGGTTGTTAAAAAAAGGTGCGCTCGTTCAAAACAGTTGCGTTCGATCCTTCGCTGGCTGTGCTGATTTAAATCTAGCGGTTCTGTTGTGTTTGTGGCGCAAGTTCAGTGACGCAGGTAGTGATGATTCTCTCCGGCCAATCCGTGATCAGCAGAGTTTACACGTCACGTTTTGGTAACGGTACGGTTCACTTGGAACCCCAACCGAGGTGGTACTAAAAAAAAGTACCAGGTACCAGGTACTGTACCCAGTGGAAAACCCCCCAAAAGTGAACCGTACCGTGCCGTACCATGCAGTGGACAAGTGCCATAATTCTGATCACTGTGCTTTCCACAAAATAAAGGTTTTTATTGAAATGCCTTGGTTATTTTGTCAAACATGTTAGTGTGACAGTGGTATGCCCACAGCTAATATTCCTTCCAATTTCGAGCGATGAAGATTAACAATATTTCAGAAAAAATCAAGTATTTATAGATGGTTCTCTAATTTTGATCTCCACTGTATAAGCAGCATTTAATGAGTTAGATATTTGAAAGGGCTCCTAGTTCAAACGAATATGGCAGCAGGTCTCTGCCAGATGCTGCCTCTGAGCAGTGGGAGTTGACCCTCCCTCACTCACTCACACACTCACACACTCACACACACACACACACACATACACACAGCAGGATAGTCTCTTTGATGAGCTCAGAGCTCTGATTTGACAGAGAATGAGGGCTTTTGCCAGGCGCTGATATGTTTGCCTTTGAAAAAGCAAACTTTAATCAAACCCATGGCATAACGTGTTTGAGCAATATATCCTTTGCTCTTTACAATAAGGTGTTTAAACTCTAAAGCTTTGCTTCTGGCCAAATACAAGTCCATAATCTATAATAACGCTTCCTCCAGTGAAAAAGTCCATCTCCTGTTGTCTCACATCAAAATCCACCCACATATTTGTTTAGAGCTGTTTTGGTTGTAAACGCTGCTTGATCTGAGCAGATTTCTCTCCTGATCGTTGGAGTTTTTCCTCTTTTCCTCACTTTCCTTTGCTTTTATATAGCTTGTAAATGCCTGTGCTCATTTTACATTCACTTTTGAATTAGCGTCAATTCACCGAACTTGTACTTGTAACAGTGATTAATAACTTTAATTGATTAACACTGACTAACACTGTTAATCAGTGTTAACTAACTTTAATTGATTAACTGATTAACACTGTTAACAGTAACAGTGATATTCCAGGTATCCTGAGAGGATGGGCAATGGAATTTATTTTATTCTCAATGGAATGTATTTTATTCTATTTCCTAAACTCCCAACAAAACGGAGCAAAATGTCCCAAAGCATTCACCCCCAATCCCAATGAAGACAAAAACGTTCGTTTTCTGGTTGTCATACTCTCATTAAGTTACAATTTTCATCTGCTCAAGCAGAACGTTAATGTCATCTTGTGCTTAGCAATGTATCTCTGGCTAAAACTAGCTAACATTAAAGTTAGTGAGTCCATACAAACCTAAATAGCGGACTGTTTTCGCGTCTTGTACAGTGTAGGTTAAAAGCACATAAACGAAGGTCTATACATTTCACTGTCTCTTCATATTAAACTGGATAAATGTACATTAATTTAATCGTACCCTGCGATACATGAACAGTGTTGATCCGGGATGTTGTTATCAGCGATCGTGACGAACGTAACATGAGGCTTCTCCCGCTTGCATTGTGATCTGTAAACCCTCACTTCCAAATTAATAGCCACAATATTTACTTTAAAATCTTTTATATATCCCTACATGGCATATTTAAGTCCCACTTGAATGGTGGTCCTTCTGTGTCCAAAATTTATCAAAAAGATATAGGGACAAGGTTTTCACACAGACAGCTCTCATTGTAAGACAGCGAGCAACTCCATTTGTCTGTCCGAGTTCGCAACAGTAACTAAGGGGGGCGGGGCTTACCGATAGGTGAATTGTATTGTATGTTAGGGTGACCATACGTGCCATTTTCCCAGGACGCGTCCTGGCCAGGATTTCTATATTGCCTAAAATATCTAGGTTTTGGCTTTGTTTGCGTGTGTAGACCGATCGGTGTATGACATCAAAATACCATACAGACGGTTCCTTATGCTTTCAAAATGCTCTCGAGGTATTTTGATGTCATACACCGATTGGACCATACGCGTCCTGGGAAAATAGCACGTATGGTCACCCTATTGTATGTTCTCTAACTGAACTAAATGATTTTTATTACAATAAAAAAAACTAAAACGACAGTGGGGTGGGGGGGGTCGGTGCCACAGTGGGCCAGGGATGTAACCGGTGTTGCGGCTTAACACCGGTAACAACACCGACTATCACAGCAAGTCTAGTCTGAAACAGTGGACAGGCCAGAAATTTTAAATTGAGTGGACCTGGGTAACATAGGGTGGACCTCATCATTTTACAATAGCCTACATGAGATAAAAATAAGGATGCAAATTTCGTGTGATTTTTGTGATCGGAACGACTTTGTATGTATGATGGCCAGTTTTTCCTCTGTGACTATTTACAAAGTCGGTGAGTGTATGATGCCTAGTGTTTTAAAATCTGTTCAGATTTTAAAAGTAGTGTATTCCAGCATGGAACAGATTTTAAAACGCTAGTCATTATACACTTACTGACTTCGTAAACAGTCACAAAGGAAAAACTGGGCATACACTAAACGCCTGAGGATCACACACTATCATTCCGATCACAACAAACTCATGCAGAAGTGTGCGCCTTGTTGCAGATGCATGACAAATGAAAACAATGTGTGGTTCAAAATCGGCTGAAAATATCAAACATGTTTGATCTCCTCTGCCTGGATGGAATCAAAGTCTGAAGCTATTTTCTATTAAATCTGTCGACTCAAATCTGCAGACTGGCTCTGACTTTCAGCAAATATTGCGTGAACTTCTCCAGACTGTAAATCGGGGTAAAAGTTGTGTAGTGTATTCCAGCCTTTAGAGTGACATTACATACTGCTTTGAACATCTAAGATCCGATCGCATTGCGATGATGATGATGCTGTGTTTTCCAACGTCATTTGTAATCGTTGGGAAGTTCAACCAGTAGAAACTGGATCTCAGGTATGACGGATGGGACGGTGACTAAAGACCAATCAGGGACTGTTTTACAGCAGGAGCACGCTTGGATTGGATTGATCGCTTATATTGACAGCTCTTGCGTTCACAACAGAAAAGAAGCGCAAAACTGGAAGATCAGTGCTCATCCACCAGGATCTTATTACTACTTAATTATTTTTTTTCTTTTACTTGTTCACACATGCAAGTTATTTGTATGTTCATGTATTTCAGCAATTAATGTAATGTATGCAGGATTTTTCTTCTTCCCTTATTTGATTGGGTGGGCCAGCCGTCAATCTGAGTGGGCCAGTGCCACCCTGGCCCTTATGTAGCCTTGCCACTGGTCTGAAAGTGAGCATATTTAAATTTTTGGGGTGACTATTCTTTTAAGCAAGTAAAATAATAAATATGTGTCAGTTTAACACAAAGACGTTACAGAGACAGTAATTTATTGGATCACTGTTACACCACAATAAAAGATGCATATCACTCTGTCCCATGGGCAGCTTTGGGGCTCTCTGATCACTGCCTGGTTCATCTTATACCGACCTACAGGCAGAAGCTGAAATCAGCTAAACCTGTAATAAGGACTGTAAAAAGATGGACTAATGAAGCAGAGCGGGATTTACAAGCCTGCTTCGACTGCACTGATTGGAGTATTTTTGAAGCTGCAGCCACTGATCTGGACGAGATTACAGAGACTGTAACTTCATACATCAGTTTCTGTGAGGATATGTGCATTCCTACCAGAACATTCTTATCATTCACACTGATTGGATTGTTTTTGAAGCTGCTGCCACCGATCTGGACGAGCTCACAGAGACTGTAACTTCATATATCAATTTCTGTGAGGATATGTGCATCCCCACCAGGACATTCTTATCATACAATAATGATAAACCGTGGTTTCCTGGGAAACTCAAACAGCTTTGTCATGCCAAAGAGGATGCTTACAGAAGTGGGGATAAAATCTTGTATAACCAGAAACAGACTAACAAAGGAGATCAGGGTGGCTAAAAACTACTCTGAAAAGCCCGTTTCCAGCCAATGACCCGGCATCAGTCTGGACAGGCCTGATGAACATCACTAAGTAGTGAAGTGACATGTGGCCAAGTATGGTGACCCATACTCGGAATTTGTGTGCTGCATTTAACCCATCCAAGTGCACACACACAATAGTGAACACACACCCGGAGCAGTGGGCAGCCATATTGCTGCGGCGCCCGGGGAGCAGTTGGGGGTTTGGTTCTTGCTCAAGGGTCTCACCTCAGTCATGGTATTGAGGGTGGA
>NW_015544191.1:95958-105765 GCF_001515605.1 Sinocyclocheilus anshuiensis | reverse complement strand
CACCTGCCTAAAAAAAAAAAAAAAAAACACCACCCCCACAGTCTGTGGAGAATCATTAACTGGCTGACGGTCTGAATGTGTTTTACTGCCGGTTTGAAATGCCCAGTCTCACACCCCACACCAGCTCTGATCTGCACTTCACACATTCATCTACCCCTACTGCAAGCCCCCTCCCTCCCTCTGCCACCATTCAACCTGCGCTTAAGGTCTGTGTAGAGGATGTGAACTGGGTCTTCAGAAGACAGAAGTCTAGGAAAGCTTCAGGCCCAGATGGTGTTTCACCTGTCTGTCTAAAAGTCTGTGCTGACCAACTGGCCCCATCTTCACACAGATCTTCAACAGATCAGTGGAGCTGTGTGAAGTTCCCTGCTGCTTCAAACGATCCCCCCTCCCCCCAAAAAAAACACAAAACCACTGGACTTAATGATTACAGACCTGCTGCTCTCACGTCTGTGGTCATGAAGTCATTTGAGAGACTGGTCCTGGCCTACCTGAAGGACATCACTGGACCCTTGCTGGATCCTCTTCAGTTTGCCTACAGAGCAAACAGGTCTGTGGATGATGCAGTCAACATGGGACTGCATTACATCCTGCAACATCTCGACAGATCTGGGTCTTATACAAGGATCTTATTTGTGGACTTCAGTTCAGCCTTCAATACCATCATGCCTGACCTTCTCTCTGCCAAACTGACCCAGCTATCTGCTCCTAGCTCTATCTGTCAGTGGATCACCAGCTTCCTAACAGACAGGCAGCAGCTAGTGATGCTGGGGAAACTCACATCCAAGACTCTCACGATCAGCACTGGCGCCCCCCAGGGATGTGTGCTCTCCCCACTGCTCTTCTCCCTGTATACAAACAAATGCACCTCTAAAGACCCCTCTGTGAAGCTCCTGAAATTTGCATACGACATTACAGTCATCTGCCTCATCCAGGATGATGAGGTGTCTGCTTACAGACAAGAAGTTGAGCATCTGGCTGTCTGGTGCTGTCACAACAACCTGGAGCTCAACACGTTTAAAACAGTGGAGATGATAGTGGACTTCAGGAGAAACCCCCCTACTCTCCCCCCACTCACCATCATGAACAGCACTGTGGCTGAAGTGGAGTCATTTAGGTTCCTGGGCACCACCATCTCTCAGGACCTGAAGTGGGACATTCACATTGACTCTATTGTAAAAAAGGCCCAGCAGAGGCTGTACTTCCTTCGCCAGCTGAGGAAGTTCAACCTGCCACAGGAGCAGCTCACCCAGTTCTACTCGGCCATCATTGATTCTGTCCTGTGCTCATCTATAACAGTTTGGTTTGGCTCAGCTACCAAATCACACATCAGGAGACTAAGGACAGTCAGGACTGCTGAGAGGATTATTGGTGCTCCCTGCCTAACCTCCAATAACTGTACATCTCCAGAGTGAGGAAAAGGGCTGGTAAATCATTCTGGACCCCACACACCCAGCACACTCCCTCTTTGAACTGTTGTCCTCGGGCCGACGCTACAGAGCACTGAACTTTCTTCCGGTACTTTCTGTAATGGAAGCTTCTGACACCAAGACGAATTCCTTGTGTGTGCAAACACACTTGGCAATAAAGCTCTTTCTGATTCTGAAGAAAAAATTCAAGCAGTTTGTTTTTTAAAAAAACTTTTGAATTGTTTATTTTGGTTTGAAATATGCATACTATTGATAATGCAAAAAAAAACTTTCCCTGGTTGAAACAGGCTAACATTTTTCTCTATGCATGATTTCTGTAATGTATTCGATAATAACACACACACTAGGAAGACCACCGAACCTTGAGCAACTACATTTGCTGCTGCAGAAGCTCATATGATTAATCATCACACACACAACTCGCTGCTTTAAAGATCACATGGGGTAAAACTGGGATGCCGCCTCAGATGACTGAATCTCCACCTGGGCCATTTTAAACTGAGTGCACTGAAGCCACTTGCGCAGAGTGAGAGGAAATGATCCGGATCCAGGATTCTGGAGACACTGGTGGTTCACCCGGTTCTGAATGGCTTGAAGACGCAGCTGGAGACCCGCGGACAGATGCTATTGACACACAAAGGGCGTTTATTATCTAACAGGAATATTTTGAGAGTTTACTCTAGAAAGAAGCAAGAATCAGAGTGTTGACAGCAAGAGGGAATTGTGTAATGGATATGTTGAAAACTTACATTTAAGTTCGACTGAATCATGGGCAGCCACATGGGAATCAGCCACTGGGGGTAAGAGACCCCAGCAGCAGCCAAGACAGCTGGCGAATGTGTGACACGCACTCGATGAACTCTTTGGGTCTGAGGAAACACAAGCACAGTGTAAAAGCTCAAGCTGATGCTGGGCGCTGACGACACACACACACAACACACGTGATGACGGTGGATTTTACCCTTGTTGCATAGCAGAAGGCGGATGGTAAAGCCTCATCACACACAGCTCGCTGCTTTAAAGATCACATGGGGTAAAACTGGGACGCCGCCTCAGATGACTGGATCTCCACCTGGGCCATTTTAAACTGAGTGCACTGAAGCCACTTGCGCAGAGTGAGAGGAAATGATCCGGATCCAGGATTCTGGAGACACTGGTGGTTCACCCGGTTCTGAATGGCTTGAAGACGCAGCTGGAGACCCGCGGACAGATGCTATTGACACACAAAGGGCGTTTATTATCTAACAGGAATATTTTGAGAGTTTACTCTAGAAAGAAGCAAGAATCAGAGTGTTGACAGCAAGAGGGAATTGTGTAATGGATATGTTGAAAACTTACATTTAAGTTCGACTGAATCATGGGCAGCCACATGGGAATCAGCTGAAGAGAATGAAGAGGACATTAAATATAATAAACACCTCAGACTGCATGATGTAGAAATGCTAAGCACTACAGTTTATTTTAAGCATTTGTAGTAAGAAATCCCTCCTACTTTTACAAAGATGGTGGAGTTACACTCCTGCAAGGCCTCCATTAGACTGATGACATGCAAGCAGACCATCTCTACCATCTGAAACATGAAGAAAAAGAGCAGATCTGCTGTCACCACTGTGTCTGTGAACAAGGTACTTTCAGAGGTTGTTCTAGCTTTGCACAGAGCTTTCCCATCAGTTAAAATGAATAAAGATTGATAATCTTTGCTCATTCATATGGAGTAATTTCTCAGTCTAGAACAGGAGTCAGTTTTGTATCTGAAATCAGTTTATATCAGATGTCAAATGTCAAACGTAAGCTGTTTAGAGCTAAAACACAAGCCTTAAGAAATACTCTGACATGTTCAAATGTCAAAAAACAGCTTCTAATGTAGAAATGCTGCAAAGTGATGCACTGAGAGAGAAGCCGGATCACACTGAGTCTGAGTAAATGGCAGGTTTACCACTTTGTTGTGGGCCATGAGCTGGAGGATGCTGGGAGTCACGCGGCTCCAGAACTCCAGGCCCGTGAGGATGGCGCACGAGGAGAACTCGTTCTGGTTCTGATTGGTCGGGTTGGCCGTGGCCTGCTCGCAGTAGATGGTCCACAGCTGGGCGAACATGAAGGCGTGGAACAGCGAACACATGTGCAGCACTGACGTCTGCAGACACACACAGAGAGAGGAGCAACATCAGAGTCACGTCTCTGGATCTCCTCCAAGCAGAACCGCTCCATTATCATACCTTGGACTGCTCTGGGAATCCTATCAGGATGACAATCAGATGGTCTGCGATATGAGATCCAGCATCCAGTGGAATGGGCATACAGCACGAGGAGCCCTGATGCAAAGCACTGTGGGTAAGAGACCCCAGCAGCAGCCAAGACAGCTGGCGAATGTGTGACACGCACTCGATGAACTCTTTGGGTCTGAGGAAACACAAGCACAGTGTAAAAGCTCAAGCTGATGCTGGGCGCTGACGACACACACACACAACACACGTGATGACGGTGGATTTTACCCTTGTTGCATAGCAGAAGGCGGATGGTAAAGCCAAGGCAGGTAGCGAATAACCGCTTTGTTGTCTCTGTGGTTGCCTTTGCTGATCTCCATCGCCGCTATCTGAGCCAGACCGACCTTCAGATTCCCGCCGAACGTGTCCTCGTGCAGCGGCTGACAGCACGCCTTCATGTGGCTCTACACGCACACACACATGACACACATCACCTGCTTTCAGCATTTTACATTCATGCATGCAGGCACACACTTTTATCCCAAGAGACTTAAGGCTTCTCAGCAGCCGATTTTCAGCTGATTTCCAGTCAAAAGCCTCATTTACATAATCGCTGGAGATGCGGAGGGGTCATTACAGTCGAAAACGTAACATTCTGTCTGTGCGACTCAGAGGCAGTCGTTTAATCTGTGACAACCATCAATTTTTTTATCTGTGTGCATGATGGACCTCCGACTGAAGAGACAGTCAGCTGGCGAGACTACCTCGACCACAATCCAGCTGTTGAAATCGGCTGGTGGAACGCCACCTTTACACTGCTTTTAAGGAATAGATCTGATTAAGTTCACGTGTTCCCTGAGAATCAAATCCATGGTTTTATTGATGCTAGTGCCACGCTCTACCGTTGGAGGAACTTCCAGCAGATGAGACAGAAGTTTCCATGATGGTACATGACAGCCAGTGTACAAAGACACATGAAACATGAGTTCCCACTGCAGGCCTGACGGTTAGATGAGTGTGACCAATACCTTTAGTTTGGTCAGCGTGTGCATGTCTGCGATGAAGTCCAGCAGCTCGCTCAGATACTGCCGCAAGCACTCCATCGCTGCTGTGGTGCACTGAGGGGACAGAACAGCTGTGACGTCTACAGTCAACACTAACGAGCAGACACATCAGTACTGCAGCAGACGAGTCTCACCCCGGGCAGAGCGGAGATCATGTGCTTCTGGAGGATGGTGGACTCGGCCAGCCTGGTCCCGATGTCTGTGCACACAAACTGAGATGACAGACGAGACGATATCAATCTCTCAGACGGATCCTGAGCGGTCTCATTCATCATCCCTCAACTACACACCAGTCTTTGATTGTTTTTACATTAAATGTGACCAGTCACAGAAGCTGTCTGACATATCAGTAGTACTAGCAATAGAAAACTAGTTATGCATCCACGTGTGTTTGCTCCACCCTCCCTTATTGTGAGACGCAGATTCACAGATGCATTACCTGCACCAGCAGCAGCAGGTTCGTATCAGGAATCGATGACTTGAACTTCAGAGCCTGAAGCAACTCCAGAACAACCACACGAGACATGTAGAACTTGTCCCTCTCCTGCATGGAAGAGGAGGAAAGCAGCTTATAGAAAGTCATTTTCAAAAATGTGCAGTTTGCTAAAAGATCTCGCCACACTTCTGAATGCTGACATCTCTCGTTTGACAGCTGACCACTGCTTCTCTCTGATATCTAGATAATCTATCAACAGCAAAACTCCATAAAGCATCATCTTCTATTTACATATTTCTGACGACACACAGCAGTTTCCTCGCAAGAACAAACGTGTTGCACAACAAAGTGTAATCTAATTCATGAACAAATTATTCTTATGAGCTTCTTTTAATAAATCGTTCAAAAAACGTCTGAATGTTAAGCATTTGTAGTAAGAAATCCCTCCTACTTTTACAAAGATGGTGGAGTTACACTCCTGCAAGGCCTCCATTAGACTGATGACATGCAAGCAGACCATCTCTACCATCTGAAACATGAAGAAAAAGAGCAGATCTGCTGTCACCACTGTGTCTGTGAACAAGGTACTTTCAGAGGTTGTTCTAGCTTTGCACAGAGCTTTCCCATCAGTTAAAATGAATAAAGATTGATAATCTTTGCTCATTCATATGGAGTAATTTCTCAGTCTAGAACAGGAGTCAGTTTTGTATCTGAAATCAGTTTATATCAGATGTCAAATGTCAAACGTAAGCTGTTTAGAGCTAAAACACAAGCCTTAAGAAATACTCTGACATGTTCAAATGTCAAAAAACAGCTTCTAATGTAGAAATGCTTCAAAGTGATGCACTGAGAGAGAAGCCGGATCACACCGAGTCTGAGTAAATGGCAGGTTTACCACTTTGTTGTGGGCCATGAGCTGGAGGATGCTGGGAGTCACGCGGCTCCAGAACTCCAGGCCCGTGAGGATGGCGCACGAGGAGAACTCGTTCTGGTTCTGATTGGTCGGGTTGGCCGTGGCCTGCTCGCAGTAGATGGTCCACAGCTGGGCGAACATGAAGGCGTGGAACAGCGAACACATGTGCAGCACTGACGTCTGCAGACACACACAGAGAGAGGAGCAACATCAGAGTCACGTCTCTGGATCTCCTCCAAGCAGAACCGCTCCATTATCATACCTTGGACTGCTCTGGGAATCCTATCAGGATGACAATCAGATGGTCTGCGATATGAGATCCAGCATCCAGTGGAATGGGCATACAGCACGAGGAGCCCTGATGCAAAGCACTGTGGGTAAGAGACCCCAGCAGCAGCCAAGACAGCTGGCGAATGTGTGACACGCACTCGATGAACTCTTTGGGTCTGAGGAAACACAAGCACAGTGTAAAAGCTCAAGCTGATGCTGGGCGCTGACGACACACACACAACACACGTGATGACGGTGGATTTTACCCTTGTTGCATAGCAGAAGGCGGATGGTAAAGCCAAGGCAGGTAGCGAATAACCGCTTTGTTGTCTCTGTGGTTGCCTTTGCTGATCTCCATCGCCGCTATCTGAGCCAGACCGACCTTCAGATTCCCGCCGAACGTGTCCTCGTGCAGCGGCTGACAGCACGCCTTCATGTGGCTCTACACGCACACACACATGACACACATCACCTGCTTTCAGCATTTTACATTCATGCATGCAGGCACACACTTTTATCCCAAGAGACTTAAGGCTTCTCAGCAGCCGATTTTCAGCTGATTTCCAGTCAAAAGCCTCATTTACATAATCGCTGGAGATGCGGAGGGGTCATTACAGTCGAAAACGTAACATTCTGTCTGTGCGACTCAGAGGCAGTCGTTTAATCTGTGACAACCATCAATTTTTTTATCTGTGTGCATGATGGACCTCCGACTGAAGAGACAGTCAGCTGGCGAGACTACCTCGACCACAATCCAGCTGTTGAAATCGGCTGGTGGAACGCCACCTTTACACTGCTTTTAAGGAATAGATCTGATTAAGTTCACGTGTTCCCTGAGAATCAAATCCATGGTTTTATTGATGCTAGTGCCACGCTCTACCGTTGGAGGAACTTCCAGCAGATGAGACAGAAGTTTCCATGATGGTACATGACAGCCAGTGTACAAAGACACATGAAACATGAGTTCCCACTGCAGGCCTGACGGTTAGATGAGTGTGACCAATACCTTTAGTTTGGTCAGCGTGTGCATGTCTGCGATGAAGTCCAGCAGCTCGCTCAGATACTGCCGCAAGCACTCCATCGCTGCTGTGGTGCACTGAGGGGACAGAACAGCTGTGACGTCTACAGTCAACACTAACGAGCAGACACATCAGTACTGCAGCAGACGAGTCTCACCCCGGGCAGAGCGGAGATCATGTGCTTCTGGAGGATGGTGGACTCGGCCAGCCTGGTCCCGATGTCTGTGCACACAAACTGAGATGACAGACGAGACGATATCAATCTCTCAGACGGATCCTGAGCGGTCTCATTCATCATCCCTCAACTACACACCAGTCTTTGATTGTTTTTACATTAAATGTGACCAGTCACAGAAGCTGTCTGACATATCAGTAGTACTAGCAATAGAAAACTAGTTATGCATCCACGTGTGTTTGCTCCACCCTCCCTTATTGTGAGACGCAGATTCACAGATGCATTACCTGCACCAGCAGCAGCAGGTTCGTATCAGGAATCGATGACTTGAACTTCAGAGCCTGAAGCAACTCCAGAACAACCACACGAGACATGTAGAACTTGTCCCTCTCCTGCATGGAAGAGGAGGAAAGCAGCTTATAGAAAGTCATTTTCAAAAATGTGCAGTTTGCTAAAAGATCTCGCCACACTTCTGAATGCTGACATCTCTCGTTTGACAGCTGACCACTGCTTCTCTCTGATATCTAGATAATCTATCAACAGCAAAACTCCATAAAGCATCATCTTCTATTTACATATTTCTGACGACACACAGCAGTTTCCTCGCAAGAACAAACGTGTTGCACAACAAAGTGTAATCTAATTCATGAACAAATTATTCTTATGAGCTTCTTTTAATAAATCGTTCAAAAAACGTCTGAATGGTCTGAATAAAAGCCTATTTAATGTAGTAATATTACATGGAAAATTAAGAAGAAAAAAAAACTTAAAGGGAATAATGCAGTTTTTTTCAAGTTTTGAAACCTCTGCTCTACAAAACACATTATTACTTATTAAACACATTAAAACAAAGTTTTGTCGTCTTCTTCTTCTTTTTTTTTTTACCAAACAAAGCATTGCTTCACAACATGCAGACATTATTTCTTAAGGAAAAAGGATAAAAAACAGGAAAGATTATTATGTTTTTATTTATTCTGAAAAAAGTTTGTATACTCTTTCCTCCTGATGATGATTATGAAATGATCATCAAATGATATTTAGTGAATATTCATTTAGCATTGGAGAAAAACTGCATTAATAAATGTCATTTTTTTTAAACAAGAGGCTGTAAAATCTTGGCAGCAACATGCAGAGGGCAGAAACCCATGCCAGGTGTTCTGATTCTCTCTGCTGGAATAAACACGGATGTACAGAGCTGTTCACCTTGCTGAAGGTTTTGTAGCATAAACCGCAGAGCTCTACGAGATACGAGAGACTGAACACACCGTACTGGAGAACGAAACTCAGGAGTTTGGAGAAGGGCTCCAGCAGACTCTGTCAGAAAGACACCAGACAAGCAGTGCACTTCATCAGCCCCAGCAGAACATTTAAAACAGCACACTTCTGATATTCTCATTATCCCATTATTCATGTCATAAGATATTTTCATATCATCTGAAGGGAAATTAAATGACCAGCAGAGCAGAAGGAATGTATGAACTTACTCTTGTTGCATTTGTTACAGGAATTTTCAGCAAGCAAATGATAATTCTCAGACTCGAGTCCAGCGGACACTTCAGAAAAGAGAAGAAACAGGAGGAACTCTTAAGAGGAGTAAACTACGAGCATTTATTCTGATTCCTCTGGCGTTACAGAGCACAGAAAGGCTGAACTGGTACCTTGAGCGGCAGAACAGCAGGTAGTTTGGTTAGAAATGTGTGGAACTGGTTCGAGATGGTTGTCCACAGGTTGCTGGGTGAGTCCATGGGAAGCGTCTCCATGAAGGTGGCGATGTTGTCCAGACAGTGCAGAATAGTGCCTCCTGCTGGCAGAGTCTTCTTATTGTTCAGACCCTACCACCACACCATCAGCTTTACTACACGCACCGCATGTGTGCTTTATAGTGACCACAGCCACAAACTCACGGTTACAGCTTCTACACATACTATTAGCATAAAGCAGAGGGTCAGAATTACCAAGTAAACCTTTATTATACTGCACATATTGTAGTAGTTCAACAAGCTGCTTCTGGAAACTATTCAGGAATAGTTGATGCAACAATTACAATTTCCTTAAAAAGTGCTCATCCCCAGGCATTTCAAGATATAGATGAGTTTGTTTCTTCATCTAAACAGATTTGGAGAAATTTAGCATTGAGATGAGATGAACTCCTGATTCAGACCAGAACACTTTTTCACTGGAGGAAGAGTTATTATAGATTATGGACTCTATGGTATTTTAGTTAAAAACGTCTTAATGCTGGATTAGTTTCAGCTTTTGTCTTCTCCAGATGTTAACTGATGGACTGGAGTGCTGT
>NW_015544191.1:93204-95948 GCF_001515605.1 Sinocyclocheilus anshuiensis | reverse complement strand
GAAATGTAGCATTCCATCACTTGCTCACCAATGGATGCTCTGCAGTGAATGGGTGCCGTCAGAATGAGAGTCCATTGGTGAGACACTGATGCAGTGCTACATTTCTACAAACCTGATGAAGAAACAAACTCATCCTGATCTCGGATGGCCTGAGGGTGAGCACATTTTCAGCAAATGTTCATTTTTAGGTGAACTATTCCTTACAGCAATAATTGTGTAAAACATGAAATCCTCCTGTAAGATTTGACATTTAGGGCAGCACAAAAGGTCAAATACTTTAAATAAAGCTTTCCACACTTCA
Organism: Sinocyclocheilus anshuiensis; assembly: GCF_001515605.1. Taxonomy (NCBI): domain Eukaryota; kingdom Metazoa; phylum Chordata; class Actinopteri; order Cypriniformes; family Cyprinidae; genus Sinocyclocheilus; species Sinocyclocheilus anshuiensis. The sequence continues at coordinate 95,647 of NW_015544191.1, read as the reverse complement.
CTGTCACAAGAGTGTCCTCTGCTGGAAGACACATGTCAGAGCATCGTGACCTGCTTGTTTCAGAGACAGGTGTGTCAGTAGTGCGGCTGATGAACAGACGTACCTCCAGGAGCTGACTGAGCGCTGCCACCGAGCTCAGCTCATTGAAATCAATCAGAGACGTGGCCAGCGTCCTCAGGAAGCTTCCATCTGAAAGAGAACAGAGCCGGTGAAGTGTTTGTGCTGTGTGTGTGTGTGTGCGACTGTGCTCTGAGGTGCTTCTCCAGACCTTTAATGTTGCTCTGGAAGAGTTGTGGTAGGATGCCGTTGGGTGCGAGCTGATGGAGAACGCAGCGGAGGAACTGCTTGGCTACACCTGACCCGCTTGTTTCAGAGACAGGTGTGTCAGTAGTGCGGCTGATGAACAGACGTACCTCCAGGAGCTGACTGAGCGCTGCCACCGAGCTCAGCTCATTGAAATCAATCAGAGACGTGGCCAGCGTCCTCAGGAAGCTTCCATCTGAAAGAGAACAGAGCCGGTGAAGTGTTTGTGCTGTGTGTGTGTGTGTGCGACTGTGCTCTGAGGTGCTTCTCCAGACCTTTAATGTTGCTCTGGAAGAGTTGTGGTAGGATGTGCTGTACATGTGGAAGAATTGACAATAAAGCAGACTTGACTTGACTTGATATGATATGGTTAATATCATATTTTTAAATTTGATGGTTTCATTATAAATATGGTGAATATCACTAAAGTGGACACCCAACTCAATATATGATATTTATCATCTGAATATAACCATGTCATGTTAACAAATGGGAAAGTCAGTCAGCTAGTTATTATCATATTAATTATTGTGCCTTTAGCCCTAACAGCAGGGACATTTTTTACCCCAGATACCATACTTTTACATATTCTTCTGTTATTGAAAAACAATAACCTTTGCCTTGAAATATATTCAATAATTTTATCAATTCTCATTTGCTACACATTAAATCTTAGATCAAATTAACACAGAATCAACTTTGCATTGCTGTCCATGATCGTGTCAAGGATCACCAAATTTCCACCTGCAAACGCTGCTGTGTTAGGAAAAGTGCTGAGGTGGATTTGGGTGCCATCTAGTGTTTTAAAGGAGAATAAAGTCAAATGCGGCTTTAGATTACACCGCTAGTCTGGGTAATGAATCATCAACATGAGAGGAAAGTGCTAAGTGCTAATGAATGATGCTGAAGACTGACCCGTGTCCCAGGTGTTGATGTTCTGTGGTGTGCTGGACTGATGCTCCAGCTGCCGCTTCATTAACTGACTCATCGTCACTGCACCCAGCGAGCCTCGCTTCACCTGACGATACAGAGCTGAGGACAGAAAAGAGCATTCAGCAGCTGCTCATGAATGCTGATCAGATCTCAGTCTTCCAGCACACATCAAGCCTCATGAAACAGCAGACAGATGAATATGAGCATTAATGTGTAAGTGATTTACTGGACACTGAGGAGCGATGGCTGGTTTCAGGGATGGTGGCCTCCAGGGCCGGAGCTGAGGCAGATTCTCTGGGCTTCTCCAGGCTCGACAGAGATTTGGCCTCTGTACAACAACACAGGTGAGAGACAGTCAATCTCCTGTCTGAGTGTCAAATCAGTCTCTGAACTCAGTGTGTAACCACTTCTTGACATCTGCATAACATTGTAACATTTGTTAAAGTTAATGAAATCCTCCTGCATCATTGTTTGGACAATAATTGGTAGATTGAATGTGCTTTAAAGGGGTAGGTCACCCAAAAATGAAAATTCTGTCATTAATTACTCTCCCTCGTGTCGTTTCACATCTGTATGTCGTTATTAAGTTATTTTTGATCAAATCCGAGAGCATTTTATCCCCCTATGGGGAGCTACGCAACTACCACATTCAAGACCCAGAACAGTAGCAAAGACATAATTAAATACTCCACGTGACTCCAGTGGTTTAACCTCAATTTTATGAAGCGACGCAAGTGGTTTGTTTGATCAAAAAAACTAACCCCCGGTTTCACAAACAAGACCTAATAAACTCTTTTGGAGTCAAACAAAACGACACCGGGCCCACTCATCGTTTTAATCATACGCTAGATGTAATTATATCGCATGGAATTGATCTTACTGATATAGATATCGTACCTCAAAGTGATGATGTTACTGACCATATTTTCTGTAAAGTTGCTTTGCAACGATTTGTATCGTGAAAAGCGCTATACAAATAAACTTGAATTGAATTGAACAAGGCTTAAGCCTATTCCTAGACTAAAATGTAAATCTGAGCTGTTTCAACTGAAGGAAACTTGCACTGACTGATATTAAAATATATCAGTGCCTTTGTTTTGTTTTAATATGCACACCAGTAATGCTTTTTTTCTAAGGCATGTTTATAAAAATTACTTAAATGTCCTAATTGAACTATGGCCTAATCCTGGTTTAGGCTAAGCCCTGT
>NW_015544191.1:86871-92013 GCF_001515605.1 Sinocyclocheilus anshuiensis | reverse complement strand
TCCTAGACTAAAATGTAAATCTGAGCTGTTTCAACTGAAGGAAACTTGCACTGACTGATATTAAAATATATCAGTGCCTTTGTTTTGTTTTAATATGCACACCAGTAATGCTTTTTTTCTAAGGCATGTTTATAAAAATTACTTAAATGTCCTAATTGAACTATGGCCTAATCCTAGCTTAGGCTAAGCCCTGTCTATGAAACCGGGCCTACATTTACCACTTTATTTATGAAAATATTAAGCAGTGAAAGTACTTCTGTGAACGTGCTGGATAATTTTGGGGGAAAATATTTTTTTCATTGAAGAACTTTCGCTGTTGAGTCAACATAACACGCATGCGTCGTGGTGCACCCCCTACTGGGTTGCAGGTCAATATTTTCGTAAATAAATTGGTAAATGTATTTTTTTTTGTGCAAACAAATCACTTGCATCGTTTCATAAAATTGAGGTTAAACCACTGGAGTCACGTGGTGTATTTAATGATTTTCTCGCTAGCATTCTGGATCTTGAATGTGGTAGCTGTGTTGCTCCCTATGGGGGGAGAAAATGCTCTTGGATTTAATAAAAAATAACTTCATTTGTTTTCAGAAGATGAACAAAGGACTTACAGGTGTGGAACGACATGAGGGTGAGTAATTAACAACAGAATTTTCCTTTTTGGGTGAACTATCCCTTTAAGGGTCATCTATATGACCGACATTATTTGCCTTTGAAACCATGAAAGTTTGTCTCACTGTTAACCTATTGAAGGTCTTCTTATTGAAATTAATTTATATTGAAATTAATTTGTTTACACTTTAGACATTCTGCTAACTATAAGTAACTTTGCATTAAACAGTTTTAATGCAGACCTTCCAGCCAATCAGAATCAAGTATTCAGACAGACCATGGGATAACTCTCCTTGATTTGTAGTTACATGTCAACTAATTCTCATTAGGTTAAGCTTAAAGCTAGTAGAGTAAGTATTAGTAGTTAGTATAAGTAGCATGTACACGTGTAAAGTTACTTATAGTCAGTAAAATGTCCATCAAAATAAAGTGTTAGCAGATATTAAGCAGACAGTCTACTAATACTCTAATGACTGCTAGTTGACATGGATTTGCAAAGTTACTGATAGTAGAATGTCTACTATCAGAATAAAGTGTTATCAGTGATTTTTTAATTAAACATTAACAATACACATACAAACCAGTGAAGACATAGTGTGAAACACATTATATATAAAGTATTTTATCTGTGAAAATACATGAACAAGATGCACAAAACCTAAGGATGCTAATAAATCAAGTTGACAGACCTGACTCTGTGGCCGGTTCTTTCATTTTGTCTATAGTGCTGAACGAGATGTCCAGATACTCCCTCTGGATGGCGCTGACGGCGATCTTCCTCTCTTTGCGCTGGCGTGGCACAATCTGGATCTTGAATTCAGCTTCATCGCTCTCATCATCAGGTTTGGGGTCGCTGTCTCTCTCATCCGTCTCGTCGTTGTCCTCGTCTCCTGCTCCTTCCCCGTTCAACGGATCCAGCGACTCGAGCTCGTCCGCAGGAATCTGGAGCACGACGGACCTGCTGGAGGGGCTCGTTCCGCCGCTATCCTTGGGCTGCATGCAGGAATCATCCAGGGATGCATTGGGCATGTGCGAGGTCTTTCTGAAGAGATCCCGTTTCTGTTTCAGGGTCATGGTGGCTTCCTGAGGAGCCGCGGAGTCTGGGAGCTCCAGAGACACCGGCAAAGAGACCGCAGGAGGCTCAAGCTTCTTGTTCTTAGTGCAGTCCTCTATGCTGACCTGCACGACCGGAGTAGAGTGTGCTGTGATGCTGATGGAGGCCACTGACGGATCCTCAGATTTGCTTAGCACTCCACCAGGGAGTTTGAGTGCCTCAAACAGGTCCTCGTTGCTTTCCACAATGCGCAGAGGAGGCAGCGGCTCGAACACCAGTGAGTCGCTGTCAGAGAGCGAGAGAATGGAGTGCTTCTCAGGGATGGAGGTGCAGTCGGAGGACAGGTCTATGAGATCTGGATCGTCCTTGTCAAGCGCAGGGGCGGCCAGCGGTGAGTCCAGACCGACGGGTTTATCTTCAAACGTCTCCATACAGCTGAGACGCACCTCGGGTATGATGGGCCGGATGCTGTCGTTCTGAGCGGCGGAGCCTCTTCGGTCGGTGACGGAGTGGCCGTTGGAGGAGTGTTTCCCGTGGTGCTGAGCTCTGTGCTGCTGTCGGCCGATAGAGGAGGAGGATGAGGGCTGTAGGGCCGGCGGTCCCTGCAGGTCGCAGCGGTCGATGCAAGACTTGCGTCTGTGCTCGTCCAGGTTGAAGAGGATGGAGTCGGTGTTGCTGATGTCCAGAGACTTCTGCTTGTGCATGGCTTGCAGCCTCTTCTTCTTGCTGTTGCTGTCCTCTCGGCCCGAGTACAGCAGCGTGTCCTGCAGCACGCCGCCTTCCTTATATTCGGCCAGCTCGATCTCACCTGTGCAGAACACAAGAGCAGAAGGTTAGTTGAGGAAAGCTTCGCGAGCGCACACGATATCCGTATGGACACGCACTTCTCTGAGTGTTGAGCTCCACAGGCTGATACTTGACCGACTTGCTGCCACCAATCCTCTTCAGACGGGCGAAGAAGGTCTGCGACTCTTTACTGCTCGCTCCCGTCGGAGTATCGTGGATGTCCGACTCGTCAAATACGCTGTCCTCCTCTACACAGGAAAACACAGGGCATTAAGCGACAGCACATCACTAACCGTTCCCGTGATGCCGAGCACGATCTGTACCTTTCTCCTTCTCGCTGTAGCGGCTGATGTTGGAGTTGTCGCTGTACAGCGGGCCTGCGGACACGTGCGACCTGCAGCTGTGGTACTGAGCGTTCAGCGTGTTGATGGTGATGTGGATCAGATGGAGCACCACCTCTTTACTCATGTCCATCTCTCTGTATGGATACTGAAACACAGCACGACACAGTGAAGAAGATGCCAAGATTCCTGAATTTCTGATTACTAAGACTACAGTTACTTGCAACAAGACTGTCTGTGGAACCAAAATGAAACCACAACTTTTTTACTGAAGTGCAACACTAAGCCAGTGTTAATGCTTTTAGATGAATAAGATTCATTTTCTTTGTGTTGTTTTTTTCACAGGAGAAATCCCTGTTTGCATTCAAGCGGAAGAGAAACCAATGGACAGTTGTTTGACATGGCATTGGGTATATCGTTTCCAGGAACTTTCTAGACCTTGAGGAAATCGATCCTGGTTGTGACCAGAACAAATATGCATTAAAATTAGTTGACTTGATGTCCTGTTGTTCTTTTGTGTGTCTGTAGGAGCGGCTTTAACAGAGAGCAACCATAATCACCTTATTCAAGTACCTGTATTTCATCACAGTAAAAACTATTTTAGTAATAAATAAATGAATAAATTATGTGATTAAAATGTAATGATAGATTTAACTCTCTTCAATTAACTATTACATTTAACTCTATTGTTTGGTTTATTTAAGTTTAAAGGGGTCATGAACTGAGAAATCAAAATTCCCTTGATCTTTTTACATATAAGAGGTCATTGTACTATAAAAAACATCCTGTAAGTTTCGGAACTCAAAACTTTCTTGTTAGTCCAAAAACAGCTTATATTGAAGACAGTCTGCCAAAACGACTGGTTGTGGAATGACTTGCCTTCCTTCTGATCCCAGCATTAGGAAAGAGGGGATGAAGTTTATTTTTAATGAAGATCCAGACCGCGTCAGTAAGAACATGGTCCTTTGTTCACTTAATTTCACCACAGATTCGTTTACAAACAAAGCAAAATTCAAGCAGGATTTTCTGAAAGAAGTGTGAGTAACTGTTTTTATTATGTGCTCACTATTGCTTTGTCTGTTATTAGAAAGTTTGATATGAACTGAGTATTTATGCGTTTTTAACCTAAAACACAGCAGCATCCATCTGTGAAGGATGTAGGCTGTCAAGCACAACTGTCAGCCAATCACAGCAGTGGGCGTTCACTTCAATCTACAATCCACCACGCCTATTCAAACAGTGTTCTGATGAGCGGGTCAAAACAGCACAGAAAATAGCCTATTACTTCTGAATTATGATGCTTTTTGATGTAAAAATCTTGATAACATAAGTGGACCTCAGAGAACAGTACAAAAAAAAAAAAAAGGCAGTTTATGACCCGTTTAATGTGTAGTCAGTGGCATAACTAGGATTGTACAGGTCCCAGTGCAAAAACACTTGATGGGCTCCCGCCATGAAAACATAACACTGATTTTGTGTTCATAGCTTTGACCTGGTCGTGGTCTCAAGACATCTTATGATGTTTTATTAACAAAGTTCAGGAGCAACATGTTCAGATAATCAATTTAATCAGAATGATAGTAAATATATATACAGTCAACGTACCTCTGAACCATGACAGTTTTTCTGGAATCCCTCCTCCACCCCAGCGCCGCACTCCTAACTATTCTTATCCCAGCTTGGGAATATGGGGAATTCTCTGGTTTCAGGCTCTACTCTGAGCTCGGAGGCTTCCCCTCAGACAGCACACCAAATATGCTTACAATTTGCTCAATCTGATTATATTTAAGTGCGAACTCGTGAATTCACTATCTACAACAAGCTCAGTGTCTTTGTTTTGTCTCTATAAGTCATACAATCCCTAAATGAATTTCACAACAGTGGTCATTCTGTTTATTTATTCTGAATATTCCCATTCGGTTTACAAAGCTATATGTGGGATTTTGATAGGTTGGGTTTCTCGTTTCCCTTTTCCTTTTTTTTTTCACTGTTGTAACAGGAAAGTGGAATTTGCAGATACTTCTAGTGCACTTGCACATTTCACATTACCAATAAATACCGTCAAACAAGATGGTGCCGCAGACGGCCGCCTCAGTGCTTGGCTCTCCAGTGTTTGTACTGTTTTTGTTAGTTTTTCCTGTTTTTTGTTTCTCAAACACGATCAGTTTTACCAGGGATGAACTGCTGAACATTCGGCAGAACACACCACAAAATCTTCTGCCAGTTTTCGATTATTTGGACGTTTTGCTGAACATTGTAGTTGGCAGAGCAGCGGCACTGATCAAACGCTTCAGGACTTGCAGACGGGGGAAGAGAGCCGGCGTGCTCGTGAAGCTCAGACAGCGCGGATTT
>NW_015544191.1:76960-86813 GCF_001515605.1 Sinocyclocheilus anshuiensis | reverse complement strand
CCAAACATGATCAGTTTTACCAGGGATGAACTGCTGAACATTCGGCAGAACACACCACAAAATCTTCTGCCAGTTTTCGATTATTTGGACGTTTTGCTGAACATTGTAGTTGGCAGAGCAGCGGCACTGATCAAACGCTTCAGGACGTGCAGACGGGGGAAGAGAGCCGGCGTGCTCGTGAAGCTCAGACAGCGCGGATTTTGAACGCCGTTGCCTAGCATCCATCTGGCGAAGTTTCGGTGCCATACCTGAGCGATCGACTGAAATATTTGTCCTCTGGTTCTCCGAAACAGACGTAAGAAGCATCATCACCGGCACCGCACGTGAAAAATTATTTCCTGACTGCACGTGAACTCTAGTCGGAAAGCTCTAATAATGTGGATTTTCTGTGCGAGGGCGCCCTCTGGCGTCCAGTATGAATGAAACAGACATCATGTGTTTATAGTGCTAAAGGTCAATCCATAATGTTTTGGGGAATTTATATTTATTTATTTATTTTTTAATAAGTATCGGTTTAGGCACCGGAACCGTTTTAAAAGTATCGATTTGGCACCGGTATCGAAAAAAACCCAAACGATACCCAACCCTAGTGCAGTCTTAACAACCTGGAGCTCAACACGCTCAAAACAATGGAGATGATAGTGGACTTCAGGAGGAACCCCCCTGCACTCCCCCCACTCACCATCATGAACAGCACTGTGGCTGCAGTGGAGTCATTCAGGTTCCTGGGCACCACCATCTCCCAGGACCTGAAGTGGGACACTCACATAGACTCCATTGTGAAAAAGGCCCAGCAGAGGCTGTACTTCCTTCACCAGCTGAGGAAGTTCAACCTGCCACAGGAGCAGCTCACCGAGTTCTACTCGGCCGTCATTGAGTCTGTCCTGTGTTCATCTATAACTGTTTGGTTTGTCTCAGCTACCAAATCAGGCATCAGAAGACTACAACGGACAATCAGGACTGCTGAGCTACCAAATCTGACCTCAGAAGACTACAGAGGGTAGTCCGGACTGCTGAGCGAATCACTGGTACAACCCTCCCTTCTCTCCAACAACTGTACTTATCCAGAGTGAGCAAAAGGGCTGGCAAAATCACTCTGGACCCCTCACATCCAGCACACTCCCTCTTTGAACTGTTGCCATCTGGTCGACGCTACAGAGTACTGCGCACTAGAACGGCCAGACACAGGAACAGTTTCTTCCCTCAGGCAATCTATCTCATGAACACTTGACAATAAACGTGCAACACACAACACTATTATACATTTATTTATTTAACACACATACTTTTTTTTTTCAGCAAAGGCCACAGTTAGGATGAATACCTTGTAGAGGATGACGAGGAGGGCTCTAAGCCACATCTGTCTAGTGTGAGGTTTGAGGGCCCAGAGCGAGCAGCGTGGCGGCTCCTGGAAGTTGGGCCTCAGCTGCGGACACGTGCAGTACTTCAGTACCTGCACCACCAGCGGCAGCAGATGTTTGCCCAGACCGATGTTATAGTCCATCACCTGAGGAGACAAAACAATCCGTCAGGAACACCATCACGCTCCTCACAAAGAGTCGAGCGCACAGGGCTGAGCTCACCTGAGCGATTCCTGCGATGAAGGCGTTGAAGCAGGTGGAGGAGCGCATTTTCTGAGGGGTGATCATGAAGCATCCCATCTGCTGATCGTATCCCAGCAGGACGTAGAGATGCCGCTTGACAGTGTTGAAGGCTTTGGCGCTGCCGATGTCTGCCTCTGCGCTGCTTTTGTCTTTGGCCATGAACTTCATGAGCACCATGATGAGCTGATGGACGGTCTGGTGGTCTATGCCTGCGTCCTCCGGCAGCAGATCCTTAATGACGGAGTCGTCCTCTGGAGGAGAGCTCTCTCCTGCACGGTAACAAGGTGTGGCGTTGTTAGTCTCCTCTACAGATGCTCTACAATGTTGCTATTTGAGCATAAAAAAGATCTGCAAGTTTACAAAGCTCAAAGTCCACTCCAAAGGGAGATATTCTCTTAACAGAAACAGAAACAGAAACCTCAATTCAAGAACTACAACAAACGGCTCATTCTTCTAGATATTATGTAGTCACAAAGTCACTAATTTAAATGATCCCTGTCCACAGGCGAGGCCTGGTTGAGCTGCGCTAGAATAGCTGAAGAAGAAGAGCTGCTTTAGTGAGATAGTGTCCGGCTGCAGCCCCGCAGCGCCTCATGATCACCCGTTTCAGGCTGGAAGTGAGGGGTGAAGTTATTAAAACATAACAACATAGTGGAGCGCATGTGAGTTGTCTGTAATGTTTCTGTCATTATCTGGTGAACAATTAAAATTGTTGTCATCTTATATATTTTTCAGTATTTTTCTGCGGACAGTTCTATTACATTTTAGGTTGGGTGTTCTAACTGGGCTTTGTGATGTAGCCACTTTATGTTTAGATTTTTTTTTTTTCATATATTTAATGCTTTGTTCTAATTCTATTACATTTATTGTTTGTGGGTTTATGTTATGTTACTCTACAGTGTATTTCCAGAATACAGGGCCAGCCAACCAATCAGAGCACATTTTGTATTTTGGAAAGAGGGCCTTCATTGAAACAGGAACTAAACAGAGCGTTTGAGACCGAACGGGAAGAGAGCTGCTGCAATAATATAAAATATGAGAAACATAATTTTTTTGTTTTTGGAAAAATCAAGCATGAAAACCTATTCTAGCACACCCCAAAATCAAGACTTTGTGAAACTGCATAATAGAACCCCTTTAAACTGATGTGTGGGTGACCACACTTGGGGTGATGATTCTGAACTCAACTAAAGTACTGATGAATATAATTATACATAGCAAATGAAGATTAATATACAGCACATGCTGAAAGGAAGAACTGACGCCTAACAGTGTGTCCAAACACCACCATACATGTACAGTATTTTCACTGTTAATGAGTCATGAGTGACCGTCGATGCTGTGCTGCTATGCTTGACGAGGTTAGTGTGCTTTACTTGTCAGGACTTTCTCTAGCATGTTTCCCAGTGAGGGCGCCGACTGCTCTTGTCTTATGAGTCTGAGAGCTGAATCCAGAAAAAAGAGAAACAGAAAGTGAAGGACATCTTTGGTCAATTCAGAGACAAATATTTGAGCAAAACAATCATTCCACTGTTGAGCTCAAGTGTGTGACAGATACTGATGGGATGTTCTCATGCAGGTCAGCAGATTTATGAATCCAGCTGAACTTCAGTCACATGTGATGGAAAAGCAGCACAGCTACAAGAGGTTCAGGTCACTCACGCAGTTTGTTGCACAGTGTCTCCGGGAGGGAGAAAGTGCGTTTGGACCCGGATGAACCCTTGACGCTTTCTCGTAGCGAGCGGACGCTCTTCTGACGGTTGCGGGCGAAGCGAGCACGTCTGATCTTCCACATGGCCGCATCGCTCAGGTTGGCCACATTAGTCCTCACCGCTGTGATCGCTTACAGAGCAAATAAAGACATGATCAACTTGGTGTATAATCAGGTTTTATGAAGGTACATTTAAGACTTTAACACCTTTTCAAGACCAAGTAAAGAAAATGTAAGAATAAATTGAAGGGAACACAAGTCAATATGTCCTCTAAATGTAAATGTCCAGGGGGAACAGTTTGAAAATACATCGTCTAACAGATCTCCATGACTTTACTTTAATAGCTCTGCTTCAAACCACTAGAATATAGAAATAACTGTTACTGTATCTTCTGATCACACTGCAACAAAAGTGCTGTTCTTTCTCAATATTTCTGTCATCTTAATTCAAGATATATTTATTTGAGAAGCAAAATGACTCAAGAAGTCTTGTTTTATGAGAAATGTATCAAAGTGGAGTGAACTTATGATTAAAACAAGAACAAATACCTGCCAGTGGGCTCAGAAAAATCTACTTAACTCAAAGGTAATTCAAGTTTTCATACCTAAAACCTAAGTGACAGATATTTGTTATAAGCATAAATGTAATTATGTTCAGTTTCTCAGAAAGCAAGACTTCATATGTTCATTTTGCATCTCATGCAAATGTATATTGATTTAAGGATGTTTAGATCAGATTTATTTTTTTCAGTTACACTTTATGAATTTAAGACTTTCTGCTCTGAATTGAGACCTTTTTAAGGCTTTAATTTGTGGACGATGAATTGAGACCTGCAGAAAGCCTCTTCATACTCTACACACACTCTATAGACGTGCTGACATGAACAGTTGACTGAAGCACACTCACTGGTAGGAAAAGGAAACTCTTTGTTGCAGTCGAGGTGCAGCTGGGCCTCGAGCGACAGCGTCTCGAAGCGGTTGACGAAGAACTCCCAGCTCAGAGCGGGGATCTCCTGTCGGAGCGAGTGCAGCAGCAGCAGTTTGCTCAGGATGACGGGCCGGTCCCTGACCACCGTGTCAAACTGGAAGTCCAGGCACAGACACAGGCCCTGGTGGAGGACACACAAACACACGTTAGTCCCGGTCCCTTCGTGACGTGACGGGGACACTGGTGCGATCAGGTCTCTGTCACCTGCAGCGCGGGCCGTTTGATGGAGTCCAGCAGCAGGCGCGCTCTGGTGGCCACGGCGGGGTTCACGTCCTCGATGCTGGCCAAGAAGCAGCAGAAAGCGTGAGCCAGAGAATACTTCAGCACGTGGCTCTTAGTGACCGAGCCCATGTCCAGAAACCGGCACAGGACAGCCACGCGCTCCACTGAAAGAGACAGCCAGAAATAATATCATCAAACACGAACAATCATTGATGGTGTCTGATGACATCTACAAATATATAGTTCAGTCATGAAACTCTAGATGGCGCAGGCTGACGGGTTGTTGACGTAACTGATGATATTCAGAGAGTTAAATGACTTGGCACAAGCTGATTGGTTCATGCTGCATATGCAGCCAATGAGCTTACTGCCTTGCATTTATATGGCTGGCTAGCATTCACTAGAGATTCCTGCAGCGCGCTTTCAGAGTTCTCTGAAACCCTCCACCTTCCCCAGCTCCACCTGTATAGATCTGCTACGGGTTATTTTATATGCTATTTGTGCAGCAGCAGCATGTCTTAAATACTCACGGCACCGTATCGCCGTATGCATTGGCAGTAGCAAGTTCCTGTACTTGCTTGCAGCAGCAGCAATAATCTACAACTACAGCAATAACCAACAGCAGCAGCAATTCAGCAGCAGCGTAGCAGATCTGTTCCGCCAAGACCAAATACATTAACATTGTCATATCCATCACCATGCTAAAATCTTCCGAGAGTTGTCATGATTGAACTGTTGTTATCATCAAAATATAGAAAGAGTGTGCTACAAAAAAAGTAACTCATAAATGAAAAACAAGAATCTGCATGGCACTTAAGTGGGCTAATTTATTAAAAATGTTGTTGGCCAATTTTTTTTGGTTTTAAACAGCTTTCCTCCAGGTATAAATCAATTATCCACAGAGACTCATTTGTAATATATAAAAATGATCACATTCATGGTTGTGAGTCTTGCAATTTGTTGTTTTTCATTTAATGCTGTCATCAATTGGCCATCATGACACTAGTGTGCCGTGCCGCTGGGATCGTTCTTCTTTAGCCGGCTGTGGGGCTTTGAGAGATGTGTAACGCTGAACACCTGCTGAGAAATATAAAAGCTTTCTTGGTTCTCTTATGTGATCCCTTTTGGTTCGCTGTTATTTTTGGTTGTTTCTTTGTTGTTCTTTAGGTTAAACTTGTTGGCTTTATGTATTAGTTTAGTTCGGGATTTACTTTGTTTGCAGGCCTGTACATTATGTTGAAAGTTGACTGTATTATTTATTCTTTATCAGTGTTTCCTTTATTGATATGTGTTGTAAAGTTTATTTTCGTTAATTAATATTTCTTTGATCTGCTATTGTTCTCGTCGACGGTGACACTAGTGTGTGTGCTGTGGGTAGATGCAGTGTGGTTTTTAGTGCATTAATATCTGGTTATTATTGTGTTGTAGGTGTTTTCTTCCTGGCAGGTGTTCAAGAGTCCCGTATCCTCGCGTCTCTGTGATCTTCAGGTCTGTAGACCAGGCTCGGGTTCTTCTTCAGTATGCAGCTATGAGATGTTTTACTCAAATCACTATCACTGAATATAAGCACTAATAATAATTTGCAGATTGTCTGTCAGATCCAGTAGTCGCTGCTGACCGTTTTGATTGTTGGTGATTTCAACATTCACATAGATGATGTAGCAAACAGCACTAACTCGTCGTATGGTCACACTGTGAGCAGTAAATGATGAACCCTTTACACAATGCGTCAGTAACAGCCTTTCAATCCTCTTTATCTGCACAGGTCGTGTCTGTGTTTGTGTTTGTCTGACTGTAGCTCAAGGTCACAGCTTCTCTCTCTCAATCACTGTAAGAGGCTCCAGTTAATCCCACAGTGCTCCAGGAGCCCGAGCGCTAATCATGGCAGCAAAGTGTTTTAGGAAATGAACAGAAAGGTGCGGATGTGAATGCAGTCAGACCTGCTTCGAAGCGAATCTTCCAGTCCTGACTGTTGAAGCTGCTGTCGACCAGCCTCCAGAAGATATCTGCACCGTGGGACAGAGCGAGCGCATGCAGGAGCTGCAACACAGCCAGAGACGCCAGCTGACAGAACTCTGACCTCAGCATGGACCACAGGCTGGACACAAACAACAATCAGCCATCTGAATATGAAACGTGCCATTCAGAGAAACACCCCTGACCATAATCTGCCATGATATGATTTTAACTACGTCATGGAGCGTTACGGCAGGTTTGCTGTTATTATGAAGTGGTACCTGGGAATGAGCATCTTCTCCTGTATGTAGGCCAGGAACTGAGGCTGATCTTTCCTGGCATGATACAGGCATTCTCCGTGCAAACACAGGATCTTCAGACAGCTGAGCATGTTGAAGAGGATGTCTGGCTCCTCAAACTTACTCATCTCCTACAAGAAACATCGCAGCAGACTCATGAGAAACATAAACGCCGCACAAGCCTGACTGAACAGAGTGAGATGTTTACCTGCAGAATGGTGTACAGAAGCTTGAGAGAAACAGGAAGCTGTAGGTACGAGAACTTCCTGTCTGCACTATTCTTTAATGCTAGGGAACAGAACACAGAAACAGAAAATGTAATGCACTAATACATGGCTAGTACACAGATCTGTGAACGTATGAATATTTAATGAAAAACAATGCATAAACAATGATTGCTATTGGAAACGGAGCACATACGCGGGATCTCAGGAGAGGGGTTGTGGCTGCCGGGGTTTTCTGACGGAGCGTCTGCTTTATCTGCTCCATTCTCTGATTTAAGATAGTACAAGAGAGGACTGAGTACACATCCCTGTGGGGCACCAGTGCTGAGTGTGAGTGAAGAGGATGTGTGGTTGCCAATTCTAACCACCTGGGGTCTGCCAGCCTTGTTTGAGTTGTTTTTCAGATCTTGTTTGATCTGTTTTTGTTTCTGTTTTGCTTTGTCTGTTTTTGTTGATTAAATCTAGTTTCTCCTGCACTTGGACCCTGACCCTGTTTTTCTACGGTGCTCCCTTACCGCTCTGTGACAGAATTCAGCCAGCCAACATGGGTCCAGCAGGGAAGTTCCTCAACATTCGCCAGGGAGACTGGAGTATTGAGGATTACGCCAGGGACTTCATTGGAGTGACGGAGCCCGCTGATGTTCCCTTCGAGGCGGCGGAGCTCGCTTCAGGCCTTCCCGAAGCGGCGGAGCCCGCTGATGTTCCCTTCGAGGCGGCGGAGCTCATTTCAGGCCTTCCCAAAGCAGCGGAGCCCGCTGATGTTCCCTTCGAGGCGGCGGAGCTCATTTCAGGCCTTCCCAAAGCAGCGGAGCCCGCTGATGTTCCCTTCGAGGCGGCGGTGCTTGCTTCAGGCCTTCCCGAAGCGGCGGTGTCCGCTCACAGCTTCCCCGAGGCAGCGGTGTCCGCTCACAATGCTCCCGTGGCGGCGGTGCCCGCTGATGTTCCCTCCGAGGTGGCGGGGCTCGTTTCAGGCCTTCTCGAAGCGGCGGTGTCCGCTCGCACTTCCTCCAAGGCGGTGGAACTCGCCTCTGGTCTTCCCAAAGCGGCAGTGCTCGCCTCTGGGGTTCCCGAAGCGGCGGAGCCCGCCATTGCCCGTTCCAAGGTGGCAGCTGCACACACACCGCTGGTTCTGCCCTGGGTCCCCATCCCACCGGCTCTGCCTCAGTCCCCAGGTCCCCCTCCAGCACACGGACCTTGGACCCTGACCCTGTTTTTCTACGGTGCTCCCTTACCGCTCCGTGACAATCCTAATCTGGGATGGCCTGAAAGTGAGCACATTTACAGCTAATGTTCATTTTTAGGGTGAACTACTCTTTTAATAATGCTGCGGGCTAATATGACGAGAATGAAATAAGTACTGGATTTGTCAAAGTTAGTGACTCAAAGGTTTGAGTCTGTCACTGTATTTTAAATGTTTTTCTACATTAGTATGATATAATATATCTCAGGTAACCCGTTGGCAGTGATGATGTTGTGACATCCAGTCAAAGTTCTGGCTACACGAGTCGGTGGAAGGGCTTTAAAGTACCATTAGCTCAGTATAAAGACAACAGAGGTCAAGGAAGAGCCAGCGATAGAACAAACGAGTCTCACCACCAGTCGTGTCTCCTCGCGCGGCGTCAGTCTCTGCAGCAGATCACAGGCCAGATGGTAGCACAGGATACTGGACTGACACAGACTGCACTCCAGAGCCTTCTCGTCCTTCTGACAGGTGTGCGAGCCACCCCACGGAGCCTGCAGCACGCTGTTGATGGAGCTCCTAACATGATTTAGGAGAAGTGTTATATTCATAAAATATCATCATGAATAAACACAATAGGCATGTATAAACAGAATTGCGGCTCATCCCTTCCGTCCTTTTCTGCAGTAAAACCTCCCAGTTCAGAGTTTGTGCTCCATCACACACAAGCCAGACTTTTTCCAAAATTCTCTACTACATGAACATGTGTGTGTGTGTGTGTGTGTGTGTGCTTACGTATATATGTATGTGTGTGTGCTTTCATATATATGTATGTGTGTGTGTGTGTGTGTGTGGGTGCGTGTGTGCTTACATATATATGTGTGAGTGTGTGTGTGTGTCTGTGTGTGTGTGTGCTTACGTATATATGTATGTGTGTGTGCTTTCATATATATTACTGTGTGTGTGTGTGTGTGTGTGTGTGTGTGTGTGTGTGTGTGTGTGTGTGTGTGTGTGTGTGTGCGCTCACGTGAAGCCACAGCAGCGCTTGCTCCTGCACTGATGCTGGATATCCACTGAATCTACAGCTGATGAATCCAAACATCTCCTCCATGGAAAAGGGCAGCGGACACAACTCAATGTCAAACATCTTACTGCAAAGAGAAACACAACAAAGAGTGAGACAAAATAATAAATCTGTGCCTCCTCAAAAAAAAAACCCTCTCATCTCAGAGAAGATCAGTGAAACAGCTTTGACTTTGTGAGACACAAAATGAACAGAAACATTGTGTGTAAGAGTGACAGGTGAGCAAACACACTGATATGAAGCTCTTCACTGAGCAGATGGAGACTATGGAAACACTGACAGGTGTCACTATGGCAACACGTGTTATTGGACACAGAGGACACGTGTCTGGTGTGTCATGTACCTGAGGACCTCACGAAACTCCCTGAGCTGATGGTCAGGAACTTCAGTGCGAATCGCCTCCAGCCACTCGGGCATGAAACACTCCCACAGCGGCTGACTGATCACGTTATAGGGGATCAAACACAGGATGCGGTTCAGTCCTTCCTTCAGCTGCGTCACCGTGCTGCACGACTTATCCCAGTAAGCGCCCACCTGCGCAAGCGCAAACACACACACACACACACACACACACACACACACACT
>NW_015544191.1:69503-73691 GCF_001515605.1 Sinocyclocheilus anshuiensis | reverse complement strand
AATATCGTTTATGCTTAGTTCATGTTAACTGAAGTAGTTAACTAATGAACCTTATTGTAAAGTGTTGCCCATTTTTTTAATGCTTCTAGTTAACTACAACCCTGGTCACATCTGAATGCAAGTTTGCAGTGGATTGTGAGGGAAAAACCAATGACATGAGGCTTTTTGACCTGGACATGAGAGCTGAAGGTCAAGTTCAACCTCCAAAGCGTCTCCACTTATCCCAATGGTAACACTTCTTTTTCCAATTTTTCCCAGAATTCCTTCTTTTGATTCTCAGATGACTTTTATTTCCCCCCGTCATGATCCTTTATGTTTCAAATGATCACAGAGCGTCCAGTGGAATCCAGTTAATCATGTCTTTCTCCCTGCAGATCCTCGAGAATGAACACCTGCTCTCCTCTTGTGTTCTTCATGTCATCCAACACCTCGGCGTTACACCTGAAATTAGAGCACACACATCAGCCCCCAGTCAACTCCACCGGGACGAGCCGTTAGCTGCACACACACACACAACACACACATCAGCCCCCAGTCAACTCCACCGGGACGAGCCGTTAGCTGCGCAGAGTCATACACACACACACACACACACACAACACACACATCACACACATACACAGTCACACACTCACTCTCTCTCTCTCTCTCTCTCTCTCTCACACACAACACACACACCTCTCATTCATCCATCACGCCGACACACACACACACACACACACACACAGACACACACACACACACACACACACACATGGATGCTGAAATCACAGAATGCTTCAATCACTGCAACGCACGAGTAACATCAGCGCTCGGTTCACTCACCCTGGCGAACTCCACCGGTTTGGGCAGAAGGCACATGACCATGACGTCGAAGCGCACGTCACACACCGTCTTCAGCCACTTGGTGACGAACTGAGGCTTGAGCTTCTCCACCAGGCTGCCCACCTCGTCGTCCATCATGTAGGCGGTGGAGTGGAACCACTGGAACACCATGCTGACCAGCCGCGCCAGACTCTCGGTCGGCGTGTTCTCGCTCGGCGTGCACAGACTCACCTGATCGAGTGTGTGCTCGTTAGTTTACTCGTTTACAGAGACATCGTCAGTCATGGAAAAGCTGCTACTACAGGCGGGCCATACACCAGTTAAATCAATAGTTCACCCAAAAATGATCGTTTGCTGAAAATGTGTTCACCCTCAGGCTAAGATCAGGATGAGTTTGTTTCTTCATCAGGTTTGTAGAAATGTAGCATTGCATCAGTGTCTCAGCAATGGATGCTCTGCAGTGAATGCAGAAAAAATAGAGGGCTCATATTTGAGCCAGAAACAATGGTTTGAAGTTAAAAACATGATAAAAATGTCTGAATGCTGGATTTGTTTCAGCTTTTGTCTTCTCCAGATGTTAACTGATGGACTGGAGTGCTGTGGATTACTTGTGGATTATTGTGATGTTTTTATCAGCTGTTTGGACTCTCATTCTGACGGCACCCATTCACTGCAGAGCATCCATTGCTGAGACACTGATGCAATGCTACATTTCTCCAAACCTGATGAAGAGACAAACTCATCCTGATCTTGTGATGAACTGAGGGTGAGCACATTTACAGCACATTGTCATTTTTGGATAAACTATTCTTTTAAAAACATACTGGTAGTAATTTGCTAACAGTTATACATTTTTCAGCGCATTTAAATAATATTTTACCAATTTTTGTCTTTATCTGAGTTGTGAATGTGAGTTTTCAGTCTGAACAAAATGTGATAAATTGTGATAAAAAAATATCAACAAAACATGAGACACAAGAAAATGAATTCAGGGTTTACTGGCTTGACAGAATGAACTAAATCAACATCTGACTCAAGAACTGAACTTAAGTTATCATTATTTTCAATAAATAAGACGCCTCATTGCTTACATGAAACAGCAGAAATTCACATTCAGAAATTCATCAAATATGTGTATACTTTGGAAATGACCATAAAGCCCATTGTTTTTTTCAGCACTTTAGGGGGCTTTCACACTAGCACTTTTGGTGCAAACTCGTGTTTGTTTGGATAATGTGAACGCTGTTTTCTGAACTGTGCCCGAGTCCGCCTAAACAGCGTGGTGTGGGGTACAGTTCACTTCTGATGTGAACGCAATCATGGAAGTGAGCCGCAATTCATAACGTATGAACTGGTCAGACTGTGTATTTATGTGTTTACTCACTCGCTTTCCTGATAAGCGTGACTGACGCACTGCAAGCATAGAGAATTTAATTTCTGCTCGCAGAAACTGATTGCTGCGTTCTTTTGAACCTTTGCATTACAGTCATGACAAATAGACGCATGTACCGCTCTGCGTTGCCGCTTTGGAAACTAACATAAATTTTCAAATTCCAAAGTACACAAATGAAGCGAGCAGGCATCCATTCACTTACTGTCTTCTGCACAGTCGTTACCTAGCAACAGGTGGAGCCATCGATCTCGGTTCGGACCCGGCAATCGAACCAAGTGTGAAAGCACCCTTAAAAATCATGATGAATATTGCTGCTTATTATCGCCCACCTCTAGCTGTGATACGACTGCCAGCAGACGGTGTTATGATGTTAGCAGGTATAATATTGCTGCTTATGTAACACGTCATCTGACCATAAGGGTCACAGTGGTCACACATAGCTTCTCACCAGGAACCAGATGCCGAACTGACTGAGCAGTCTCTGGTCGTGCTGGTCGTCCTCTTTGTTGTCAAACTCCATGTTGTCCAGGGAATGATGGGATGAAGACAGACCCATCTGACGGCGGCGGTTCAGCTCAAACTCCCGCAGCTCCGCGTGGATCTCAGCCTCTTTCAGCAGACTGCGGCGGGCGACAGTGACATTACATCTCACTGATTAATGCTTATTTCATATTAACATACTGTATATGTTATTCAATTTAACACATGCTGACAAAGAGTGAATCAGCATATTAGAATGATTTCTGAAGATCATGTGACCACTGAAGACTGGAGTAATGATGCTGAAAATTCAGCTTTGATAATAAATGAATAAATAACTAAATACATTACATAAATGCAGCTTTCGTGAGCAGAAGAGACTTCTTTCAAAAACCGGTTCAGCTCAAACTCCCGCAGCTCCGCGTGGATCTCAGCCTCTTTCAGCAGACTGCGGCGGGCGACAGTGACATTACATCTCACTGATTAATGCTTATTTCATATTAACATACTGTATATGTTATTCAATTCAACACATGCTGACAAAGAGTGAATCAGCATATTAGAGTGATTTCTGAAGATCATGTGACACTGAAGACTGGAGTAATGATGCTGAAAATTCAGCTTTGATAATAAATGAATAAATAACTAAATACATTACATAAATGCAGCTTTCGTGAGCAGAAGAGACTTCTTTCAAAAACATTTAAAAATCTTAATTATTACAAACGTTTGGCTGCCAGTGAATTAGTATTTTTATATCGAATGTGTCTTATTCACATCCAGTTTTGTCAAGAGTATTTTTACTGCAGTTTTTGGACCTGGTGAGACTCAGTTTCCTAACAGCATTGTTTCTGTCTGACATTATGAAAGAAAATCCTGAACTGAAAGTCCTCTTAATGAAGGGAGCATGTAACCAGGCGGTGGCGCCACACCTGATCACCGCCTCCACGGTGCACACCAGCTCCTCCGCGGCGCACTCGCGCGTGTTGATGGGCGGAGGAGACGTCTGGTACAGATGCGTCTCCGCTGACGCCCCCACCTCGCTGCTGTGGTGGTTGACATGACAACGCTTGCAGTAGCGCACAGGCCGGTTGCCGTGGCGACCGCAGCATCCCGCTGAGAAGCAGGTGACGATGGCGCGCCTGACGTGAGAGCTGCAGTTCTGTGACAGAGAGACGGATGAGAGGAAGAGATGGTCAACGAAGGGACGAGAACGACACAAACACACGTAATGAGCAGGACAGAGCGATTGTTCCCTGTAGCGTCTTCAGCCTTCACTTCAGAAACTCAGTAACAATGGCAATCTGATCGGCTGCAGAGGAAAATGTGGAGCAGGTGACAGAAACTGGCTCTTCATTTGTACAGCATTTATAGATGAGATGTGCTAGTTCACAGATGAGCTGATAATGGATGACCTAAAGATGATGACATGGGCACACACACACACACACACACACACACACACACACACACACACACACACACACACA
>NW_015544191.1:58403-61283 GCF_001515605.1 Sinocyclocheilus anshuiensis | reverse complement strand
CGCACACACACACACACACACACACACACACACACACACACACACACACACACACACACACACACCAGGCTTACCTTCTTCTGACATATAGCAGAAATTTCAGCTGTAAGGATGAAATCATAAGGGGCATTGTTATAATACAAGATAAGAATAAGATAAGACATGTTAGCTTTACTGTGAACTAACAATGAATTGTCCTTTTACAGCATTTATTCATCTGGGGAGATGTAATTTTCTACATATGCTAAAACGTTCTAGCATTTCAAGTATAAATTTACATTATTATGAACAAACATGAATTAACAATCATTTATGTATATTTTAACATTAATCTAGATTAATAAATGCTGTACAATTTTCCATTGATAGTTCATGGTACCTAATGAACTAACTAATCACATCAAATTGAACCTTATTTTAAAGGATGACAGAATGATCATTTTTGGGTGAACTGTTCCTTTAAGTAAATACACGAGTGTGTGCCGTTATAGTTTTAAAATGAGGATGTGTCACTGACCTTGTGGTAAAAGCACATCAACGAGCCACTCAGCATGATCGCTGTGAAAGATGACAGAAGCTCAGGAACACTAACATCCTTCTCTAGCTCCAGGTCTGATGCTAATCATCTAATATGAGCTGACAGACCGCTCCTCTTTCACAGCCTGATAAAAATGTCTACAGCGCAAATTTAAAGGGATCATGACATGCAGAATCATACGAAAAATCATCTAGTTCTGTACTTTCATGACTTTGGGTTAACACACAGTCAAACAAGAGTTGCTGGACCATTATAAAGTCACCCTGTCCAATCAACTGTTATCATTTACTATTATACTTGAAGCATCATTAAACATCAACAGAAAGTGTATCAGTGGGAGCCATAGGCTTTTCTTTTCTTTCTTTCTTTCTTTCTTTCTTTCTTTCTTTCTTTTTAAATAAGAAAGTTTATCAAAGTGAGATAC
The DNA here is from genome assembly GCF_001515605.1 of Sinocyclocheilus anshuiensis. NCBI lineage: Eukaryota > Metazoa > Chordata > Actinopteri > Cypriniformes > Cyprinidae > Sinocyclocheilus > Sinocyclocheilus anshuiensis. The sequence continues at coordinate 60,321 of NW_015544191.1, read as the reverse complement.
AAACAACAAAATGGGTAAAATAACCCAGAAACACAATTAAATCATGGGCTTCATTCTTCTTTCCTCACTAAACGCAATTATAAGATTAAAAGTACCCCTTTAAGATGAGATTGGCAGTTGAAGGCTGAGCAGATGATTCTGGATATTCACTGCAGTAATGCAGCAGACACACAATGAACTGCATGCTGAAATAATGCAGCTTACCCAGCGATCCTCTGGCTGCACTCCTCACAGATGTATAACGGTGGAGGTTTGTCACCCAGCGCGACCGAGAGTGTTGGATCAATGCACATCTGAAAGCAGGACGGAGACACACTGTCACAATCACACAACCACTGGACCCTCAAACACTCACCACTCTCAAAACGTGTGTCTTATTGCTCAAAAAGTACAAAAACACTACTAAAAGTACAAGAGTTATGTTTAGGATATTTTGCATAACTATTTTACTTTGTCTATCTTTTTTCCCTTTCTTTATCTTTTTCTCAATTTTAGTGTTGTGTAAATGAGATATTGCTTGAGTCAAGTGATCGTAAGCATCACAGTATTATAAGTATCTCAGGACAAACCATCATTTTGGATTATTGCACAGACGCTATTGGACGAGAGCTGAACTGGATGATGACATCACTGAATCATCAATGAGCTGACTGTAGCTGGAAAATTACTCTGTTATTGTCTTCTGGCATTATTGACAAACCATTTTCCTGTTTGACACTGTAAAGCAGCTTTGACTTGACCTGACATGTCATAATAATTATAATGATTCTTTTTACCTCTCTGACAGCCTCACTAGATCTGACAACAAACTGTTGGTTTTTAATATCTTCTAAAATAAACCCCATATAGTGCATGCACTGGTCTCAGTATCTCAGTGTTTGACTAGAGTGGTAACAGGGTTGAGTTACAGTATGTCTCTTCTTGCTCTGTTTCTATGTTTTATTACACAGAGCAAATATTTGCAGGGATAAAGACAATAAATCAGTACCTGGGGTGTATTTTTGAAATGATTCTGGGCATTTATATGCTTTGAAGTTCTTGTCTCAATCGCAAAATCCTTTCAGTGCACTGAAATGTGTGCTCCCTAAAAATCCCACAATCCCACAAAATCTACAACATTTTGACTAGATGTCAAAGCAAATAAGTATAAAAAACAAAATCAGAGGTAAAGAGTTACAGTACCTTCACCGCTGGCTTATTAATAGAGTTCTGACACTCGAGGTGTTGGCAGTGAATGGGGTTCCAGGCTGGGATGTAAAGAACAAAACAGACAAATAATGTGTACATTTCAGGAGAAGGTCTGTCTCAAGCCACTGGAGCAGTGATGTCCAGTCTGTAAACATATTGTTATTTTGAACAGTTCTTTTCTGTGAATCTTTCAACCGGTTCACCGTATCAGACTGAATCAGATCGGACAGTTGCATCAAAACTATCAGTCAATCAGTGAACCTCTCTCGAACGCGTCCGACAATTTGTCTGCTTCTACAATCATTTGTAGAAATATTCCCACAGAGAGTAAGAGCTCCTTCCAGCAAAATGTTACAAGTTTTCTGCAAATGTTTCAGGACACTAAACATTTAACATCCCCCCAGCAAACTGAAGTGTCAAAACTAGTGCCCCAACAATTCTTCTCCCCCGAGTTACGTCTTCTGCCATTTTGGAATTGTTGAATAAATTATGTTATTTTTGTTTTCTTTGCGCTCAAGAAGTATTCTCGTAGCTTTGCAAAACTGAAGTTGAGCCACTGATGTCACATGGACTCTTTTACCGATGTCCTTACTATGTTTCTGTCTGGGAATATTTCAGATGTGTTGCTGTCTATGCAGGGTCTGAGAGCTCTCACATTTCATCAAAAATATCATAATTTGTGTTCCGAAGATGAACGAATGTCTTACGGGTTTGGAACGACATGAGGGTG
>NW_015544191.1:47929-57315 GCF_001515605.1 Sinocyclocheilus anshuiensis | reverse complement strand
GAAAGCTCTCGGATTTCATCAAAAATATCTTAATTTGTGTTCCGAAGATGAATGAAGGTCTTTCGGGTTTGGAACGACATGAGGGTGAGTAATTAATGACAGAATTTTCATTTTGGGGTGAACTATCCTGGCCAAGGTCCACCAACAAGGGACTTGCCTCTTGCTGATAGTACCTCGTTGGCTGACCAGAGTTTGGTTTTCAGGACTAATATCCCTCCTTGACGACTGTAAGCGATTCTGATCAGGAGAGACCTCTTATCTCAGGCACAGGGGACGATATTTCATCCCCGGCCCAAGCTCTGAAACCAACTAAGAGATCCTGCTCTTTTATCTGGTGCAGTGGAAACTATTCTAAGTGCTAGGGCGCCTTTCACTAGAAGACGTTATGCCTTCAAATGGTGTGTTTTTGAAAGATGGTGTGCTGGACACTGAGCAAACCCAGTCCAAGTTATTTCAGTGCTGGAGTTCCTGCAAGAAAGACTGTCTGCAGGTACATGTCCTGCTACTCTCAGAGTCTATGTGGCTGCCATTTCAGCTGGCCATGCTCTAATTGATGGGGACCCTATAGGAAAACACCCTCTAGTCGCTCGCTTCATTTGTGGAGCTAAGCGGTGGAGGACACCTGCCAGAGTGACAGTCCCTTCGTGGGACTTAGGTGTAGCACTTGAGAGTCTGGTTAGGACCACTAGAGTCAGCGCCTCTCAAGCTTCTGACTCTAAAGATGGTTTTTCTCATGGCAATAACTTCTCTAAAGAGAACTGGGGATTTTCGCTATCCTATTTTGCCCCTGGACTATTTTGCACCCTCACTCTCATTATCTTCCTAAAGTTCCATTCTCGACCATGCATCTAGTCATTCTTGAAGCCTTCTGTCCTCCGCCATTCACTATGTCGGATCAGGAGAGACTTCACTTACTGTGTCCAGTCTGTGCCCTTCAGATTTACGTCCACCGCACCAGCCAGTGGCGCAAGTCAGAGCAGCTTTTCATATGCTATAGGAGCCACAACTGGGGGGCGGCTGCCATTTGGCAAACAATGTCACACTGGGTTAAGGGTGCTATATTGCCCTAGCCTATGAGGGCATGGTCAAGCTTCACCTCCAGGAGTTAGGGCCCATTCTACTAAGGGGAGCTGCAGGCTGGTCCTCCCCGCACACGTTCATCAGGTTCTATAGTTTGGATATTCATGCTACTCCAGGCTCGCATGTATTGAGTCAGCATCCCAAGGTCATGTCTGAGACCTCTCCAACGTTTATGTGTAAACACTACACAGCCTTGAGGGGTCCAGACACTTTCTAGTGTGCCATGGTTGGTATTCTCATTCCCATTAGTGTTATGAAATGCAGCATTGAGTATAGCTTTTGATAGGGAACGTCTCAGGTTATTTAACTGTAACCCTGTTCCCTGAAAAAGCTGGAACGAGACACTGCACCTAATTGCCGCACTGTGGGCATGTCTAGTCATCTCTTCAGACAAAGGTATAACCTGAAGGTGCTTTTCATGGAACAACATTACAGTCAAGTAACCCGAGATTTTCCTAATCTATTTGTAGAATAGTAAAACTTAATTAAGACCTAATCAATACTAGCCTGTCACATTCACTGATTAAAACATTGATGACAATAAACCCCCCAAATTAATATAACTGAATGGATAATTCACAATGCAGGCGTGTGCCTGACTTTATCCAAATGTGTTTGAGCATGTAAACCACAATGATGAGATGTCAGAAATACGTGCTGACATTATTGCTTTGACCTGGTTCATTGAAACCAACCATTTGAAAGCAGTGGTTTGGAGAAATTAATCAAACATCTCACCTGTGTACTGCAGGCCTCTGTACTCACTGATGGCACCGGGAGGCTTCAGGTTGGGCCAGTAATGGAAGAGCATTTGAACAGCTGGAGGTTTGACTTGGGATGGGCCATAGGATATGACATACAGAAGATCCTTTAAAAACACAGTGATCTCTGAGTCAGTAAGAAGCGCTTTTGGAAAAATCTCCAAAAAGACATGAAGAACCGAAGCATACCTTCCACACCTCCTGCTTGTATTTCATGAGACACTCCAAAAGCTGACAGTGGTATACTGAAGACAACCAGAGAAACAGTTAGAGCCCAGAACCCGCTCTGTACTGAAAAAGCTACACTATGATTGAGTCTTCTGCAAATAACCATCAGTGATTGATTATAGAAGTAACTTTCTTGCAGCCTGATAAATGCATATGTACCTGGATTTGAAGTGTACTGCATGGTGACCATCAGCATGGACGAGGCAGACAGATTGACATATGCTGGAATGCCACCCTCTCTTCGAGTCGAACCCACTGCAACACAAAAATAATTTTCTTGCTTCATAGTGCACAATTGTCACATGGTGCTGCATTTATTGGTGCTTGCTGCTAATCAAACCAGCAATGTGCTCTACTGGAAGCACAATGTGATCGCTCAAATACTGAAGTTATTCTCTGACTCTTTCTTCGAAGAAACATCTCTCATAGTCACATAAATAAAGTTAGTTTACTCACAAATGGCCATGGGCAGGAAGGACGTGCTCAGGTATTCTATGATGTCTTTATGCAGGAAAGGAGGGAAGGTGGCTAAAGTGGAGATCATGGTGTAGGGTAAAGTGCTGAGAATATCATCACTAAGGAAAGGCAGAAGGCATGTTGTGGTGTAAAATATGGCCTGTCCCAGATCTGAAAGACAAGCAGATGAACGAATGAGCACCATGTCCTCTAGAGATTTATGCAGCTTTACCAACTCATCTCTGAACAGTACAATGACATTTAAAGCCTTGTGTTTTCTTCAGAATGCATCCAAATTCTGCATAATGCAATAGTATACTGTACGTTACTGTACGTTGATAATGTTGTTATCCAGTCAAAGCTCTTTATGGTGAATGACAGATGACGGAGATAGAAGAATGCCAAGTTCAGACTCATGCACATTGTTCAGATAAATAATTGTAAAATGAAAGCAATTAACGGCATACTTTGATTTTATTTAGTTGCCAGCAGATAGGAGAGATAAAGCTGGCTGACAGCTGTCAGAAAAAAGAGCACTTTTTATTGAAAATGGACACTAGATGGAATGAGCAATTCCTGCCGATAATCTCAAAATCGTCCAATAATGGCTGATTAATAAGCTGCAGCAATATTCTATTTTTTTTTAGATTCTTTTAATTTCCCGAGAAACACACCGAGGATCTCAAAGAGGTCAGAGTTAACCAAAAAAAATAGTAATTCTGTCAGCATTTATTCCCCTCATGTGCTTCCAAATCTGAATGACTTTCTTCTGCAGAACACAAAAGAAGATATTTGAAGAATATTAGTAACCAGTTGACTTCAACTGACCATTGACTTTTCGAAGACATTTCTCAGAATATCTTCTTTTATGTTCCACAGCAGAAAAACAACATGAGGGTGAGTGAATGATGACAGAATGATGATTTCTGGGTGAACGTCAGGCACCAACGGCAAGTGAGTCGTGGCGGAACTGATTTGTAGAAGACTGAGCGAATTTGTTTGGCTGGAAATCAACGCCCATCTAGCAGTAATCTTTATTTCGAGCAACGTATTTTACAATCAGTGTGATTTTCTCTCCCCTCTGATACACTCAGAAATGTGTCTCCGGGAGTGAGGCGGCGCAGGACTCACCGTGCTGACCGTGCTGCAGCAGGGGCACCAGGTCAAGCAAGGTGACGAGGGTGGCATAGAGCCCCTGATAGTCCAGTGAGGGGTAATCTGAGATCTGAACCTCCCGACTCTGCTGGGTGGCACCACCCCGGTCGGCCGGGGCGTCCCGCAGAACGCTGTAAAGGAGGGATCGAGTAACTGTAGGGTTGATGGAACTGACTTGTGGTCTTAGAGATGGGGTGAGTGGGAATGGCACAGGAAAAAGACACATGGTCATGGGCACGGCCAAATTGGAAGCTTCCTGGCTCTCCTTTCTGCCTGTACGGGACAGGATGCTGCTCCGAGGGAGGGGTGGGGGGGGGAACAGGGGAAAAAAAGAGACAACAAAGACACAAAGAAACAGCACATTACATTGAAATGGCTCTACAGAGACAGCGTAAGTAGAAAAGAACCAAACCCAGATATTCCCCACATAGGATGCAGTGTCTCCACAGACTTTGGAATTTGCTTTAGATGTGCCATCATCATCTATGCATTTGAAAAGCTGGCTTTTGGTTTGGATCGAAATCAAGCAGGCTTGCGCTTGCGAAGCACGTGACGATCACTGCATCTCATGCGTATCTGGTGACAAGGAGCAAAAATATAAAAAATGGCATGTTTTCAGTGGCAGCCCCGTACTTCGCCAGAGGAACGAGCTTTGAGGCACACGCGCCGCGCCCTCCGAGCGGCCAATCCCCGGAGGACGGGCGGCACGGGCCGATCAGGAGGCTAAAGAGCCACATGGGAAATATTGAGCAATGGAGGGGCTGTCAGAGATGAGAGCAATCTCGAAATAATTAGTTTTGAGGACGATACAGAGATGACACTTCAGAAACATGCTTCAGCCAGTAATAAACATGTATGTGAGGTTAGACTAAAAGCTCCCTGGTCACAACACATGTTTATTGCACCGTCAAAAAGAATGTCTGTATGTAAATACATTATGATACTGCCTCAGTATCATTTAGGGGAAGAGAATAATGGTTGGACAGGCATATGGATTTCAGTTCTAACAGAAATGTCACTAGTCTACGGCTGGGGAAAACTGTAATGGAAAAGGAATACACTGGTTTCGAAAGCAATGTCTCATGTTCGTGGAGGGATGTGGAGGGTGCTTGTGTCTGCTGTCCCCTGTCAACTTCTACCTCAGCAGTAATTTGGTCTGTGATGGTCTTGGAGGGAGAGGAGAACGTAGTTGGATGTGCGTTACATACAACAGGATGGTGTAGTATTTCTCACACTGTCTCTTATCAAAGCTACACATGTCAGCCCTGTTTGGCTGGGAATGAGAGGTGGTTCAGCTGCAGAATGCTACATGAACAGCGTTCTCAACAAGAAAAACTCTCTAAACAGTTCAAACCCACTGAAAACTATGGAAATCCAGTATTTCATATCACTGACAGTACTCTCATTATCAACTCTTCATGACAAAAACACTGATAAACAAAAACATAACAGGAATCACAAATACACACGACTACATACTGTTCTCAGATGCTAAACTTGGTTTCTCTGCTTCATCGAGCATGCACCTTTATTAAACTGTTTCTATTGACATGTGAACATGAGGAAGAGCTCTTACACATAACGTGAACTTGTGAGTCTAACTATAACTACTGACATTTAAAAGACAAATATTAAGGACAAACAAAAACAATACTCGACTCAGAACTTCCCTGATAGTGTTTGAAAAACTGTTTGAGTCTCTCTCTTTAAACAATTTATCCAAAATGTGTTCTTTTGGCATGCATGAGGTTCCTGCATATATCTTATCATAAAATAGAGCTCTAATGTCTCGGTGGCTATAGAAATGATCAGATTTAGATAGAAGATGATATATTTATCTGCTTTGAAATAATGAAACTAGTTCTGCCTATCATTAGAATGCAACATTAGCAGTGTTTGTATCGCACCTATATTTCCAGTGTAGTGCACTTACCTGAGCAGGGTCTGGGAAAAGTATTTCAGAGTGTTTGCAATGTCTGTTCCTGATGGCACTGGGTAAATATTGTGAAGCACACGGTTGTGATACTCTTGCAAGTATCGAATCTTAGAGCCAACTAAACAAATAAAGAGCAAAGTGACACATAATTAACATTTCATAATATTCAACAATCCACTGCTGCTGCTGCTGCTTTGTGCTGTTTGATGAAGAAATCAGTAAACGATGATCTCTCTGAAACTGCTCCTGACAGCAGCACAATGACATCTGTATTTTCACAACGTTACTGCTGAAAGAAGACAGGTTTTCTAACTTGCTCTTATTTCGAGTGAGTTTTCCACACCAGACAGTCTTGATTGTCAGATGGACAAATGAACGCAGTGACCGAACCGCTGGAGCTCAGATGTGTCACACAACAGCGTCTGTGAGCTCTTGTATCACGATGAACACGCTCTTATTTCTCACACTGGGTACAGATGTTTTGCTCCTATTTTTAACTCTCATCATGTTGTTTTCTGTCCCAAATGTAAGTTAACTGAAGACAGGTTTGGAGCAACTAGAGTGTGAGTTAAAGACAACAGAATATTTCTGATTATTAGTGATGTAGAATGCTTACAAAAGGTCAAAATTCTGTGTAAAGAAAAAAAGGGCATTGTGCTCTCTGTGAGTAATGAACTAGATTAAAATAAAAATATGGACTATTGTAAAGAAATACAATATGTGTTATGTATTTTGTTTCCTTTGTACGGATATTTATTGTATGAAATGTATTAGATTACGTGGTTATAATTACGCTTTATTATTACATTATGAGTTACCATAATGACGAGTCCATAACATAATTACAACCTATTACAGTATGCAAAAACATTACATTATGTGCTCACAATTTTATTTATATTATGAACATTTTTTAACATTTGTCCTTTTATATGATGTGCCGTTTTACATTGTGAGGATCTTGTCTTATGACAGACTGTTTTCAGTCTCCTGTAGATCTGCATAAACCCTGTGACTGCTGAGTTATAGACTAATGCTCATCTACATCTCAGCATGATATACAGTCAGTTATAAAGTCTTGTTTGTGAGACTAGACCTGCATTAGACTAATGTTATTGACCACAGATACATGAAGCATGATGTGTCCAATGAAGACCAGGTGTTACATATGATCACAAACAGAAGATTTAAGCTCAGCATGTGTTTGAATAGCAGTATGAATGGTCAGTCAAATGATTAGCATTATTTTATAATTCGCTATAGTTTGCATTGATGCTTATTTTTGAGGAGGACCGACTGTTGGGCAATAAAAACAGACAGCAGACAGCACTGCTCATCTGCACATCACAGACATCACCCAGCATCTGATTTCTCTAAATAACAGCATGATTAGATGAACAAACACATGCAGTTCATCAGCGTTTAAACCACAACTCGAGCTTGTGTTTCACTGCAGGGATGGCTTGACTATACGACCTTGAAAAAAACACATCACATCTTCTGTCTTCTGCACCACATTATCATTATCTAAGTCTAAACTCTTCCCGTCAGCTGTTATTGTAAAGCTCTAACATTTCTACCCTCCGTACTATACAGTATTTATATCTATATAAATATACACATATGCGCTCAATCAGACTGCTGCCGAAACAACGCCGCTCCCTCCGAGATTATGATATATTCCATATATTACTCCATACATGACCCAGCAGCAAGCGTCGTCATACTTACACTGCTCTGCCTTCGTAGACATGTTAGAACGTCTCCTGGATGCATAGAGCAAGCGTGAAGATGTCTGAACCCTCGCCGACACAGCACTTCTCTCCAGACCGAGCAGCTAACAGCGCCTGTGCACAGCATCGACTATTCCTTCGCATTTTTGAGAATATGTTCTTCGTATTTTTTGGACACATTACATATGATATACAAAGGATATTACACAGTTAAGCACTCAGTCATCATGTTTTGTTCTTTTTCATGAGCATTTAAATAAAAGAAAAACAAAATCTTACTATAATTTAACTCTACATATCTGTTTAATTACTGTCATTCTGCTTTGACCGTATAGCTAGACGAGGTGTCATCAAATAGAGTTTCATTCCTTGCAGCAGTTGTCATTGGCACACTGTAGGAGCCTGAATATTACTTCTATTATTAATGGAAACCTTACAGATTCGGCCAGAGTCATGCACGGCTGGAAGAGATGTGACTGATGCTGGAGGTCACATGACAATGCAAACATGGCAGCTGGAGCAGGGCTATACTGCACTCCATCTACACACCCGAATATAATGATCACAAAGAGAAGTTCACCAAATATAGCAGTGTTTTGAAATGAATCAGTTCCATTGCCTCATAAGTACAGTCTTCTGTCACCACCTTCTGGCGTGTCAGTGTAACTGCAGAAATACTGTGTGACTGTAAAATAACACACATTATGCTGTTATATCAGCAGTCCTGGAGCATGCTAACCCCATCAAGTCAAAGTGGACCGACAGTGCCTTACTGACAATTAACAGAGGGAATCTAGAGAGATAACAATAATAATAAAAGAGCAATAATAATGAAATAATTCAAAGTTCCGCACACTAGCAATGGTGTTTTTGCTCGGAGACTTTATTAAAGAGGATCCACCCTAAGAATAAGTTTCATAATACTCTGTGATGTTGATGGGTTCAGTTCAACCGTCTCTTCTTTCTTGTTTGCAGTTCCTCCAAAAACTCATGGAAAGCCTCAGGAGTCACGTCCTATAAACAAACTACATCCATTAGAATCGAGTTCACTTCTTATTTTTCTCAGTGACGGACATAGAAGCTGCTCTTATCTTCACCTTTCTCTGGTTTGCAGATTGTTGAAGAAACTCACGCAGCTCGTGTTTCAAGTCATTGTACTCTAGACACAAGAAAACAAGTCCACATTTCATTTTAAAAGCAAAGGCGCTTCTAGAACAAATCCTCTTTAAAACAAAGACACACAAACACTGGTGGCCAAAAGTTTAGTATAATTAAGATTTTTTTATGTTAAAGTCTCTTATTCTTCAGTGTCACATGATCCTTCAGAGAGCAAGATAAAAAAAAAGAAACTAACACTATTCAGCAAGGATGCGTTACATTAATTACCACTTAATTTCTATTTCAAATAAATGCTGTTCTTACTATTCATCTGTGAATCCTGAAAAATATAATGTATCACGGTTTCCACAAAAATATTGTGCAGCACGACTGAAAAAAAAAAAATTGTACACAACTGTTTTCAACATCGATAATAATGTTTGTTGAGCAAAAAAATAAGCATATTGTAATATTGTGACACTTAAGACTGGAGGAATGATGCTGAAAATACAGCTGCGCATCACAGAAATACATTAGTTTAACAGAGATTCACATAGAAAACAGCTGTTTTAGATTGTAACTTTTTTCACAATATTACTGTTTTTACTGTATTTATGGATCCATTAAATGCATCCATTGTGTGAGTATAATGAGTATAAAAAACATTTAAAAAAAAAAAGTTTAATTATTCCAAACTTTTGGCCACCAGTGTACGTGTGTGTACAAATGTTTTAATAACAGCCACACACACACACACACACACACACACACACACACAGAGAGACACACACACACACACACTCAGTCACACACACACAGACACACACACTCTCACTCACTCACACACACACGCACATACACACACACACATACACACACACTCTCACACACACACACTCACACGCACGCTCACACACGCACACACACACACACTCACAC
>NW_015544191.1:46362-47901 GCF_001515605.1 Sinocyclocheilus anshuiensis | reverse complement strand
TCTCTCTCTCTCTCTCTCTCTCTCTCTCTCTCACACACACACACACACGCGCACGCACCCACACACACACACACACACACACACACACACACACACTCATACAGTCTCTCACAGACACACACACACACACACACACACACTCTCTCTCTCTCTCTCACGGTGAATGATCTCGAGCTGCTGCACGTGGTTCAGTGAGGTGATGCAGGACATCAGCAGCTCTTCACTCGTCAGTGCTTCAGCTTTGGCTTTCTCCTCATAAGCGAGCAGCGTGTCCGACTCGTCCAGCAGGAAAGGAACACCCGTCTTTACATACATTCTCTATACATAATATTTAACATAAAAATAGTTAGATCATTACAGAAAAAAGACTCTCATATGGATAAAATATTGCTACATTTGTCAATCAACCATTTAAGATCCTCTAGAATAAAATGTTTTTAAAAATATATATATTTTTTTTTTAAGTTTTTAAACTTCATACTGAAAACTGAAGCCCACCTTGCAGTCAGTACATGTGCAGAGTTTTGCTCTCCAGAAATAAGGCCAGAACACAGCGCCGGCCCTCGTGCTTGCTGCGTCTTTGGCCTTGAGCTCATTTAAAACACATTCAGTGACTCTGGAGTGAGCCGTCACTGAATCCGGGCTGGACGTGCGGCCTGCGGCTCCAGCCGTCTGATGAACACACGACACTCATTCACACTGTGTGTAGGCTGGGACACACCAATCTGGATCAAAGCATGTTTGCACTGGACTCGGGTTAATCACACAACATGCCGTTTCTCACCGTTTCTTCCTGCTGCCCGTACGAACATTTTCCCTTTTCATCTGTCATCATATCAGCATTCGTTTGCTCTTTATAAAGGCTTTCTTTATTCATAGGAGAAACTAGAAGAGAACACAAGAACAGATATAGATACCATTTAAAATAGATTTTTTTTAGCAAAGCAATGATGCAGTGACCGCAGCGTGACGAACTCAACCTTCTGTCATCAGCAGAGATCCTTGTTACTTCACCGACACCCCGGCACAGAAATATCTTCATACATACAGGTGCATCTCAATAAATTAGAATGTCGTGGAAAAGTTCATTTATTTCAGTAATTCAACTCAAATTGTGAAACTCGTGTATTAAATAAATTCAATGCACACAGACTGAAGTAGTTTAAGTCTTTGGTTCTTTTAATTGTGGTGATTTTGGCTCACATTTAACAAAAACCCACCAATTCACTATCTCAACAAATTAGAATACTTCATAAGACCAATAAAAAAAACATTGTTAGTGAATTGTTGGCCTTCTGGAAAGCATGTTCATTTACTGTACATGTACTCAATACTTGGTAGGGGCTCCTTTTGCTTTAATTACTGCCTCAATTCGGCGTGGCATGGAGGTGATCAGTTTGTGGCACTGCTGAGGTGGTATAGAAGCCCAGGTTTCTTTGACAGTGGCCTTCAGCTCATCTGCATTTTTTGGTCTCTTGTTTCTCATTTTCCTCTTGACAATACCCCATAGATTCTCTATGGGGTTCAGGTCTGGTGAGT
>NW_015544191.1:44547-46250 GCF_001515605.1 Sinocyclocheilus anshuiensis | reverse complement strand
ACAACTGTAGCCAAATTTCTTGACACGTCTGTGTGTGGTGGCTCTTGCTGCCTTGACCCCAGCCTCAGTCCATTTCTTGTGAAGTTCACTCAAATTCTTGAATCGATTTTGCTTGACAATCCTCATAAGGCTGCGGTTCTCTCAGTTGGTTGTGCATCTTTTTCTTCCACACTTTTTCCTTCCACTCAACTTTCTGTTAACATGCTTGGATACAGCACTCTGTGAACAGCCAGCTTCTTTGGCAATGAATGTTTGTGGCTTACCCTCCTTGTGAAGGGTGTCAATGATTGTCTTCTGGACAACTGTCAGATCAGCAGTCTTCCCCATGATTGTGTAGCCTAGTGAACCAAACTGAGAGACCATTTTGAAGGCTCAGGAAACCTTTGCAGGTGTTTTGAGTTGATTAGCTGATTGGCATGTCACCATATTCTAATTTGTTGAGATAGTGAATTGGTGGGTTTTTGTTCAATGTGAGCCAAAATCATCACAATTAAAAGAACCAAAGACTTAAACTACTTCAGTCTGTGTGCATTGAATTTATTTAATACACGAGTTTCACAATTTGAGTTTAATTACTGAAATAAATGAACTTTTCCACAACATTCTAATTTATTGAGATGCACCTGTAGATTTAAAAAAGCTAAACTGATCTTTAGCAATGTACAAACACAAGACCACGTCCTACAGACACAATCAAACTGCCCCACCTGCAAAATGAGCCGCATACGTCTGGAGGAACGGCGCTCGAGTCATACAGCGACCGCAGATCATCTCCATCAGCGCCTCACAGTCCACCGCTGGAGCCTGCAGATGCTGAAACATCAAGAAGAAGAGTCCAGCGGAAAGGCAGAATAAAACAGAGAGTGTGTGTGTGTGTGTACCTTCTCGTGGAACCAGTCTTCACACACGATACACTGGATCATTTCTTCATTAACCTTGAAAGAGTTCAAACGAGTCACAAACAGGTAATTCACCACTAGCCTTCATCACACAGTAAACGCTGAGGGTCAGAAGAGTCACAAACCTGGTCGTCTTCATCAGGATACGGTCTGTCACACGAGCAGTAGCGTCCCAAGTAGTTGTGATTGTACCAGTTCTTCACATTCTGTCCTTCTTTGTCCTTTGAACGTCACATTACATCACAACACATTCAATCACGTAAAACATCAGGACAAACTCAAACGTTCATCATTTCAGACACTTACAGTATCAAGCTTGCATTTGAAGCCATGAAATTTCTCATTGCCACAATCACATCGAAAATTCCTGTGACAAAACAAACAAACACACTCATGAACAAACATTTGATCTGCAGAACAATTCACAGACATCTCAGTGAGTGAGTTATTTCTTCAAATATTCTGACTGCTTGACAAGTGAATTATTTCAGTCAATCTCAAGGCTTCAGAAGTGCTGATCAGATGAATGGATGAATCCTTCAGACCTTTTGGTGTAAAGTTCACAGATGTCGTGTCCGTCATGACACGTGTTTGCACAGGCCAGACACACACCAGCCGGCTCCATACCAGCCTGAACACACGTGTTACACGCAAACACAGCCTGCCTCTTCATGTAGCCCTGAAACACAACAAACAAACAGCTGAACACACCAAACAACCCTCAACCTGCCACAGCAAACAAACACCTTTACACACACAGACACACACACACACACACACACACTACACACACACACACACACA
>NW_015544191.1:21842-44325 GCF_001515605.1 Sinocyclocheilus anshuiensis | reverse complement strand
TATACACACACGCACACACACTATACACACACACACACACACTATACAAACACTATATATACACACACACTATATACACACTATATACACACACACACTATACACACACACACTATATACACACACACACATACAATATATACACACACTATATATACACACACACACTCTCCCTCTCACACACACTATATACACACTATATACACACACACACTATATATACACACACACTATACACACACACACACACTATATACACACACACACACACACTATCACTCACTCACACTCACACACACACTCACACTCACACACACACACACTCTCACACACACACACCCCCACACACACACACACTATATATACACACACACACACACACAATATATACACACTCTCCCTCTCTCACACACACAATACACACACACACACTATACACACATACACACACACACTATACACACACACTATACACACTATACACACTACACACACACACACACACACACACACACACATTACCTTTGGATAAGAGCAGTGATCGGGGTCACTTCCGGCCAGTACAGAGAACGCCTCGTACAACTCATCTACTGCACACTGATCCATCACAGCAAGCAAACACGACACACGCGCTGAGAATTACTAAAGCATCACGTGAACCGATGAAAGAGCGGCTCTCCTAAGCGCGAATCGCCGCAGCACGTCACTTCCGGTTTGCGAGTCGACAAATGATGGTGGGAATCGTGCTGGTGTAACATTGTTTCGTTTGAAAACCACCAGTGCGTTTCAGCAGCAGCATAATTGTGTGGAATTATTAACAGAATTTTAAGTCCAAACCAGCTGAAATTATCAAAACATTAATGTCACTCTTTTATTATAACTATCATTATGCATCGATGTTATTACTGTGGTGTTATTTTATCTCACAACAGATTTTCTTTCAAATGGTTTGTTGTGTTTCTTCAAATGTTGAATTACATTATATTCCTTGGATGCGTGCGCTTTTGTGTTTGTTCCGCACGCGCTGTTTCCCCTCTGCGTTGTCAGGGTAACGTGATGCGTGCTGACGTCAGCGGCCGGGATCGTTTCTTGGTTGATTATCGGTGCAGATGGAGCCGCTGTTTCTGGCCTGGAGCAGCTGCAGGAGACGGAGGTTCCAGAGATGCGCAGATATTTGCTCACAGCTGCTGTCAGAAAGCCCGCTTGACCAGGTCAGTCAGTCAGCGGATAGCTGAGAGAGATCAAAGCTCATAAGCGCATTATAACCCCTTCTGTCTCAGTATTACTCACTCAATCCTGCTGCTGGATTCTGAACTCGAAGCGTTTGCTGACATTTAGCGATCTGATGATGTTTAATAAACGTGTTAGAATAACAACAGGCATGTTTGATTGATTTCGTGCTGTTCACACTCTCATCATTACTGTGTTCGCCAAGGAGCCTGCTACTTGTCATGTTTCTGAGGTAATTGTTTGTAAAACTTTCATTAAGTTCAACTGTTCCTTATATTATATCCCCAATATTTCCTGCATATATTACATACCCATATTATTTGTCCAGTATTCCCTCTGTTAGCTTGCGCTGTGCTCAACCCTGTCCTCTGCTACAATGTAACAGCTCTGGATGATCTGAGGAGTGTGACGTCACACTCAGAGACTCAGTAGCACGTCACCCAGCCTCTTCTGAAGGGCTGTTGTGGTATAATAGCAGAAGCTGATGTGGTCTGATGGGTTTAGGCGGCGTGGAGCTTGAAGACGAGAGCTCTGACGGAGATGGTGTACATCGATGAGGTGGAGGTGGATCAGGAAGGCATCGCTGATATGATGTTGGACGAGAGCTCCATCGCCCAGGTTGCACGTGAGTATATAATTGTCCCAGCAAAGTAATTTACACTTCAGCCCATCAAGTCAAGATTATTTGTATATAGTGCAGCTCAGTTGTTCCAGGTCTTTAGGCCCTAGTGAACAGCTTCACATAACTATGCATATAACATGTATGTTTCTCCATTTCTTCTGCACATGTTTTGGTTTCGTCAGGTCCAGGAACGTCACTGAGGCTTCCAGGAACGAGTCAGGGAGCAGCGCCCACTCCTGCTGTCAGGTTCGTCTGCTTCTTCAGACTGTTTAAGCTACCCTACAGTAACCTTTGGCCCTCTAGCAGCTGAAGGCTGAAGCTGTAAATTACTCGCAGCATTGTTGTAGTAATTACAGTAGAGCCCGACCGATATGGGTTTTTTGGTGACCGATACCGATATTTGGGAGTAAAAAAATACCGATACCGATATATCGGCCGATATTCTTTGTATAGGCTATATTATAGTACAGTATAGTCAAAAGTTTGGACACACTTCCCATTCGTGTGTCCAAACGTTTGACTGGTACTGTATATAGAATACAGTATATAGCCTACATAAACAGAATATATATATACATAAACACATTTTTTGCAATGATAACTCAAATGTGATCAAACACTTATAATGATGTGACAAACATAGGCCTATGTATTGGAGGCAGGGTATTTAACTCACCCCACTCTTCTCGTCTGTCTCGCCTCACTCTTCTTGTCTGTTGTGGGAGTAAAAGACGGGGACATTGTTGTTTATTTACTTAGCATTGAGTCTCTCCAACTAGGTGACAACGTAGCGTTAAATGACCATTCAACAGACTCGAGCCACCACCGCACTGCCGTCTATTGGAGTGCAGAAAGATACTAACTTTTCAATCTGCTACGTTACTGACTGTACTGACAAACTATGCTGACACCGTGTCTGCGCTGCAACAGAACGCGTCAAAGTGACCGTTCAAATCATTTGAACTTTGTGTCAGCACGTCATAAATAGAATGAGGCATCAGTTTACTGCATCCAGTGTAGACAACATCACTGATTATAATGGGTTCTATTCTACACCGGACGCGAGCGAATAGACTTCTATTGTATTTTGTCGCGCTGCGTGATGTGATGTGACCGATGTGATAAGCATGAGTTCTGGGCCGGGGCGCGGCCGGTAAACACCAGCATTGAGTGGCCGTGATCAGCTCTGGTGGGCGTAGCACAGGCTTTAATGCGCCGCAGACGCGTGCCGTTAAGCGCAGATCCAAAACTAAGAATTAGAATCACTGTAATGTGACGATCAAATATAGGTGCGGGTGGGTGGTGGGCGGATAATTTGAAGCAGCGGACTCGGGTGAAGTTTGAGCTCATCCGCGCATCTCTACACTACACTGACCTGGGTCGCCAGTAGCAAACAATGGAGCGCGCTCTGCTGGACAAACGAAGTAATTACACCATTCAGAAGCATTTAATCTGCGTTATATGTTCTGTAAAAAAAAATTCATTCACCGATATATCAGCGACAGGCTCATATCGGCCGATAATATCGGCTAAACGATGTATCGGTCGGGCTCTAAATTACAGTACGTGAGTGCTTTGGCTCTGCTATTACAAGTAGTGATGCACTGAAATTTCAGTAACTAAAGATGTTCAGCCAAAACATCAGTTCTCAGTTTTGGCTGAAATCGTTTTGGAGGGCCGAAATCTTTTACTGAAACCGTGAGGTTTAATTAGCGTTTCTCTGATGGTGTGTTTTGACTGTGTCAGTGTGTATTTCATTCTCATAATGTGGATAAACTACAACTGGTAAACATATGTCAGCTGTGTAGACGCTAGTGATGGATTAACAATATTGATTTGTCATTTTTTAAATTGTATTCATAATTCATAAATCTCTAGATCAGTCTTTTAGTCTGTGCTGTCTTCTGTTGATGTGTGAACATCACGCGCCTACCATCAAATAATCACAATAAGCTCTGTGCTTTGTTAATTTTGATATGAAGCAAAGTTTCGGCTTTCAAGTACTTACAAAATTCAAACAATAAATCACGAGCAAAGCATGGCTTAATTTGAAGTAGGGATGGGCGATATGGACTTAAAAATGTATCACGATATTTCTGGTATTTATTGCGATAACGATATCAATGACAATAATTCAGGGAATCCTGTTTCTTTAGAGAAAAGTATTATCTTTCCTATTTTTACCCAAAATAGGGTGTTGTGAGCATTGAGTACACACCATAGACTGTATAAAGTCCGTGACGTCACACGTAGGTTTCTAAAGAGTGTTTTTGAAGCTCAAAGTTGGCGGAGCAGGCTGTTGCCATCTTGGCAGCACGTCACCGCGCCTCACTCCCGGATAATCGAAAATGGGCAAAAAGGCGGGAGCTGGTTGCTGAAGCCACGCCCACCTAGCTCAACAGCAGTGTCAGCAGCGGCAATCCCCGTCACTCAAGTGGCCACGCCCTTAATTATGCAGAACCTTAAGGCTTAATATAATTTAAACGGATGAGTCATACAAAAATTCAAACATGAATTTGTAAACATGTAAACGTTTTTTTTCTACTGTAAACTTGGGCATTTTAACATGGGGAGTCTATGGGACTGACTCCCTTTTGCAGCCAGCCTCTAGCGGCCAGTTGACGAATTATAGTTTAAGTCACTTCCGTGTTGGTTTCACGAGAGAGAGCGGGAGGTTGCCGCTTGGTACACACGTAATGTAAAGACTGTTTAATTCACCCTGGAAACCGGAGGGCGCTCTTGCACAGAAACTCCACATATGCATAGCAGAAGTAATAATACTGACGACGCTCCAGGAAGGTATCCAGTTATCGCTGAATAAAATACACAACGGAGATAGAGACCTTTTAACTGATGAAACTTGAGGAAAATAAACATACGATTGCACAAAATATATGGTTTATCTGTGTTCTTCAATCTTGGGTATTGGCGAAAGTATATTTATAATGCAATGTTAATCAACATGGCCTTTATCACTGTATATAATACTATCATTCTGTACTATGAAACTACGTCTGGTCACAAAAAGAAGTATTTCAAACACTCGACTATGTTAAGTTAATTTGGAGAAAAAGCATGTCAATAAATGATATCTTTGTTGGACAACAGGTTTGTAAACAGGCTCGTACACATGCAAAACTGTATCGCACACGTGCTACTGTAGTACATTAATTCAGAGCGATTTTTTGTGCACTGTACAGCCCTAACCAAACCAGTTACAGATTGTAAAAGGAGCCTGAGCTCCTCATTTAGCGATATAGGCTGCTCCTCCTCAATTTCACATTCAATTACTTCCACGATGTCGCTCTGCACTGTCGCACACAGAAATATGTCAACAACTAGACTTTATCGGGAAAACATTCTTATTGTGGGGAGAATTTTTACCGGTATATCGCAAACGATAAGATATCGCCCATCCCTAATTTGTAGACAAATGCATCGTTTGCTAGTTTGGGCTTTTTGCTGTTCAATACGAGAGCTGCTGTTTACATATTTGTTGTCAAACGAACTATAATATGATGCTTGATTAAGTCGTGTAGCCCTGTAAAACTTGCCTTTATCCTCACATGTATGTTATCGTTCCTATGAGGCTTGATACCTCTTATATTTAATGGTGTTATGTGTCCTAGACCGATGACTCAGTCGGGGCGTCCCGTCACAGGGTTTGTGAGGCCCAGTACACTGTCTGGTAGACCAGAAACTATGGAGCAGGCCATCAGAACCCCGCGAACAGCTCGTCCAGTCACCAGTGCTTCCGGCAGATTTGTCAGGTTGGGAACGGTAAGGTGCTGTGTTGTTCTTCAGAACTGATTTTATGGATAGCATTGTTTTCCTCACTACACACAGTATATACGTACAGTGATCTGTCATGCCAGCAAAGCACCTTAAACTGAAGCGTCAGCTGTTGCACTGGACTTCCATATACAGTAGTTTCCTGATTCTGTTGTTTGACTTGCAAACATTTGTATGAAGTGTTGTAACTGTGTTTTTCGTTACCGTGTCAGGCCTCCATGCTAACAAATCCGGATGGACCTTTCATTAACCTTTCTAGGTTAAACTTAGCAAAGTATGGCAAGAGACCGAACTTGTCCAAGGTATATTTAACCTAATCGGAAAACTGCATGTAAAACTTACATTGTGAATCAAGTAGTTCCTTTTAATTATGATCTAATGTAATATCTGTGTATTAAACATCATAATATTTAACTAATGCACCTAAGATGTGATTTTATAAACTCTTGTCTCTCCGTCTCATACACAAGACCTTGTTTGAATACATCTTCCATCTTGAAAATGATGTAAAAAATGTAAGTAGGTCTCTCATCATTCTGTGGTAATAGCTGTTTGCTGTGTATCAGACATTACATGTTCCTTTTTGCCCGTTTGCAGGCGTTAGAGCTGGCTGCTCTTGCCACTGAACATGCTCAGTTCAAAGACTGGTGGTGGAAAGTACAACTGGGAAAATGCTATTACAGGTGAGAATCAGTCAATAAAGAAACGCACACCTTTTTGAGGTGCAAGTTAAAGGAGCAGACTAAATGAAGAAAAAATTTAACTGCACACTCCCATAAGCACTGTTTGTTTATTACAAACTTTTCGGCCAAACAAGTAGCCTTTGTCAAAGTTGACTTGTTTGGCCGAAACAGTGTCTGCTGTTAGGTAGAGAAAGACGATTTTAGTGCAAAAAAACTTTGCAAACTTTATAAACTAAGCCTGAGAAACATAATATAAAAATCTAAAACAGCATATCATGAGCTGTGATGGGCTGGTAATATGTAAGCGCTCATGTACAGACGTGCTTTACTGCTGTTAATGCATTAGTGACATTAGTCACACTGTTCCTGTTAGTAGTGTGAAAACCAGCTGTTCTCTATATTGTGATTATTTCATGTACAGAAAGCTCAGTAGACACGACTGTGATGCAACAGGAGTCGATCTAAATATCATGCTGCAATCAACACTTTTCACCATTAGTTCATCTTGGTGGCTGTTATACTAAAAAAGCAGTAAAAGTTTTCAAGAGATTTCCACATGTAATACTCATTTCATTCATCAGGTTTGGAGAAATGCGGCATTGCATCAGTGTCTCAGCAATGGATGCTCTGCAGGAGCATCCATTGCTGAGACAATGATGCAATGCTACATTTCTCCAAATCTGATGAAGAAACAAACTCATCTTAATCTCAGATGACTTGAGGATGAGCACATTTTCAGCTAATGTTTATTTTTGGTGAACCGTTTCTTTAAGAGAGTTTGTTTGTTTGTGTTTTAATGCCAATTTCCAATGAACCAATTGTGTTTGTAGATTGGGTTTGCACCGTGAAGCTGAGAAGCAGTTCAGATCAGCGCTCGCACACCAAGAGTTTGTTGATACTTACCTCTACCTCGCAAAGGTACCATTGACAGGTCAAGCTTTATTGTGTTCGGCTTGCTGTAAGTACTACCCAGTGAGAGCTCTTTGTGCTGCGCAGGTGTATCAGCGGCTTGATCAGCCCATCACTGCTCTGAATGTGTTCAAGCAAGGCTTGGATCACTTCCCCGCCGAGGTCACGCTGCTCACGGGAATCGCACGCATCCATGAGGTATCTGTGTTTTTGTCTTTTTTGTTTGGTATTTGTCTTTTTTATGTTCACATCATTTATTATACTTCGGATTAGGGTTAGGTTAGGGTTAGGAAATGAATAACATGATCTCAGCCACAGAATACTATAGAAAAAGAGAAGTCAGGACAGCTTTAAGTTTTGGTGTTAATGTCATTTAAATTGGCTGACTATCAAAGGAGCAACTCTATTAATGTACTTCATCGTGATGAGGCATATAATCTCACAATGTATTATATTATATTAAATACGCATTATGTAGTAATATTGGTGTGATGCTTCCCCACTGAAATGAGTTTTTTGCAGGGAACAAACCCATAGACAGTAGAGCTATTTATTATAGCTTTGATCATAGAGCAGATGCTATCAAAAACATCCCTAAAAAGGTGAGCAGGCAATAAGTAGACTGGGTAACTGTCATTTGGGAAGTTATTTAGGATATTCCACACGAAGACACTGATTGAGAATGTGTAAAGCTGTGGGAGGGTGGGACTAATGCCGAGTAGTGAACAACATAGGACAAAAAAATGAAACCTATCCTAGATTTTCTGAACTGTGGATTTTAAAGGGTTGTGAAACCCTGTAACACATTTTCTCAGAAGTTAACAGATATATACAGGTTGCACATCACTGAAAACAATGATAGCACTCATTGCGTTTATGATTAAAGAGCAGGTCATATGGGTTTTTGAAAAATATCTCTTTTGCAGTTTATAACGTAGCTATCCTTAAATGAAAACAATCTGCAAAGTTGTTAATCAAAAAAGTGCATGATAAATAAAGATATTGTCTCTCAAAAGAGAGAGTTGGTTCTGAATCGCCTTAACGAGTCGTTATATTTTCGAATCTTTTGCCTGTTACCGGTATACGTCACTGGGTAACACATTTGCATAATCCCCACCAGCCCGCGAGTCTGACCCGCCCAAAAACACTTCCGCTAGTTATGCCGAGTTCACACTGCATGATTTTCAAACTCGTCGGATCGCCGTTGTTTTCACACTGCGTGACTATCTGGGGTAGCATTCAGTTGCTGCTGTGTTCACACTGCACGATGGATCGGCGACAGGAGGCTTCACATTGCATGACTTCACAATAGGAAGAATCGCCGACAGCTCTGTCTGGTGCAGGGTTGCCAGGTTTTCGCTACAAAACCCGCCCAATTACTACTCAAAACTAGCCTGAAAATAGCCCAATTGCTTTCGAGTGGATCCCCCAGTAAAAATCGCATTCGGGGGGTAAAAGAACATTTTTTTTGGCGGGGTTCTCCTGGTACAATTCATAAGCTAAATGTTTGTTACTCAGTCATAGTTTATTGTATTAATATTTTATTTGTTTGTGTAAATTTTATATTTTCTCCAACAGCCCAAGCATACCCATAGTCATATAGAATGCTGCATCAGACAAATTCATAAGGGGAGAAAATGTAAATAATAAATCCGCTGCATAGCAAGAGTTGAGGATGTTGCAGTTTAATTCATTGCATGACTTCCGCCAGTAGTGGCACTCACACAGTGCAAGCAGTGACCCTGTAATACATTCACTAGAAAGACATGCAAATGTGCCTTTAGCATCAGGATCAGGATCAGGATGGGCAACTGGACTCATGAAAGACTTTTGTTTTGGCACAGGCGAAAGCTTTTCTGCAGACTGCTGCTTCACTGTCTCCTCACATGTATGAGCCACATTTTAACTTTGCCACGCTCTCTGATAAGGTATGACTCAACACTGTGTGCTATTCTATCATTGTTTTAATGACAGTATTTTATTATTTTATTTTGAGCTTTCTTTGTGACTTGAAGGTTGGTGATCTTCAGAGTAGTTACATGGCTGCTCAGAAATCAGAGGACGCTTTTCCTGAGCATGTGGACACTCAGCAGATCCTGAAAAACCTCAGACAGCATTTTGCCACTCTATAAGACCACTTAACTGTAATCACATCACTGATCAGGGATAGAAATGACCTGCAAGGATTGTAGCTATGTATAGATTGCAACGTTTAGACCGTTACATACCCCTCCCTGTGGTCTAAAAATTTGACCCATGGTAAATTTTTAAATTCAGGGTATGGTAAGTATCTATCTGAGCCGGATCAGACAACATAGTCACCTTGTAATTAACAGGTCCTAGCTTTTTTACAATTTTTGCTGGGCCCTTCCAGTTTGGAGAAATTTTCGCCATAAAGGCATCGTCTGCTCAAGAGAGAGGATGAGTTTTTACCCAAACTAAATCTCCCTCATCGAAGTTCTGAGCTCTTCTTCTAAAGTCATAGTACCTTCTCTGTTTAGTTTGAGCCTTCTCTACATTCTCCCTTACTGACTCGTACAGATTTTTTTGGCGTTCAAGAGTACTATAGGATGGTTGGTCAGGGTCTGGAGGAATCTGTAAGGCTCTCTGCAGAGGTCCTTTCAGTTGTCGGCCTAAAGCTATCTCTGCAGGAGAATAACCTGTGCTTTCGTGCCATGCAGTATTTAGTGCAAATCTGAACTCCTAAATCCATTGATCCCAGGTACGGTGGTTCCGATCAACATACGTGGCAATCATCGTCTTTAGCTTCCGATTGACTCTTTCAGTGAGGTTAGACTGAGGATGATATGCTGTAGTGAGTTTTTGTGTCACGTGCCATTGCTTACATACTTGGTCAAGGAGGTTGGAGGTGAATTGTGTACCTCTGTCAGACACAATAAAAGTTGGAGTGCCCCACCTCGTGAAAATTTCCTCTATTAAAGTTCGCACAATGGTAGCAGACTTGGCAGCTCTCATGGGAAATACTTCTACCCATTTTGAGAAGTAGTCTACTATCACCAGCAGATATTCATTCTGTCGGGTGCTTCGGGGAAATGGTCCCATGATGTCCATTCCAAGCATATAACCAGGCTCGACTATGGGTACACTTTGTAGACCGCCTGCAGGTTTTAAGTTAGTCGGCTTGTGTTGCTTGCAATTGCAAGAATTGTTGCTTGCAATTCTTGCAGTGTTGCCATACATCTGTGCGAATTAAGGGCCAATAAGCAAACTCCAAAAGTCTAATCAGTGTTTTAAATTTACCTAAGTGACCACTCGGGATTGTCATGTGCATAGGTTAAAATTGCTTCCTTCAACTTTGCAGGAATGACAATTTGAAGTCTCTGGCCTGCTTTGGAGTCTGGTACACTCCTAAATAAAACCTCGTTTTTGAAAACATAGTGTGTTCTCTTAATGTCTGTGGTTTTCCGGTTCTCTACTTTAACCATCAATTCTTGGCACTCTGGGTCTAGTTTCTGTTCTGCTGCGATTTGTGGCAGATCATATCAGATCTTGTGTGTGCAACAAAACAGCTGGTGACTCAACTGCATACCTTCTGGACAATACGTCAGGCACTACATTACATTGTTCTCTTCTGTACCGTACGGCAAAATGATATACCTGCAGCCTTATAGTCCATCTTTCCAGTCTGGATGAAGGTTTGGGATGCTGGAATAGCCAGACTAGGGATGCATGATCTGTGATCACTTCAAATGCTCTGCCCTCTAGGTAATGGTGCCACTTCTCTACAGCCCATACCACTGCGAGACACACTTTTTCCGATGCTGAATAAGATTTCTCAGCACCTCTGAGCAAACGAGATGCGTAGGCAATTACTCTCTCCTGGCCAGCCCGTCCTAGATTTGTGGTACATACTGAAGGCCAATCATACAAGAGAGCTTTCAATTGACTTTTTACCTGGCCTGCAGCATGACAGTTTTCCACGACTCGGTCGATTAGCTTCGACTTCTCCTCATCGTGCATCAACTCGACTTCTCCTTGTGCAGCATAAAATCGTACAGCAGGGTGCTCGTGCATTTTATTAAAACACATGGGGTGACTATGGTTAGTATCAGGCAGAGATATACGTGAAACATTAAAATCGATGGTGATTTTGGCTTCTTTAAGGAAATTCAATCCCATGATGATAGGAACTGCCAAATCCTCATCCTTCATCACATAGAATGTGACCTCATACTTCGCTCCGTACATCTCACATTCCCAGAGTAACTTACCCTGAGCTTTTTGACTCTGGCCATTAGCAAGCATGAACGTCTGAGCGCTTCTGGTCAAATGCTCATCCTTCCTCTTTAGTCTCTGCCATACTTTCTGCTGCATCAAAGAAAAAGTGCTTCCCGTATCAATCACAGCATTGAAGAATGAGTGATTTAAAACAATGGGTGCCTGCAGTACATTGTTACACTGAGAGTTGGAAGTGGGATCAAAAAGCATCAGGCGATTAGGCTGACTTTTCCCACCAGAAGAATTATTCTTCTGTTCCTCACCTTTCTCTTGACTCCATCTTCTCTTACTCTCAGTCCAGTCCTTCTCTATTTGAGTGCCGAGACGAACCAGCTCATCAATAGTTTTCACCGTTCCCCTCAACAGTGAAGCCAACCGCGGATTGCAGTTTCTTAACGTTGCCTGCACTAATTCAGCTTCAGACAACAACGGGTTAATCTTTAGTGACATCGCTCTATAGTTAAAAGCAAAGTCTCGCACACATTCATTGACCCCCTGTCGATAACTTGCTAACTTCTGTGCAGCAACTTCCTTGTGGTCTTCATTCAAAAACGAGAATAGGAATTTATCTTTGAATGAATCCCAATCTCTAATATACTGTTTCTCTGCTCTCCACCAGCTCTTAGCGGTTCCTTTAAGGCTCACGGATAACGCCACCAACAACTCTTCGTGGAGCAGAGGTCTCAATTCCTTATACTCTTCAAAGCGATCGATAAATTCAATGGGATCTTCTGAATTCAAATTACTAAAGGTGGGTAACTATTTTAACAGAAGGCAGATGAGATGCTGAAGAAAGATATGTGACTTGCCTCGTAGTGTCTTGTGGAATTGAAGTGATCCTAGAGGGTGTTTGAGATATTTTGTGAGAAGTATTCGTGCTGGAATGAACAGGAGTTGACATGACTGGTTGGATAGCCTTGAACTGTTGCTCCAGCTGTTTATCACGCCGTTTCAAACAATCCACAATGCTCTTACTTAGTTCATCCACTTTGGCATAGCATTGTTGGTGAACCCGATCTAATTCTCTCTGAAGACGATAATTCATTCGGTCTTCATATACTCTTAATTTTGTGCTCACTGTCTCTGAGGTAACGAAGTCGCTGATTCTGTGCTCAAGATCAACAAGGTGCTCTTCAATACTACACATTCGCTGGCTCACTGTCGGTAACTCATCTTCTTGAAATTCAAGCGGCGGAGGAGGTAAGGGGAAGTCATCAGGCTTGTCAACTTGCTCAACTCTCTGATCTGGGGACCCATCTCTACCTTCTCTTTCTTCTTCTGAATCTAAGTACAACTCACTAAATGTATGTATCAGATTTGTTACAGGATCTCTGCGATGAACGAATGCTTCATCAGAATAATCAGTGATGTGCTCTCTTTCTTCCATAGCAGATGATTGTTAGGGATATTTGTTTGTGAAGGGTTTTCAGTACCGTCGAAATTTAATTTTAAATATAAGGGACTCTGCAAAAACTCAAGCCAAGTCCCTGTTCGGGTGCTACTCTGCAACACCTCCCTTTTTTTAAGATGTTACTCTGAGGGGGTTCAACAGAAATTCGACCGGTACTGAAAGATAAAACCACTTCTCCAAACAAATATTATTTTTTTTTCTATTTTATTTCCCCAAGTGCACATATATATAATTGCCACAAAATAAACAATACAAAGAAAACAAGCAGTCTTTGCCTCTGTGTGAATCAGTCAATGAAATAAATGAAACTTAACGTGAAAAGTAAGGACTTTCGCTGAGCTGAATTGATGATGACGATGATGCTGATGAGTTATTTGAGAGCGATGCAATGATATAATCCAAATTAGTGAGAGGTGAAAATAGTCAGTGGCGTTTGGTGTCTCGCTGGCCTTAACTCCGCGTTGATTAAGGCCACGCAATACCCAGATCCACCCCTCTCGCTTCCTGGAGACGTGCAGTGAATCCACACGGTGCTCTTATAACAAACACAGTAAAACAACAAGAGTAGTATGGTCCAATAATGATATATAAGATGAAAAGTCCTTTGTTTGAGCGTAAATTCTACTAGTTCTCAAACCAGGACTTAAAATGAGTAGTCGGGTAGCGTTAGTTCAACCATGCGGTTTCCCTCTACCATCCTTTCTACAAAAGAAAGCGAACAACTACCATCAGTCACTATCCACTAGAAATACATAACACATCCAGTCATTAATACAATAAGTCAATACTCACACTTGAGCATAAACTATTAGCTCTCAAACCAGGACTTTTAGAATGAACAGGAAGGTAGCGTCAGTTCAACCATAAGGTTTCCCTCTACCAAACGACTGACTTACTCGTGGGTGCCCAGGCTTATATCCGCCAACCACTATGCACTAGTGCCCTCAAGCTGATCCTAGTGGTATTACACTTGAACCAGATACCTCTTTTTAGGCACTAGCCAGTGGAAATTACAATAATATAAACCAGGTAACGTTTAGACCATTACAAGATATAGACATATTCTGCCTGACATTGCCTGAATACAATACCCTAACCCTGATGAGGCAATATCACGTAACACAGCTCCAGTCTGCTCCCACACACCTGCTCAGAAGCTTGATTAACTAGTTCAGGTGTATTTACTTACAGTTGGAGCTAAACTCTGCAGGAAGTTCTAATCCTGGTCCAACACACCCATCTGTAATCATCAAGTGCTCCTGAAGATCTTGGCTGGCTCAGTAGTTTGATCAGGGGCCTGTTCTTCTTACGCTGGATTTTATTGCTGGTGATTTGACATGATCCAGGATTGTTAAGTTCTTTGAAGCTCATCCTAGAGTTGCTGTGATAGCAACAGAACTCAGTTCAAACCTGCTCTGGATCAGGCTTATTTCACATAAACAGGATTCGATTGCATCTGAAAGTCTGTTCCAGCCACTGCTACTTATAATAATTTAAATATTATTTTGAAAATAATTAAAATGTTGCATAATCTATAACAATAGACACCACCTCATTTAGAGATTTATTCGTGAAGGAATAATTATCCCATAATTTTATCGCAGTCATATACACATTAAGTACAATTTGTCATGCATGAATTGGAGCTTTTATGCGGGTGGCTTTGATGAATCACAGGAGATGCACTTCTCAAATCTCAAAATGCTGTTATGATGCACAATTAATTTAAACGGGTAGGCCTATGTCTTAATGGATCTTGTGGATTAAGAAACTTTAATTAATGCTGTCATGTTTAAAAAATCCACTTTAAAATTAAATGAATTGCTAATACAATACTCTTGATGTAAAGAAATGTACAAAGCCTGTACAAATACTAGAAATTGTGAGAAATAATTGTGACTACGGGAGGGGACATGTTCGGTTCACTTAGTTTTGTTGTGGCCATTTACTCATTAGTGAACATTTATTCACTGTGCCCGTTATTTCACTTATATTGCTTATAGGCCTGCACAAGAATCATGTTGTTTACAGCCAAATAATATTACAGGACCCATGGCTGATCGTTCAGTGAAGTCGTGGTGTAACTTGGGTGGGAAAGATTTGGTTACAAAAAGCTTTAAAGAGCAAACATTGCTGACCTTTATTTAATTATGTGTTTTAATCAGTTTTTTTTAAATGATTTCAAAAATACAATTCAGTATGTTAAGACATTTAGCAAACAATGTTTATCCACACGAGGATGGAATATCATAAAATAAATAAACAAAGATGAAATGAAAAGTAGAGGGCAACACAAACATTAAATTAATTTCTCTGCGCCGATGCCACGCGCGAGCACGAGGAGGACAGTCGAATTCTGGCAAGGAGTTGAAAATCATAAAGAGTGAAGACATCTAAACAAACACTCAGGAGGAAGACGGAGGACAAGAGGAGGATGAATGGCCAACAAAACAGGTAATAACAGATAAAAATAGTATGGAGGTTTGAAAATAATTAAAATGTTGCATAATCTATAACAATAGACACCACCTCATTTAGAGATTTATTCGTGACGGAATAATTATCCCATAATTTTATCGCAGTCATATACACATTAAGTACAGTTTGTCATGCATGAATTTGAGCTTTTATGCGGGTGGCTTTGATGAATCACAGGAGATGCACTTCTCAAATCTCAAAATGCTGTTATGATGCACAATTAATTTAAACGGGTAGGCCTATGTCTTAATGGATCTTATGGCTTAAGAAACTTTAATTAATGCTGTCATGTTTAAAAAATCCGCTTTAAAATTAAATGAATTGCTAATACAATACTCTTGATGTAAAAAAAAATGCAAAGCTTTACAAATACTAGAAATTGTGAGAAATAATTGGGAATCTACGGAAGGGGACATGTTCGGTTCACTTAGTTTTGTTGTGGCCACGAGATATTAATTTGTGGGAACGTGATAAAATGTTGTGGCCTAGAGATCCTGTGTTGAGGGAACAACATCCATTTCTCGTGGCCACGAGTTTAATGTGTGAACAAACCTGCGTGACCATAGCATTTATTATTATTAATGTTGTAAAAAAGTAGTGCAATGTGATACATTTGTCTTACATGATTTTAAATAGAAAGTTAGATTTTTTTTAAGAATGTTAATGATCAATTTAATGGAGGCTTCTGAAATGTATTTTAATGTACATATATAGCAAACATTTCACAAGCGGTACATTGTCAGAAATAAAATGTTATTTTAAGTTAATTATTGAATTATTGGCTGACAATTGCCAAAGACTCATTAGTGAACATTTATTCACTGTGCTCTTTATTTCACTTATATTGCATATAGGCCTGCACAAGAATCATGTTGTTTACAGCCAAATAATATTACAGGACCCATGGCTGATCGTTCAGTGAAGTCGTGGTGTAACTTGGGTGGGAAAGATTTGGTTACAAAAAGCTTTAAAGAGCAAACATTGCTGACCTTTATTTAATTATGTGTTTTAATCAGTTTTTTTTAAATGATTTCAAAAATACAATTCAGTATGTTAAGACATTTAGCAAACAATGTTTATCCACACGAGGATGGAATATCATAAAATAAATAAACTAAGATGAAATGAAAAGTAGAGGGCAACACAAACATTAAATTAATTTCTCTGCGCTGATGCCACGCGCGTGCACGCGGAGGACAGTCGAATTCTGGCAAGGAGTTGAAATTCGCCACAACACTGGTTAGCTTCATAAATACTGTAATAGTAATAGTAGTAATAATAATAATAATGTTTTACCATAATGTCATTTGCATTCCATCTGAACTTGGTTCTCCTTGGAGTTCTTTCTGTGCTCTCCTCCAAGTAGCCTACCTTTTGTAAGGTCCTGAAGGTTTTGCCATTATTTATGCTGCAAGCACCTGCTATCAACAAAACATTGATGGAATCTCAGAATAAATAAATCAAATACAATAAACAATTGGAGCAGTGACCGTCTGTCATGTGATATGTTCGCGCACCTCTGAATCCACGGTTGTTATCATTTAGGAACCAGACAAGAAAAATAAATAAATAAAAGAAACACCGTAATTATTAGTGACAACAATTTAACAATGGCATTTGCCATACATTATTTCTAAGACAAAACCGTGGAAGTAGGTGAAACTGTAGGATGAGTACTGTTCAGAAATGATTACACAGTGTCCCAGGCTTGGTGCTGAAGCTGTAATAAGTGTAAAGTGGGACTAAGGCAGAAAAACAAAGGTGCTCCAGCCCTTTTTCTCGCAAAGGTTTAAATTTTCGGTGGTAAGTAACTTTAACATTTTTAATAAGGTTTGCATCACTAATCTTGACGGACTAAGCATATTTAACATAACATTTAAAAAAAAAAATTAT
Source organism: Sinocyclocheilus anshuiensis (assembly GCF_001515605.1). Taxonomy (NCBI): domain Eukaryota; kingdom Metazoa; phylum Chordata; class Actinopteri; order Cypriniformes; family Cyprinidae; genus Sinocyclocheilus; species Sinocyclocheilus anshuiensis. The sequence continues at coordinate 27,068 of NW_015544191.1, read as the reverse complement.
ATATATATATATATATATATACACACACACATATATACATACAACTAATAGGCTGCTTTTAGGAAAAGCTGAGGGACCTAGTTTTTCACAATGTACTGTACACAAAACTTTTTTTTTTTTCTACAGACAATTATAGTGACCTCTGCCAGAAGAGGGATGAATTCATAAAGAGTGAAGACATCTAAACAAACACTCAGGAGGAAGACGGAGGAGAAGAGGAGGATGAATTTAGTTTTGCATCACTAATCTTGACGGACTATAATGTGGAGATTCTATGCCACCTCTGTATGTGAATCTAGGAGAAATAAAAATGTACATTTCAATAATGAAGCATAGTTCTCCTTTGATTGTAACACAAACATGCATTTCTGTAAAGCTGCTTTGTAACGATATGTCTTGTGAAAAGCATTGTGAAAATAAATGTGAATTGAATTGAATCCCTGGTATTGAAAACTTTATATTGTCATTTTGGCAGCAAAAGAGCAAAAAGATGACCTGTACCCCAAAAGAGGACCAGGTGATTGAAAGCCTGAAGAAGGAGCTGATGGCAAAGCAAACATCTTTACAGGTAAATTATCTTAATATTTGCAAATTTCAGGGAAAACCTTATTAGAGTTAAATGAAGTCATTTTGAGTTGAAGTCATAACTTTTATGTCACTTTTGCTGCAAAAGAGGATGCAGACTATTTCATCTTGGTTTTTTTGGCTCATTGTGTTCTGGTGTAGTCAACTATCGAAAACGAGTCATCATCAGACGAGGGCCAGGAACTGGAGTAAGGTACAGCTGCAAACGAAGGAACTTAATAGAGAGAACAAGAGGCTAAAAGAAGTCAATGGTAAAGAGATACTTGACGCCATGAGAGGTAATTGTGAACTTTAATATGAACTGCTTTAGCAAAGTGACTGCTGCAACTAACAGTTTCCTTACCAGACTCAAACTCAAATTAAACCATTTTAATATTATACTAAGCACAAACAAGTGTGTTGCATGGCAATGATTGAATCAGTCTCTGAGGATTTATTTAGAATAATGTTTAAAAGCTTTCTTTTTTTTTCATTTCAGCAGTGCACTTGCATATAGAGCTTGCCCAAAAGCTCTTCTGATTTGCTATTATTTGTGATTGATTTTTGGCTTTTGTGTCAACATGCAGTTTTATAATCACTTATATCTCCATTCTCTTAACAGAGCTTCCAGCAGTAATGACAGATCTCACAGACCTCACCTCCTGATTTCTTGCATGACTCTACCTTAAACATTGTGTTTACAGTTTTTAGAACTGGGATGTAAATTTGACTGTCATAGTTATTTTATGTTTATGTGGAATCCAATACAATAGATTTGTTCAAAATAATGGATTTATAAACAAACTTATAGGTCAAGGTCAGTTTATTTGGAATTCAAATAGTACACTTACAAGTATACTACTAGTACATAGATGTTAGTATACTTACTACTTGAAGTATACTTAAAATATACTTCAACATTACTTAAGTATACTTCATAAAATGAAGTGCAAGTATACTTTTTCGTAAGGGTAGGTGGCGCAGAGCCCCCTCCAAAATATTCATCCATTTGAAATCATAGAACTGTGTATAAACTAAATCAAACCTACATTGTTTACTTGTAAATGTGTTCAGTATATTATTTAATAAATATTTTCTTGGCTTCATGGCTATTTTAGGTCAAAAAGTCAGATGAATATACACAGAAATTTAGCGCTTGGCTTGTAGTAAAGCCATGTTTTTGGCAGACTGACTTCATTTGTGCATATTTACTCCACATGCTATTTGATTTTTCATAAGCATGTTGTTTATAGGAACACACTGAGGCTTTCACTGGAGACTGCTGTTATGACCTCTATGATTCCACAACAAAGAAAAACATACTTGGTAATTAAGAAAACATTTAAGATCAATATCTTCTATATCAATACCAAAAAGTTTACAACAATTAAGAAATGATTGTAGAAACTGTCAAATTACTAACTGTTCAAATATATTTTACATATTTTCTTAGTTTTTTCTAGAATCTTGTACTTGTAGAGACACACCTCTCCGCTCCAAACCCATATGTACAGAGACGAGCAAATACATGCATGTAGGACAAGGTGATCAGAAACTGTGTGAGAGACAAACAAGAAAAAGACAAACAGACAATATGAATATGTGCATATAGCCAATGAGAGGGTCATCTTTATGTTGTTCACCTCGTCCTCGTGCCAGTTAAAACAGGTTGTCCTGAAATGCTCAGCATCATTTTTAAAAGCAAATAAATCTTTCGCAGACCTATAATATCCAACCAGTTCATCCTCAACTACAACTCCACGAAAGCAACGCTGGTTGATAGCGTCAAATGTTCCTTCAATTTGAGCTCTAGTCTGTAAGATAACAATCCATGTATTTTAATCAGAAAGCACATCAAAATAATTAATCTTGTTAAGAAAACATTAGAATAACATTAAGGATCTTCAAGCAACACAATGTGAATTTCAATAACTGAATACACGAATAACTGAAAACGTTCAGTTAATTTGTAGTTTGACATAATATTGGTGGATACAGAAACACAAAGCTTTAAAGCTCACGTTTTTCATGGTTATGAGATTATAGAAGACCTTTTTTAGGTAGTAAAACGTAGCTAAAGTATTGAGCTTGAGATATTAGTTACAAACCTGATGAAGAGCTTCATATTTTCTGATCAGAACTTGTCTCTTGCCTGCATCAGTTTCTGTTTCAGTTTGGTGCTTCGAGATTTTGAAAGTGACTTCGTGGTTAGTTTTATCCGTTAACACCAACATCTGAGCTGTAGTCGTCTGTTGAACTGTCCGAGGGGTGTTTTTCAAAAACTCACTGATTGGATTTTTAACAATTGTCTAAATTAAAGTCAGATTAAAAACACCAAAAACAGATCCCAATACTGATGAATTCCAAATCTGAACGCATTCCTGTTCAATCTTGTATTAGTGACAATTACAAGAAAAGAGAATTGAATACATTTATTAATACACTGTATATAAAAAAAGTGTTGTTATTACCATGTCCCCAAAACGACCGGAGCAAGATAGCTTCATCTTTTTCTGAAGATAATCAAACTGATCCTGGAATGTAGCTTTATCAAGGTTAACCTGAAAAATAAGTATGTATTATTTCTGATTTAATATAATTCCATAGCTGACTCAAATCATGCAAAGACAAACCTTTTCATTGTAGTGCATCCAAACAGCTGAGAATTCATCAGAGAGAAAGGTCTTCCTCACTTTGTCATAATAACAGGCATAACCTTTCTCTTCTGCTTTAGTTGAAGTCACAGCGTACACTAGAAGCAGTTACATAGTTATTCACTAATTGTGCTCAGCACAAACCTTTTACAGTTACAACTGTAGATCACCCGCTACTTGGCTACATGGATGAACAATAAGCCCTGTTGTAAATATATTAACTCTCCTGTTGTGTAAATTGCAATGTAAATATCTAAGCACATATCATACCCTTACCCTAAACTTACCCTTAAATCAATGCAAATATATTTTTGGTAGCACAATCTGATAGGTAGCATGTTTCGTCGGTACACCGGCACAACCCTAAATTGAAGGTTGTGATGACGATTCGTTTCTTTACCATAATGTACTCTCTTGAAAATTCTTTGTCAAATGTGTGTTGAATGTAAACTCCTATTAGGAATTTAACAATTCAATGTGAATTTATCTGAGCATATTCTTAAATGAGGAAATCTATTCAGTGATTGGTCCATGCATATTTCATCATCCAAAATCCCGTTTGTGGCACAGCAAAGTGTCAGTGAATCAACTCTAAAGGTCTTTGCACACCGAGTCCAAAATTTTCGCATTCGTTTTTCCGTTTTTTTCGTATTCACCATCCTTTCCTATCAAAATGCATGCTACGGATGCGAAAACGCAGAAAATCGAACCTGATCCGAATTTTTTTAATGACGGACGAAAGTTTCGGAGGCAGTGTGTAAACATGATTGACAACGTGAGGTCGTATTTATTTTTCAACGTGCGAAAATTTCGGACTCAGTGTGCAAAGACCTTAAGACTGACACTTAAGATTTAGTCCTACACTTTGCTTAAACTATGACTGAGATGCTTGATAACTAACTTTTAAGCGCAGCTTTGAGCCAAGAATTTTTTTACACTTAAGTCAATTCTTAGCAGCATTCTTGAGAGTAATTCTCAGAGGCTTGATAAATACGGGCCCTGGGCCCATATTTATCAAGCTTCTCAAAGTGCAATTTTAGTCTTAAGTGCTGAGAATTCATGAAATTTACTCCTATTTTCAAACTTAAGTATAAAAGCAAGTTATCAAATTTCTTAAAGCTAAGACTCACTCTTACTCTCGCAGTTATTTAAGACAGCTGGAGAGGTCTCTCAAGTGGTTAGGAGTGGCCAGTAGGGGCTTGTGATGGCGCTGAGGAGACAGAGACGTGAGCGAATCTTTCAGGAGAGGAATAATGTTCTAGAAATGTTTGACGACGAGCAGTTAATAAAAGTTAAATTTCCTCAGTTATTCAAACAGAAACGACTTCAGACTAGCGCGAGTATTATATGCTCTTTAAAAACACTCCCGTTATAATCAGTTTAGCTACCTACACTGTTTCATGAATAAATCTCTTACCCCTTATTTACACTGCACACGTCTGCGGCGCGTTACGGCTCCGACACGGCCACCGGAGATGATCACGGCTACTCATCAGTTTCTGAAGCGGCTCTCCGTGCTGCATCACTAAAGATAGGTGCCTGAATTTTTGACGAATAATAATAATAATCGTCTTGCTGTCGGGCAATGAAATCATCTCTGACTTTCGTCGATACACTGACTATATATCGTCTACCGGCACGACCCTAAATTGAAGGTTGTGATGACAATTCGTTTCCTTACCATAATGTACTCTCTTGAAAATTCTTTATTGTCATATGTGTGTTGAATGTAAACTCCTATTAGGAATTTAACAATTCAATGTGAATTTATCTGAGCATATTCTTAAATGAGGAAATCTATTCAGTGATTGGTCCATGCATATTTCGTCATCCAAAATCCTGTTTGTGGCACAGTGTTGTGAATCAGCTCTAAGACTGATGCTTACGATTTAGTCCTACACTTTGCTTAAACTATGACGGAGATGCTTGATAACTAACTTTTAAGCGCAGCTTTGAGCCAAGATTTTTTTTTTACACTTAAGTCAATTCTTAGCAGCATTCTTGAGAG
>NW_015544191.1:0-17953 GCF_001515605.1 Sinocyclocheilus anshuiensis | reverse complement strand
AATGCATCTCTTTCTGACAGAGACAGATCTAGATTCAGTGGTAGCAGAGATCAATATATCAAAGAAAATACAGTAGTGATCAGATAGTGCTATGTCCTTAATAACAATTGTAATGATCTGCCTTATCGGTCGAGTTTACAATTGTTAAAATGGGGTCAGCTTAAACTGTGTCAGGTAAAATAAGTGTTTTAAAAAGATGAGAAAATGACAAATGTAGAATGAATAAAAGTGTATTTACAATATTCACAATAGAAATCCTAGGCTGAGTCTTTCAGTTCCATACCATTAAGTCCTTAAGAAATCCAGTGTTGTAAGTTTCAAAGTAAAAGTGTCCACCGGTGTATATACAAAAAGTCCACGGAAGTGATAATCCAAAAGCACAGGAAAGGTGAGTCCACAAAGATAACTCCACTAGCCAGTATATAGGTGATCACCAAATGGTCGTAAGCAATGACCTTGCTTGTTTGGCATGCTATCTCCTTATGCTGTCCATTTCCTATTTCCTGTCATGTGATCAGACCCAGACTCATTTAAAGACATACACACATTAAAATGGTTAAGAGTAATAAAATGGCTTAGACAACATGAAAACCTATTAAAACTCAACTATACATAAAATCATTATCATATATTGAGCATGTTAAAACATGTATCCTGTGTGACAGTGTCACTACTGAAGGATGACGGATGGAGAAGTAGATGTTGTCCTTTAGCACTCTTGCACCAAGTTTGTTTGGGTGGAGGCCATCCGGTTTAAACAATTGTCTATGACCCCAGAAAAGATCGAAGTTGTCAATGAAGTTCACTTCTTTTATACTGCAGGTTCTTTGTAGCCATGTATTCAGTCCAAGCAACTGTGAAAACATGTTAGTTCCTCTTGCTGGGAGTGGTCCACTGATGAACGACTGAACTAAGTCTTCGAAGTGTTTCAAAGAGTTCGCTGAAGTCCTTCTTAACCCTTTAGGCGCCAGGGTTTTTTGGAAAAAAATGCTGGATTTTGACATCAAGATTTCAAAAGCTTGTGGCTTGAAAGGGCTTAAAGATAGAGATCTACTGTAAATTAGAAAAATGTTGGGCATGACTGAAAGTTTATGTGGGGTGTAAATATACTCATCTAATTTGCATATTATGACGTCATCAGGGGCGGCCATCTTGAATTTCATAATATTCAAGAAATAGTGGTTATTGAATTGATGTTTGAACTTATTTGCATGTTTGTTTGTTTGTATTTTTGTCCTCATTCCAAATGATCAGAAAACAGGAAACCAACAATAAAACAGGAGAAAGTACTAAATTATTACTATATTACTATACTATATAGTAGTAAAACACATGTGAACAGTAGCCTACTTTTTGATCAGTTCATCAGTAATATTCAGGAAATAATATATATGGAGTGGATGTTTGTTTTTTTTGTCTTTCTATCCTCATTCCAAATGATCAGGAAAAGAGGAAATCAACAGTAAAACTATTAGTAACTATTGTAAATTATTACTATATTACTGTGCCATAGTAAAATGCATGTGCCTATTTTTTTATCAGTTGACCAGCTATCTGCCCAATCAGGTATCTAGGTGACACAGTTTATAGTTCTTGAGAGTATGGTACCTCTCATTGCATGGCACAGCGCACAGACCCACCCCACACTGACTGCACCTGTACTTTGTCTGCCGGCGGCCCTTAGAGCGTGCGCGATCAGAACAAACGACGCAATCTGGACGATCATCAGCAACGCGGAGCCAGTGGCGCTCAGTGAGCCTCTGTGGCATTTTCCCCCCCTCCACTGAAGGCCTTCCTGGTTTTTTGCTTTCCCTCTTGGAATAGCCCTCAAGCAAAGCATGAATTTTCATGTGATTCTTAAGGCTTTCTTTGCGTGTGAAAGTATTTCCACATTCAGAGCAGGTGAAAGCCCTTTTTCCATTAGGAACAATCGTCATGTGTTCGTCAAGTCTTCTTTTCTGTTTGAAAGTGTTTCCACACTCAGAGCAGGTGAAAGTCTTTATTCTATTATGAATACTCATGTGATTATTAAGGTATTTTTTACGAGTGAATGCGTTTCCACACTGAGAGCAGCTGAAATGCCTTTTGACTTCTTTTCTTTGAATGTTTCGTTGCGAGCAACTTTTTTCAATTTTGGAGCAACTCACTGATGTTTCTCCAGTGATGACATCATGAGCTTTCTGACACTGATATTTCTCCTCCACTTCATTCACATCTTGTTCTTCTTTCACGTTCATCAGGCCTAAAATGAAAATATTAAAATGCTGAAAATCAATTGGGACATTTGGAGAACAAAAGGATTTCAACACGTCAGCAAGCTGAAATTTTTTCCTTTGCATTTTTTTTTTTGTAGTTTTCATACAGATGACAACATTGTCAAAACAATCCCTGTTCACAAGAATTCATGAAAGCTAAAAACGCCATAGCCGCGGGAACGTTTTTATCTGGGGGTGGGGGGACTTGATGTTGCAGGGCGGGGCCACGGTGGGGGATTTTTTAATGAAGACAGAATTATATGAGAACAAATATATATGTGTGCTTTGTGATTTTAGTTCAATAATTATCTCTTTATTATTTCTATTATTTAATGGGATTTTACTAAATATTAACATTGCTGACTTATGGTCAGAGAGCACGCTCGCTGACTGAATTCTGCACTTTGGCGAATTCTCTCATCAGAAACAACAAAGCGCAGATGTACATGCGATGTAAATAAGAGATTTATTCATCATATACTGCAGACAACATCACTGATTAAAACTGGAGCTTTTTTTAAGAGTGCTTACACTCACGCTAAACTGAATTATTAAATTAATTGATCATGTAAATGTTCTTTGCTCGCTGTTTGTTTGTTGTTTGAATAATCGTGGACATGCGGCGTTATAATTAGAAACTTAAAATGTATTTTTATTAAACGTGATCAGGTTAAATACTACGTTAGCCCTGAACCGCATGGTGAAAAAAAAAAAAAAAAGAAAACTTATGGTAGGGGAAAAAAAGAGGAAAACTTATCTCGTTATTTCAACATAACTCGTTATTTCAAGATATTAAGTCGTTAATTCGACATAACTCGTTATTTCGACATATTAAGTGATTATTTCGACATAAGTCTCATTGAGCGCTATCATACACCCGGCGCAAGGCAAGTGTTTTTGCTAGTTTCAGCCCGACACAGTTCTCATTTTTCCGTCCTGCGCCGCATTGTTTAAATAGCAAATGCATTTGAGCCCATCTGAGCGCTCAGGGGCGTGCTGGTCTAAAAAAGAGGTGTGTTCAGGCGTATTGTTGGCGTGTTGCTATTTTGAGGAACTGAAAATAGACTGCGCCATTGACCAACTCAAACCTGGTCTAAAGTCAATGGCGCAATATTTTTTTTGCTATTTAAAGAGTGCATTAGTAGAAAATGCACCTCTGGGCGGGTCCACAATGCACGTTCACTTTGCTTATTACACACAGGGACGCGCAGCAGCACACAAACATTTTTAAATATGAAACAATAAAAGATTAAAATGTAAAAGATTATTATTGTGTAGGCTACATGAATATAAAAATGCCTACATGTCATAATAGATAGCCATTGCATGTATCAGAATTAGGCTACCTATTTGCTCACGCACGAACAGCACCGTTTCATCTCTGGAGACGCGTTCTGTCTTTGCGCTTGCAAATTCCGCCGTGTAAATAGCAAATCCGCCATGGCACGAGCGCAACTGCCTCTGTAAAACACCCATTACTCATTAAGAGAATAGGGACAACCCGTTTAGACCATGCGCCCGGGCACGCCGACCGTTTTCCCGTCGTTAAACTAGCAAAAGTGGATTCGGACACGACCTGAGTGCACCTGCGCCGTGCGCTTTAGACCATGCGCTTAGACTGTTAAAAAAGGGCCCATTATGTTAAGGTTTGTATTAATTTCAATATAAGCCACTAGAGGGCAGAATAAGACAGTGAATCCATTAAAGAACACATTGTAGTTATGTTGAGCTACTGTTAAGCACTTTTACAAGTTGGTGCTCCAAAACCCCAGAAGTTTATCATGGGAATTTGCATTCATTCCAGGCTAACATTTATTGAGGTGAAATTTATGTAGCCCATAAATGCAACATATTACCGTAAAAGGTTGTCATAAATGCACTATAGGCGATAGTTTTCATAACACTGGATATTCTACTAATTCAAATTTTTCTAATACATGGCCTAATAGGCAATTAACTTATTTAGCAATTACATGGCTATATAGTTTTGTGCTAATTGCTAGTATTGCTCTTTCAGCCAACTTAGTTTATCTATTAGACTTGGTATATTTGTTGGCAGCGTCAGGTTGCAGCGCCACTTCTGGTGGCATCTCCAGTCAAGCCAGCCGCATTTAAGAAGAACACGGTCAAACCAGCCGCGATTGAAACGAGTGTGCGCACGTATTACTATGACTACGGTCTATTCAGGACCAACACGGAGAGAACGCGCTTTCAGAGCGCTTTTCATTTAGACGCCCAGAATTTACAGAACATATAACAAGATGACATTTCTCTCTCTATTTTTTGTTTGTTTGTACTTCTGCATTAACATCCCTGTTATTTATTGGTGTCTTTGACGGTTGTGTGTTACTATAATTTTCTTTAAAGATCACCTTTCAAATCATTGTTTTATGTAGATGAGTTACAGCAGGATTCATAGAAAACAGACAAAATAACGTATTTCATCCTTCTACATACATGAATTGCTTTTAATTTGTTTTACTGTACAAGATTGACAGCATTTTTATATAGTGAGGTTTAACATCTGCGCTGAAAGTGAACTCCAATAACAAAATAAGTTCACTTTAAAAAAGAAATTACTTTGTTAAATAATATGCCTTTATTTCACTCCAGAGGCCTATAAAGAACTAATTTCTAGTAAGTATAAAATGCAATGGTCAGTTTTTATAAGGGACGTCCCATACAACATGCATTTTTAGAAATGTCATTATAACTGCCCCAAAACTTTTTGAGTACCATCAGGGCATGGTGTCAAAGATGCATACCGAGTTTCGTAACGATATGTCAATGAGTTCGTAAATTATAGCATTTTATGACAAAATTCAAAATGTCCGACGCCCAAAATGGCTTACATGATGCCCAAAATTGGGTGTGGTTTGACTCGGCATGCTCCACCGAATCTAAAGAGACAAGTTTTGCCAAACCATTCAAAAGTTATAAGCAATAATTAGCCATTTTTCATATCTCCTGACCACTAGGTGGCACTGAGCCGAAACACTGCAGGTAACCTCAGGTCATGCTTGTTATAACACACACCAAGTTTGGTCTCAATACGCCAAACCGTTGCGGAGATATAGCCTCACATCCATTTTTGCGTGCTTTTCGTAGAATTCGTTTGCGTGTTATTTGAGGTAATAACCAATAACGGTTGGACGAATCAACTTTAATTCCATAAATTTTTGCCAGCATGGTCTGAAGATGATGTTTATCAAACTATTAAAAATAGCGAAAAAACTAAACCTTACGATTTTTGAATTTTGGAGTTCATTTGACTCGGCATGAGCCAAGTAATCAGAGGAAAAAAGAATTTGTGCCGTCTGTGCCTTACGGTTCAAAAGTTATTAGTATAAACATAAGTGAAACTTTGGACAAGTGGTGGTGCTAGAGAGTTTGAGTTAGAGGCTCCAAATTTGCTATGGTGACTGTTCAGACGGTGCTCTATCAGTGTGCCAAATTTCATAACTTTCCTGCAAGCGGTTCTATGGGCTGCCTAGACTCAGGAGCGGAAGAAGAAGAATTCTAACAGATACAATGAGTGTCTACGCACCTTCGGTGCTTGGCCCCTAACAATAGCAGTGGAAAAAAGACTGCAAGAAAACGACAAGCAAAAATATTACTGAACAAAAGAAAACTTTTTTAAAGCAAGCAAATTAAACTGCACACATCAGGTGTCGAATAAAAGAAAAGGAATGCATAGAAATGTCTTTGTAATGAATTCTTGCATAAATTCTTGCAATCAGCTGTTGTTGTCAGTTTTGCAACATTTTTCTTATTATTATTTATTATTTTATACATAAAGCAGCTGTTTTAGAGATGAAGAGGAAATTCGGAACATCAAATTCAATATTCTAAAATTCAATAAGCAGAAATTCAGATCGTAGAGAAACTAGGTCAGAGTTAATCCACAGGGAAGAGTAGATGATCTCCGAAACGTCAAACAAAGCATTTTGGCCAATTAGTAGTTTTCTGGTGTGAGCGTGCGGTTTAAGATCTACCTGATCATGAATCATCCAGAGGTAGCCTAAGTGATTCTTAAACATTTATGGTTTATAAACATATGTTAGGTTAGCATTCTCAGCATGTGAAATATTTGTCTAAGCCAGTGGTTCTCAACCTTTTTTACTCCAAGGCCCCCCTCTTCTCCAAATCAATACATACTTTGCAAAAATGTCACTGCAGATATTCTTTACAACTTAAAAGTACTTAAAAGTATGTAAACCTTAATTATACAGCAACTTTAACAAATAAGCACAAGTCAACCTGCCATACCAAAAAGTACCACAGGGAGACGCCAAAGGACTGCATACACCGATCCATGCAGAATAACTAAACACACCAAAGTGAAAAATTAAACCATTCTGAATGTGTGGAGACTCAGCGATCGTAAGGCGTGAATAGTTCCTCTGTCAGAATAAGCGAATTTGAAGCGTTTGATGCTGATCCTCAGAAACTTCTCCAAAACACGCTTCTTCAGCTAGCATTGGTTCTAAAACACTTGCTGTACATTAATTTTGACAGCTACATGAATATACAGAACTGTGTTCAAGCAGAAAAAAAGCTCTACACTGGATGTGACAAAGCGACCGTTGCAAATCATTTTAACTTTGTGTCAGTACGTCATAAACAGAACAAGGCATCAGTTTAATGTCGGGTTTTGTCGCGCCGCAATGCATCCAGTGTAGACAGCGTCACTGATTACAACCCTCTACATTACGAGTAAATACAAGTTCACGGAAAGGAAAGGATGACAACGCGCATTCTGTTTGTTTGCTTTATTTAGCAAAAGCACAAACCTTGTTTTTATTGTGAGTGTACAAAAATAAAAGTAAACACTTTTGCGGATTATATTTTAGGCCTACTCAGCTTTATCAAATGATCATAATCATATCTATTCATTTTACGATCCTGCTACTAGCATTTTATTCAGACTAAATCCCCTTTAATTCGGGTGAGAAAGCGGGGTTTTTTTTTGAGTGGCTTTTGCACACCCTGTCATGCCGGTGACTGCGTGCTGCTGCAATAGACGCATTTTGCTGCATTAAAGTTAACGATTAATTGATCGTCCAAAAAAGTTTGAGAACCACTGGTTAAATGCCACATAATATTCAGTTTTGTTAAATGACACTTGTCAATATTTCAAATTTACACAATACAAATTCAATTAGTTTTGTCATATTATAAGCGCCATAGAGGGCGCTCTCGCTCGCAAACTCCTATAGCGGTTGCTGAATAAACAGAAGATTTAACTGCTTTCATTGATTCAACGTGACTAATAAACACACGACTGTGACAATATATGGTTTATCTGAGTTCTTATTATTATCATTTTCATTATAATAAAGTATATAATAATGCAATGCTAATCGACATAGCCTTTATCACTGCTTAGAATGATATGAAATAGGTTGCATGTCAGAAGCCACATCATCTCACAGAAGGATTTATTTCAAACACTCGACTGACGTTATGAAGTGAGTTTGGAGTAAAAATATGTTATTAAATGTGGTATTTTCACAAACTTTCAGATGGAGCAGCATTTACTTCACAGAGCCATAGTTCACTGACAACCTACGCAAACAGCTGTCATTATCATAGAATGATTTCATAATATCTACGTATATTATCGATGATATCGTCTGCGATTATGATCATGGTTTTGCGTAGCTTCTCAGAGAACTACGGCTCGGTGTAGTAAATGCTGCTCCATCTGAAAGCACGCATGTAATGGCGATTACCACTGATTACACAACCGGCTTTACTGACAAGATGCGCATGAATATCGCATGTAGGGTTGTAACGGTATGAGATTTTCACGGTATGAAACTAGTATTTGTAAATATTAAGCCGCAAAACTACTATTTAAATATGAATTCTGCGTGTCTCTGTGTTAATGAATGGCGCAGACGTGCGGTTTTGTTTACCACTCGTCCTGAAGCGCACGTGACGCTTGCGGTGATATGTCTGCCATCTCACTAAATGAGGACATCAATACATGAACAACACCTTTAAAACTGCTCTGAGAGTCACTTCATCAGCATTTGACCGTTTCATTTGAGTAAAACTGTCCTCATATCATACACACACAGAAATGTAAAGCTATTCACGGCAACCCGTCAAAATAAAAGTTCGGTTTCACTTGAAGGCATTGCAGCAGAATTACTATTGTTCAGTACGTAACACTACTACTACTAAAATTATTAAGACCTTATTTTTAAGGAATAATCAAAATATTTCTTCAGTGTTTTAATTGTAATATTATATGACCTTTATTTTCCAAAAAATTTAATTTGTTTAATTTTCATTACTTAAAAGATAGATTAAATGAATGTTTTATGCCTTAAAAAATGTAAATACACAACACAGCATTTTTGAGCAAAAAATCATAAGGCTATTGTAAGAATAAATGAAACTTGTTTTTATGCTTTCAAATAATTAGACATGCTAAAACAGAATTTGGTAACAATAAAACATAAGGTTGGAAAAAATAAAACATTTCATAGGGCCCTAAACATGTAATATTTGTTAAACTCTTAATAAATTGATGTTTTATGATTTGAATAATTAGACATGCTTTTTGATTAATAAAATTTAATTTAACCATTAAAAAGGTTAAAAAAAACGGACCCCCCCTCAAAGCCGCACACCTAGGAGAAACACTGAACACTGAACCCAAATTGCCGTTGTTTTGTGTTACAAATGTTACAACCATTCTTCAAAACGTCTTCCTTTGAGTTCAGCAGAAGAAAGAAATTCATACAGGTTTGGAACAACTTGAGGGTGAGTAAATGATGACAGAATTTACATTTTTGGGTGAACTATCCCTTTAAAGTTTTGAAAACAGGGTTCAAAGTGCATGTTATTGAAAAGGATGCTGACCGTAAACTACAAAAACATGAATTTGTGAAAGTGGCAACATCACGTGCATGTGTATTGTTCAGTCTATGGGCATGTAGGTATTGTTTCTTCACAGTAACGTTCAAAAAATACAAAAACCTCCTTTCTTCATCTGTTTATTTATTAATCTAATCTACATTATTTTACAGATTTTATAACTAGGGCCACTGAATCTGATGAGGTATCTGCAGGTATCAGAACATCACATTTAATACTGTTTAATACCATTTTCAAAACCTTTTCATCAAAAAATAAGCTGGAAAACAGAAGTAAACTACAGCAGGGTAAATGTAACGATTTATATGGGAGACCTTAGCAAATAACAACTATAATTTTTCCATTACCATGTGGTCCAACAGTGAAGGAATAAAAGCAGACAAGAGATAAAACATGTCATATTTACCTTTTTTGTGCCAGTGTAATATAACACAATGTCATTAAGGTACACTAATTAGGAGGAAAGCAGCAGAAAAACAGGTAAAACATTGCCCTGATGTTAAAAGTGAATCTGATGTGTCTCACGCGCTCTGGGTTCTAAAACAGCAACGAGCGAAAATAAAACATACATCTCATTGTCAGTTCCATCGCATATTTAAGACGTTCGAACGGTGGATTTAAGACACTTTAATGATAATTAAGCCCTTATTTTCACATTAAGGAATGTAAAACTTTTTAGGGATCCGCAGGCACCCGGTTAAATCTTTGTTAGCTTCATGTTAATGTATCACAAGCAGTCATTAAAGATGAATGAAGAATAAATACCAACCTCTATGTTCTTCGTGTTTTATTCCCCAGGGTTCTGGTTTAATCGTGTTCTCCTCACTCTCTTCTTTAACAAACATCATCTTCACAGATATTCCTGCTTGCTTCCAAACTTAGTCACGACTTTGAAGATGAGAATGCAGGTATTTATTGACCTGATTCAAAAACTATTATTTTACTATTTACAGAAACAACATAACAAACCGTTTGTATTAAGCCAGCATCACGACACAACAACACGAATCTTTTTCCTCTGAGGTTTAATGGTGTTTGTCAAACAGACTTATGAGTGTTAGCGCCCCACGCTGGACTGGAGTGAGAGGGAAGCAATACAGTGCGTCTATGAGTTGCGCTGTTTGTTTCCTTTAAAAAAGCCGATCTGCGCAAATAAACGAGAAGGACTTCAAATTATAATTTAATAATTTATTAGTCAAATATTTCATTGAAAATCACACAACCGTTGCAGCATGTAAATATGGAAATTAAGATAACAAGGAAACACGTGATAATGATAAGATGTATAGCCTAATGGAAAAAACACAACTAAATCCAAAATATTAAACAGGTTTAGCATGAAAAATAACAGCGTTGGGTTATGTGCCCATCTAAATACCTGGAACAAGAGTTGAATGACAGGTAATATGATATCCACAAAAGAAGATATTTTGAAGATGTTTCTGAAAAGCTGCTTTTGAGGATTGATATTGCATTTTGCAGTGACCCTTTGTGTGTCTAACATCAGATTCTGAATAGAATATCATCATTATCATCAATATTATCATTAACATAAACAACATTTAAAAACTTAATACAATTCAAAGAAGTCCAAATAGCAGCATAACAAAAAATACATCGATAAACAAAATAAACATAACAGGAAAAGTAAAAAAGAAAAACAAATAAATACAGAAAAAAAAACTACAATGCAAGGGGCTTAAACATCAAAAAATACCTTCAAAAGATTAGATAGTTTAAGGGCTTTTTTATGACGCATGAGCTTCAAAGATTTGAAGAAGACCATTAAATCTTTCTGGAACAGTAATAAAGTGGGGAGTTATTAAAGAATCTGCATTTATGAATGAAGTAATTGGCCAAAATCACAATATTATTAGCCAAAAATTCAACATCACAATTCCGACAAAAGGATAAATATTTTACAGTTTTAAAATCAAAGTCAGGTATTACATACTTCAAACTTAACCAAGCATAGAGGTCATCCCATAATTTATTAGAGAATATGCATAAATAAAACAAATCTGCTTCACAAAAGGTGCATCCATTACAATCCAAATCAAACCTGTGTCTGAGGAACTCATTACTGGGATAAACATCGTTAATAATTACTAAATAACTTCTTTTACCTTTGGTAGAAGTGGAAAAGAGAGAAATCTTGTTCTAACTCGAATCACTGTATCTTCAGGAAAGTCATAGACAAGGTCTCTTCTTTACTTTAGAAGGGAAAGTCTGTGTATTTACTGATGTTCTTAAAAGCTTATTTTTACAGCTCTGCTCTGCAAAATTAATACCAGAGATGATTAGATTAGCTAATCTTGGTATCACCGGTGAATAACACAAAGCACCTTTAATCAGCTGAACCAAACCAGCAGGAACAGCTTTCAACAAAGACACATATCATTCCGGAGTACAAATAATATTGTGTTTTTCACAAAAATCATCATAACCAAGAAAATTTCCATCCCCATCCATAAAGTGTACCATGGACCAGACACCTTTGTCCATCCAGTCCTGAAAAACACAGATTTCCTCTTAATAAGGATACACTTATTATTCCACAAAGAACAACTATGTGGCGGAAAGCTGTGTTTGAATATTAATTTCCAATATAATAATTGACTATGAAAAGATGATAATTTACACTTTAATTTTGACGGCTGAAAATCACACCTTAAAAGGAAATCAATGCTTCAGAGAGAATCAAACATTTGAGAAGAAAAGCTCAACCAAACTGAATGTTTATTTCTAAGGAAGCCTTGCTCAACTTAAGAGTACCATTCATAACATCTAAATACTGATCGGCTTCACTGCATCTCATTTTCTTATATAATCCTGCTTGCTTTTCCAAATAGATTTGTACTGAATTTGATTAATGTCTTTTATCCAGCTATCAGATATACTCAAAGAAAATGCTGGGTAAATCAACCTGGAAAGTGCTTCTGACTTCTGTATGAGAATTATTATCAAATATAGAAATATCCCTTTGAACCCACATATTTAAAATATTTTGACCTTTTTTTCATATTATCAATCAAATTACTTTTTTCTCTTCAATAACTGACTCCCTAAAAATATCCAAAAGCCTGACATCTTTACTATTTTTCACATAAATTGCTAACAGTTCAGCTATTAAAATAAATAAATACGGACTTGTCGGATCCCCTTGTCTAATACCTCTATTAATGTTAAACCTCTTAGAAACTGAACTATTTATGTCTTTGTACAACATCTCTATTAATTTAACAAATTTATGACCAAAACCAAAAAACTTCAATGCGTGTAAAATGACTTTATGTTCTACAGTATCGAATGCCTTATAGAAATCAAGAAACAAAACAAACCCATCATCCTTAATTAAATATCCATAATCAATTAAATCTAAGACAAGTCTAATGTTGTTGTGTATTAACCTTCCTTTAATAAAACCAGATTGATATCTTTGTACAACATCTCTATTAATGTAACAAATTTATGACCAAAACTAAAAAACTTTAATGTGTGTACAATGAATTTATGTTCTACAGTATCGAATGCCTTATAGAAATCAAGAAACAAAACAAACCCATCATCCTTAATTAAATATCCATAATCAATTAAATCTAAGACGAGTCTAATGTTGTTGTGTATTAACCTTCCTTTAATAAAACCAGATTGAGTTTCACTTATAACTTGACTCAACCTAAATTTTAACCTATTAGCAACAGATGTAAGAATATTATAATCAACATTAAGCAGGGTAATCGGTCTCAGATTCTCAATCATTCTTTTATCTTTGTTTGACTTTGGAATGAGAAGAATTAAGCCCTGTCTCATAGTTGGAAGTAAAGAATTAGAATCAAAACACTCCTTTAAAGCTTTAAATAACAAATCTTTATTATCCTCACAGAAGAATTAGTAAAAATCAGTAATCAAACCGTCCTGACCAGGAGATCTACCCAAATGCATTTTTTTAATAGTTATTCAAATTAATTCTTTAAATTCAATATCAATCTGTGGAATAAAATGTTTTACCTTTTCAAAAAATTCCTTAGCATTATTTTCAGAGTATGACGAAGAGTAAATATTACTATAAAGTGAGTATATTTCCTCAGATATTAATTTTGGATCTGTGATTACCTCATCATTAATAATTAAACTACGAACTGCATTACTTTGCTGTCTCTTTTCTAACCGACAAAAATAAGCCGTATTCTTCTCTCCTTCTTCCATCCATTCTGCACGAGACCGTACAAAAGCTCCTTGTGCTTTCATTAGATGCATACTGTCTAATTTAGCGTGAAGAGAGAGTAACTTCTCAACATCTTGAATCATTTCTTGTGTATTACAACAGGCATTAATTTCTTGAATTAACCTCGACTACTTTTGTTTCAGATCTCTGCTTTTTTGTTTAGCAACCCGAATTGAAATTTCCCTAGTTTTAAATTTAAAATACTCCCATTTGATCCCAACCCGAATTGAAATTTCCCTAGTTTTAAATTTAAAATACTCCCATTTAATCCCGTTAGAACGTAAAGAGAAGTCATTTTTAATCTTACTAATCAAATTTCTTATTTGACTACAATAATATTTATCCTTTAAAAGTTCTGCATTAAACTTCCAATAGTCTTTCCTAACGGTATGTTTGGTGTCAAAGTTAATGAAATCAGGCAATGATCTGTCAATGGCGCCGCAGAAATGGAAACATTAGTTGCAAGCTCAGAATATTCCTCAGCGATGAGCCAAAAGTCTATCCGTGACTTAGAGGATCCATTAGGTTTGAGCCAAGAGAACTGACTAGCATTAGCATGCTTGAGCCTCCATATATCTACAAGGGAATTTACCTGGCAAAACTCCTGAATAATTATATTGAAATGGTGGCTTGTATAACTAGAAAGAGACCTGTCCAGCCACTCATCGGGTGCCAAATTAAAATCACCTCCAATTAGTACCAAATTTGTATAAAATTTCGATTTAAAATGCGTAACAGCATCTGTAATATTAGACAACCAAATCTTGTTTTGCCCACTACTGTTATACCCATGAATATTAACTAAAATAACAAAAAAACCTTCACAGTTAACCACAGCAGTAAGCCAATGTCCATGAGCATCAGATGAAAAGTCACAACCTTCCCTGGGCAATTGTTAAGCCATCTGCTGACCGACTGGAGCCATGACTGAACAACAGTGTGTCTCCACACTGCATTTTCCAAAAAGCTGCATCTTCTTCAGTTGAGTGAGTCTCTTGTAGAAAAACAAAATGTGACTTCTGCCCCTAACAAAACAAAAATATACCTTTGCGATTTACTTTGTCCTTTAGACCCCTTGCATTCAATGAACAAAAAGATAAACGAGATTTTAGTGAGAACATACTCTACTGGAACTCACAGTGAACAAACAGAAAATGTCACTGAACAGTCAATAATGAGATCTGAAGAATAAAAGAAATCAACAGAAATCAACATTTCCCTTTTTCCGAATATTCATCATCATGGAGCCTGGTACTTGTCATGTTTCTGAGGTAATTGTTTGTAAAATTTTCATGAAGCTCATCAACTGCTCCTTATTATAATAATATAATAATTATGTTCCCAATATTTCCTCTATGTTACTCACAGTATTCCCTGTACTGCATTCCCCATATTATTTGTCCAGTATTCCCTCTTTTAGCTTTCGCTTTGCTCAACCTTTTCCTTCAGTGAACTCCTGCTCTCCCTTTAACTGTAACACACTGGCTGATCTGAAGAGTGTGACGTCACGCGTAGACGCAGCTGTGATCACCAGCCTCCTCTGTTGCGCTGAAGCTGAAGCTGGTGTGGTCTGATGGTTTTAGGCGGCGTGGAGCTTGAAGACGAGAGCTCTGACGGAGATGGTGTACATCGATGAGGTGGAGGTGGATCAGGAAGGCATCGCTGATATGATGTTGGACGAGAGCTCCATCGCCCAGGTTGCACGTGAGTATATAATTGTCCCAGCAAAGTAATTTACACTTCAGCCCATCAAGTCACGATTATTTGTATATAGTGCAGCTCAGATGTTCCAGGTCTGTAGTGAACAGCTTCACAGGAACTGTGCTTTAATGTCTATAAGCCCCAGACATCTGTCAGAGATGTATGTTTCTCCATTTCTTCTGCACATGTTTGGTTTCGTCAGGTCCAGGAACGTCACTGAGGCTTCCAGGAACGAGTCAGGGAGCAGCGCCCACTCCTGCTGTCAGGTGCGGCCTCATCTGCTTTCTCAGACTGTTTAAACTACAACGCCTGAAGCCTGAAGCTGTAGATTACTAGCAGCACTGTTCTAGTAATTAGAGTGCGTGAGTGCTTTGGCTCTGCTTTTCTAAGTAGGGCTGCACGATTTTGGAAAAAACTCTCATTCCGATATTTTGTTTTTTTGCAATATATATTGCGCTATGAAAAAAAACCCCCAAAAAAACAGATGACTTGAATAGAAAAAATAATCAATGATTAGGGTGATTTTGTAGGTGAGTAAATCAGCATAGAAAATAAGCAAATTACCATCATAGATAAATATAATAGAACAAAGATACAAATGAAGCAGTGCTTTATATTTTTTTGGTAAGCCTAACAGTATTCAGGTACAGAAATGTAATAATCAAATGTAAAATAACACTGCATAGTCTTCACTGTATAAATTAAATAGATTAAATCTGTGTTAAAGCTACAAAAGTGATTTTTCTCTGTGTTTTGTTGTTTGATTAACATTCATGGCACAGAAAGCCTCAGGAACATTAAACTGCTCTGAATATACTGTTACACATCCGTTTTCTTTCTCAATTGTTTACCTTCACCCAAGCCATAAGCAAATGTGTTTACAAAGATACTTGCAGAGACATGCATTTTGACATAATTTCGCGTGTATGTGTCATGTGCGTCTGCGTGACTCTCACCGTGTCTACACCGGACAACAAAATACTACAGAACCCATTATAATCAGTGATGCTGTCTTGGATGCGGCGCGACACGACAAATCCCCGACAGTAAACTGCTGACTGTTTATGACGTACTGACACAAAGTTCAAACGATTTGCAGCGGTCCAGTGTAGACACAGTGTCTGTGTGTGAGCAAAGAAAATGATCAGTATAAATATAACGATCAGTATGCTAAACATCCCACATCCTGTGATGTGACTGTCGTGGATGCGCACATCATGATATTGCTGCTGAAACGATGTATCGTGCAGCCCTAGTTCTACGTGATGCGCTGAAATTTCAGTAACTGAAAACGTTCTGCCAAAACATCAATTCTCAGTTTCAGCTGAAATCGTTTCGGAGGGCCAAATCATTGACGTTTAATTAGTTTAATTAGTTTCTCTGATTGCGTGTTTTGACTGTATCAGTGTGTATTTCATGCTCATAATGTGGATAAACTACAACCGCTAAACATAGGTCAGACATGTGGACACTAGTGATTAGAGCTGGGCAATAAAACGATAACCATAATTATCACAATATAATTTTCCTCAATAAAACGATAAATGTTCGATATAACGTTCATGCGCTAGAAGCAGAACAAAATCTGTGGTGACTGGAGTCCTGGATTTATTTTTTTGAGGATGCAAAAGTTTGTAACAATAAATTTACGTTTGGAGCACAATATGTTTGATGTTTGGTGATTTCGTGTGTGTGGGGGAACACGCCCCCTTAGAAACAGTACATACATGGCTGCTGTAGAGAATTCCAGCCATTTAGTGTTCAGAGCTCGCCTGAGGAAGGATCACATAGTCCGAAACGTCGCGATAGGCTTGAACACACAACGTTAGGCCTCCATCATGAGTCTGGGTGATGTAGAGAGCCACATAAAAATTATTTCCTTCATCTACACCGATGATGTGATGTGCTCAGTATTTCTTTCTTCGAGGAAACGTGCACTACACCACACGTTTCATGTTTGGTTGAAATAATCCTTAAGCATGTAAATTTATAATTGGCTGTTTGCCCGATTCGGGGCTGTCGGGACCGTCGGCAAGAGTGAGAGCTCTGATTGGATGTTCAGTTCAGCGAACTAGTCAGTGCCCGAGAATTAAAGCGAAAGTGATGAAAACAAACATGTAAATGAAGGCAGTACAGACAGAAGGCTGTTTAAGTGTTACGTGATCTTTCCCGATCATTCTAATATGTGAATGTTTTCATAACAACATGAGCCGCTTAAAATTATTAAAGTTATCAACGTGTGGTAAGTGTAGCGAAATCCACTCTGTCCACATGTGATTGGTGGATGCACTCGTGGGCTGCCCTATCCGCAGCCAGTGGGAGGGTATATAGGCTGTTTGGCTCATAGACATAATAAATATTTATTTATTATATTGGTGAAGGCAACTCTCATATCGGGACAGGCGAAAACATACCTGACTCGTCGGCAGCTTGGGCATCTACAAAACGTCGCATAATAATAAAAATAGATCTCGGGGTATTATCTTTCACAGGTAAGACTGAAGAGTGTTGCGTTTGATACGGATCACACTGACACAGCGAGTAACATCAACTTATCGTATCTTTTTACTTAACCTCTCTGTTTCAGACCCCAGTAAACGAACACATACATTGGTCAGGCATGACAGAATGCTTTCAGCACAATCAAACTCGATGCATCACTGAACATTAACTCAATGCATTATCAAACAACACTTGTGTGAGACCACAACAGTCACACTGCTCACGGGAATCGCACGCATCCATGAGGTATCTGTTTATTTGTCTTTTTTTGTTTGGTATTTTTGTCTTTTTTTAATGTTCACATAATTTATTATACTTCGGATTAATTTGTCTTATTTATGTAATAGAATAATCTCCCTGTCTCCATCAGGAAATG